>NC_059497.1:1201742-1502178 GCF_018139145.2 Gymnogyps californianus | reverse complement strand
ATATTTTACAAGCTATGGACACAGACCGTCACCCTCGCTCCCAAGTACTAGCTCAGGAAAGCTCCTATTAATGTATTAAACATTTCTTACAGCAGCAGCCATGGAGCTGCACTGCCAGTCGCACATAAGATCTCTGGCTCTGAAATGAGACTTCAGGATAATTTTTTTTTTGGGGGGGGGGGCGGGGAGGGACACGACAGACTAACACGTTTTGTAAAAGTTAGAGAAAAAAAAAAAAGAGGTTTTTTTTAGCCTGGCCGGATTAGGGGCCAGAGCTGCCAAAGCGGCGGGGGGGCGGCCCGTGCTGCCGGGGGCATCATGCCCGCCCCGGCCCGGCCCCGCCCGCCCCGGCGGCGATATAAGGCGGCGGCGGCGGGTGGCGGGCAGCAGCTGCCGAGGGGAGCCGAGCTTAGCCGAGCCCAGCCCAGGCGAGCCCAGCCCAGCCCAGCCCGCAGCGCTCACCCCCCCCCACCCTCCCCTCCCCTGCCCCGCAGCAGCCGCCGTCTCTGGGTAAGTGGGTGCGATGGGGGGGGATGCGCGGGGATGCTGTGCAAAATGGGGGGGCATGCCGTGGGGGGCCCGGCTGGATTCCGCCCGCTCCCCCCCTTGCTGCAGCCCGGCTCTGGCTGCGAAGGGTCTGCTCTGCCGGGCACCGGGGCAGTGGGGTGGATGTGTTTTCCTGAAGCGAGCCTCTAGCAAAAATCAAAAATCCCCACTTAAAGCAGGGCCGGGGGGTCTGCGGGGAGCTTGGACTGCCTGGAGGGCTCTGACCACTGCAGGAAAAAGCAGCTGGATTTAACTAATGTCCCTCTTCCTCTCTTTTTCTCTTGTAGAACTGACATCTTCCAAATCTGCTGCAAAAAAATGGAAACCATGCATGAGCTGATCCCCTTTGCCAAAGAAATGCTCAGCCAGAAGCCCAACAGGAAAATGATCAAGCTGTACATGCTGGGCAGCGTGCTGGCTTTCTTTGGTGTGGTTATCGGTCTGGTGGAGACAGTGTGCAGTCCTTTCACCTCCGAAGGGAGGCTGGAGGAGGAGGAGAAGAAACCTGCCCCGACGCGAGAGCAAATGCTTCCCCAGAAACAGGAGGATTTGATCTTGGAAAAGAGCAAGAAGCCGGTGGGGATGCAGAGGGCCCTGGTGACCAGACAGCACGCCTCCTAAGAGCCCCGCCGCTGGAGAGGTGCCTGCTGAGCAACCGAGCACAAGAGACTCTGCTGTCCTGTCATATCTGGTGGTGGTTCCAGCAAGAAGAGAGAAGGGTTGGCTGAAGGAGGAGACCGCAAGTGCAAGACTTGAAAGAAGCGAATGGTTATATTTGCTGCTGTGCAGCAGTGGGAAAAAATACCTTTTGTTGGTATAAAAATGTGCAAGATGCACAGCATGGTTTCTTATTTTTATTACAGATGCATTTTACAACATTTTGCAAAATCAATAAATATTTTATATGGTACCAATGCTCTCTAGCTGCATTTATTTTCAAAGCCTTCTCTTACTGATTTGCAAATAGGTTTCACTCGTGCCTCTAGTTCCACGGGGGGGGGGGGGGTGTCGGGTAGCTGGGGGGACCCAGGGAAAGCTGAGGGTGGTGGCTGCACCCTCCCAACAAAGCCCCCCCCCCCCCCCCCCCCCCCCCCCCCCCCCCCCCCCCCCCCCCCCCCCCCCCCCCCCCCCCCCGTGAGGCAGCTCTGGGACCGTGGGGGGTGTGAGACAAACGTGCCCTTCCAAAATGGGGCAACTGGGGCAGGGGGAGGAGGCAGCACTTGTCTCACACGGGTGACAGACACATGCCCTGAGTTGGAGGTGGGGTTGTAGTTCATGAGGTTATCTGGGTTTAATGGCACAGATTCACGTCTCTGCCGTGGCCATGCGTGCCCAGAACTGTTTAAAGAAAACCAAACCTGTTCATGCCCTCACAATCCTCTAGCAGGCTATGGCTGCTGCACAGCTAAAAAACTTTAAAAAAATCTCTTTCCTGGGATCCTTCACAAACCCACCACGGACACCTAATTGTGCAGAATAATACTAGCTTCCAGTATTATAGGGGTGTCACAGACAGAAAAACTGAAGCATGGAGAGAGAGATGATGGCACAGTCAGCCCGGAGGGTGTGGAAACAGGGATCCAAGCTTCAGGGCTGTGCCCAGGGCACTGCCAGACTCATTAGAGGACTTTCACCTATGTAAAAATCTTTCCTGGGCTTAGTAAGAATCTGTTGCCTTCAGGACTATATCACAGTAATCAAATAAACCCTCCAGACAGCCACAGCTGAAAGATCCTGACCACGCTACAGAAGGGAGGGAAGGGAAATAGTCCCTGCCAGTCATGACTGGGACAGAAAATCCCTCTTTATCTGCTCAATGGCAAAGACACGGCCAGTGGGGCAGAGGTAGGAGCAGGCTACACACCTTGCGCAGAAACTGGGAGATGTACCAGCGATATGCCACTACCTAGCTAAAAGCAAAACGATACAAACAGCAGGAGGTTATGGAAAATGAAAAAGCACTGCCTGACACCAGTGCCAAATCCATAGCTCCTCCCAGAGCTGCACAAGTTAAGATCAGAATCCAAAAATATAACAATGCAGCTGAAGTTCACCCTTACATTTTCATAATACATAACCAACAATTCATTTTGTTGACAATTATTTCTGTTAAAAAAAACCAAACCAGCAGCACGTTGTGGAGGAGGAATCCGACCGAGTCTGCACAAAAACTCCGTTCAAGCTTTGACTCAAGGGTAAAGTACCTTTGCCTCATGGGGAAAAGAGCAGAGTCCAATTAAAAATGGCCTTTGAGAAATACTTCATTTAGTCTGTAACCAAGCCTTTGGTCTCTAGCAAGGTTGAACAATCCAACACCTCATTGATGCCAAGGGAAATTTCATGGGCAAACATGAAAGGAGAATTCAGGCCTGAAGAAAGCCATCACTTGACAAGTGTGTCCGTCCATCCGTCCGTCCATCCCCCCCCCAATTCCAGCTTTAAGCAGGTTATACATTTGCAGTACGGCCTCAGGGACAGGGAAGGCTGACCTGGAATTCTCTGTGGCACAGTTGGTGCATGGATAAACCAGGGACCCGAATGTCTGTGGCTGGATCAGGCATGAGAATATTGCCAGGTCTGAGCTCTCGCGCATTCCTGTCATTCAGAAGCATCGCTGCTGCAGCAAGCAGAGCAAAACAGTTGACAAATGGATTAAACTGAGATGAGAATCCCTCCTTTGTCCAAGGCAGCTGCAAGCTCTGTTAATCACACATCGGTTCCCAAGATCAGCGCTTCTCTGCAAGTTATAGGTGTCTCATCCTGCCCAGGTTATGAGTCCAGAGGCGACCGGGGAGGTCCAGGCGAGCCCATCCAGGCTGACCTCCACCACTTCTGGGTTTGGACCTCAGGTTTGTCTTCACACCACGTACGTGGCCTCCTCACATCGTGCCAGCACCCTGCTGCCTACACCTCCTCTCCACAGTTATCCAGTCACAGGGTTTACAAGCTTAAAGCAGAGAGATTTGTGGAACAATCAAAATAGCTCCTCCTAAGGCAGCTAACGGGATTAGACAGCTAAACCACCGCGCTGCGCCGGCAGTTCTGGAGCCAACTTGGTAAAATCATGTCCTGCAGAAGACAATCTCCTGCCTCCTGACGCACTGCAAGCTCAGAGGTCGTTACCTCCTGCATATTACCCCGAAAGGTCAGCCTGAGAGGTCAAGCCTACGCGTTACCATTTCCACAGCGGATCGCATGGATATTAGACAGGACCGGCTCTCTGCAGAGTGGCGAATTAGACACATATTAATGGCTGATTTTACCACAATGACCATATAAAGTCTTATTTAAACCACACAGTGATAAATTCAGTGTGCATGGAGGGTTAGTAATCCATTTAACATCACTTTAACTATGATGAATGACAGACTTGCCAGATGCAGTAGATTAAAAGGCTTCAGCAAACTTCCCTGTCTTTAAACCATGGCACGACCCTCCAAACCAGCCTGGTTCCCAGCCCCATCTCCTGAGCCCCCTCACATCTGTATTTTGACACCAGACAAACCGCAGAAAGCCCTGGCCAATGCAACTGCCACAAATCCAACCCCATGTAACCAGCAAACGGCATCCACACACACTGGCAACGGAGCACGGCAGAGTCACCCCGAAAGCCCGTGTGTGAATTGCAAAGAGAAATTTTAAGTACTGGGATACCAGAGAGCAACCAGGTGGAATAAGATATACAGTCAGTACTAGTAAGGACACCTCGGGCAAGCTACAGTGTAGAAGCATATGGAGCATTTAAGACTGAGTTAAACCAAAGTCCTGAGGAATAAGCTGAGGAGGGCCACACGTTGCCCAAGGTGTGAGTTAGATTGCCAAGCGTCACATGAGGTTGATTTCTGTTATTCTCTTTCCTTTAAGACTTGTCTGAACCCAGTTTACTTTAACCTGTAAATGTGACGTTTTCCTGGTACATTAAATCCTCAGGAAAATTGCAGCTGGCATGAGATCTGGTGAGTATTTGTCTGTACCCATCCTGCAACACCTCTTCAAAGATCTTATTTCAGCTTGGAGCCGTTGTCCAGGCTTTCATCATATGAAGTTGAAGGCCACCTAAAACCCAGCAGCCCTCCCTCACAGGCCAATCGCTTCAAGGGCATGAGCCGAATGTCTTCAGAGAGCCCTCACTCGCTATTTGCAGTCTGGACTCTGGCTGTTTCAAGAGCTGCCAGGCTAAATTTAGGGGCCCAGATAAGCATATCAGCCTCTGCCACCCAACACCAAGGGCATTGGGAACACAGACAGCGGCCAAGACTCAAAGTAGCCACAGTACCAACAACCAAATATCAAGGCAGCAATTCCTGATTTGGTCACAAAGGAAAAAAATAAATTTAGCGCTTAGAAGTGACTTAAACATCACAGCGCTTTCTCTAAACTGGCAGTGAGTAGAAATATCCTGTCAAACCAAACCCAGTCCTGCAATCATCTCAAGTCTCCCTCGGGACCCGAGAGCGCATTTTTCAGGCGCGGTACAGCCGTGACAGCGATGGCGTTGGCAGGACACCGGCACTGCCTGCGGGCCGTGTCCAGGAGCTACGGCGAGGCGGCCTGCAGCCGCACCGGAAAACACACGCATCTGTCATGGCCCAGTAGCATCGTATTGACATGCACATCAGCCTAATGCGAGAATAACTGAGGGCAGCCCTTTATAATGGTGATATCCCTATCTGTAAAGAAAGGAATTAGATCTGTGTTCATGGTAAAGTACGCTGGGAGAGCTGGGTATGAGAAAAAATGGTTTAATGTCTACGTGATAAAGGAAAGCAGGGGGGGGAGGAAGGAAAATCCTCTCTTTAACAAAGATTTGGTAGTGGGTTGAAAAAAGCCAAATATCACTCAAAATAGAAAAAAAGCAGCGGTATCCCAATTCCTGCCAAGTGCTTTTGAGTCCCTGAGCGGCGTGCACAAACCTGCCCGAGCCCCAGCCCTGCCCCTGGAATGCGTTCCCTCCAGGCAGCGCTGGGCTGCGGGCATGGCGGGGGCTCTCCAGCAGCTCCCCTCTGCCTCTCTGCCAGCTGGTTGTCAGAACAAGTTTCCTTCACGTTATTTGTTTCCTCCAAGTGAGCTCCAGGCGACGCTAAATGAAGAACCTCCCCTGTGCAGCAGAGCAGCTAGCACAACGCCGAGCATCACCCCTTGAAAAACATGGCTTCAAACAGACGAGCGATACAGAAGCGACCTGTGGCGGGGGGATACATCCAGGACAATTCTGGTGAAGCTGTTTCAGAAGCAACAGGCTGCTCCTCCTTGCCCCCGGGGCTCCCTGTCACGGGGCCGGGGCCCGGCACGCCACCGGGCTCCCCTCTGCCAAGGCGCGAAGGTTTGGCAGCAGCAGGGCCAGGACCAGCTGAGATCAGAAAATACTTCTCCGTAGTCGCCTCTTCCTGCCCTCCTCTCCCTTCCCTCGCTCCCCACCCCCGAGAAAACGTTAAAAACAAGTTCTTAAGTTGCACACAGCAAAACAAACCCAGAAAAAGCTGCAAGTGGGAGTGAGGAGCAGCAGTGCCCTGGAAGGGCGACAGGCGGCCGAGAGCAAACCCATGTGGGCAGCAAAGCGCGGCCAGATCCGGCAGCTCCTGCTGCCGCCGCAGCCCCCAGCCCTCCCGGGGACCACGCCAGCACCCCCCCGTGCTTCATTTCCATACAGGACACCCTAAATGGCACATACACAAATTTTCCTTTTATAAAAACTTGAAGTTATGTCCAAAATATTCAGTATTTCAGTCCTTTATTATCAGCTACTTTGTTTCACACAAAAACCCAAAACAAACCCGCAATTCTTATTAAACGACACACCAGCAAGGCAAGGGCAGTGTTTGGCTCCGTACCCACCGGGCTGCCGCCGGCCCCGCGTCTCCCCGCGCCGACGCAGAGCAAAGAGCACGATACCTTCCCGACACGCTTGCAGACAGTGCACAGAGGTTGACAGTTATTGCTTTACTGCAGTATCCTAACGCTAGTAAGAAACAACAATATCTGAAAAGAGCCCCTCTCCCTGCCGGCAACACAGACAAGATCACAGCTGAGGCAAGGTTAAGTAGCTCAGGTTTTTTTCAAGCCAAGGAATGAAATGGTTGCCCCATGATCATGACCCAAATTCAAAGCAAAGGGAGGCAGGAAAAGGCAGAGTGACTGTACTGGTGCTGTCAGACTAAGTGTGGGTTGAGTGCTTCTTATCGGAGGGAAAGTTGAGACTGAAGTAGAAAGGCAGAAAAGAAAAAAATAATCTATACAGCAGGAGCAATGCCAGAGAGCTCCACTGCCCTACCAGGTATGCCACTAAATTAAATCATCTTTATTTTAAAGCTGCAACAGGGGAAAAAAAATTTTTTTTAAATAATTTTCTGGCTGGTTACAGTAGAGGGGTCTGAGGGCCAACCACAGCATTGTGCCCACGCAAATCAGACCATGGTGCAGCCCCTGCGCTGCGGATGAGGCTCCGGTCCCAGAAAACCGGCCTTCCCCTGGCTGAGAAGGCAGAGGCTCTAGCAAGGCAGCGCCAGGAGCACACGAAGCTCCCGCAGCGTGTCCCCATCCCACGTACCGCAGCAGGTACTGGTACTCTGCGATGAAGATCCCAGCGCTAGAACAAAGCTGGAACATAGTTTATACCTATTGCATAAGATCGATAGCGTTGAATTTGCTGCTGCAGAGACTCGGGGAGCTAGTGGATGTTACGTGGTTCTTCCTCAGACTATATTCACTTAAAAGGAAGAACAAAGCTCTTGCAAAACTCAAAGCAGGAACCACAGCAGCAAGGACCCTTATTTCTCTGCAGAAAACAACATTCAGTATTTCATTGCAAACCTCCCTGTGCCTGAACGGCCCCTTGGAGCTGGGGTGCTTGCACCCCCGGCGCTGGGTTCAGCTCAGCCCCTGCTCCCTCATCTGCTCCCAGGAGTAGGTAGAGACGAAAAAATAAACCCTGCCTCAGCAAAGCATTTTTGGAGCTGTTTGGGGGTGGTAGGGGCTGCTGGGCCCCTGCTGCCCAGCATCCCGGCAGCAGGCAGCTGCTTTGGGGCGCAGAGCAGCGATGCCCTGGGGAGCACAGGCCCTTTGCTGCATGTCCTGCTGCATGTCCCCCCGCAGCACAGCAGCCCCCGGTCGCTCCCCTGGCGCCTGACCTCCTGCCAGCGATCAGACCCGGATTGCATCTCCACTCGGATTGCATCTCCGCACGCACCCACGTACGGTGCCAGCAGGAATAAAAGAGGATGTTTAACCACCTGCACTAGGCTGCCTCTGATGTTCTCGAAGTGAAACTTGATGCTGCTCAGCAAAGACACACCTCTTCCAGGGTGTTGTGCAAAATTCTGCATTTTAACGTAGGACAGGAAATATGAAAAGAGCCGGGCAGGACCCAAACAGCACTGCCGGTTAGGCCGAGGTTCGCCAGCAGGGAGCAAATCAAAGCGTTTGCTTCGCTTATCCATCCACTCGTGATTTTCCAGAGCTTTGGAAGTTGCAGTTCCTTCGCTAACAGGTTTTAAAGGATTGGCACTGCTGCTTCCCTCTGGAGCAGCTCTGCAGAGGGTTTTTTTCCCTCCGTTCTCTCTCATGCTTTATTTCCTGACTCCACAGTGGGATGGGTCGGTTGCAAAAGATTCTCATTCCCTTTTTGGGATTGGTTTTGGCCTTCTGGTTTTATTCTGCGAGGGAGAATTTCAAACCGGGTAAGTATTAAAAGTGAATCTGTCTTTAAGGAAAAATATTAAAAGCCACTTTTGAGTGTTTTGCATAGAAACTGTACAGAGCTTGGACCAAACCATGTCTGAGCCTTTGTGTGGTGGCTGATACTGGAAAGTTGTTTTAACAAAGATTTGAAATCAAACTGAGCAAGTAATATTGCAGAAATACTTCCTGAGGGAGCAGGTGAGGCAGGGGGGCTGAGACGGAGAGGGCTCTGAACGCTCCGTTTTCCAGTGTGTAGCAAAAGGATTTATAAACGTGACTTTTAAATGTTGGATTTTAAATTTTGAAGCATGCACTTAGTGGATGATTTTTATTACAAAATAGTCGGGGCGTTTCTAAGTTGTCTCCTGACTTGTGGAAAAAGCTGCCGAAAGAGTCGAGCGCTGTCCCCGTGTCACTGCATTCGTGAGGAGCTGCAGCTGCTCCTCAGCACAGCTTTTTCCAGCAGATGGAAGAGACACCCTGGTGCCGGACGCTTTGCGCTTGCAGGCTTGCTTAGCTTCCAATTAACTACTTACTCTGAAGGGCATTAGGGGATTTTTTTTTTTTTTTTTTTTTTTTTTAAATAGCGTTTGGATAAATTAAATCCCTGTGCCTTGGTCCCCAGAGATGCTGAAAGGGAAGCGGGTGATTGTCACAGGAGCAAGCACTGGAATTGGAGAGCAGATGGCATATCACCTGGCACGGATGGGATCCCACATTTTGATCACAGCACGGACAGAGGCCAAGCTACAGAAAGTAAATGGCAAGCTGAGCACTCACACATGCACATTCATGGCAGTGCACACACAAACATATGAAGGCCAATCTCACATCACAGGTACATGCATGAATATATGCCCATGTAATTGCCATGGCACAAATACCAGACAGGCACAGTTACATCCACGGGTATGCATACTTGTGCTGTCTGGGGCTCCTGCATGCACAGAAATCCCTCTCCTGCAGATACATGCACTCAGCGTAGCACGTATTATGATACTTGAACTTGCTTAGCTATGTACACATATCCCCATACACACAGGCTCCCTCAGCACACACACACCCTCATTCCACTGCAGTGATATACAGGCTCCTGCTCACCCTAGATGCGTGCAATTCCGGCACAGACTGCACCGATAAAGAGCCAGACTGCCTTGGGTAACGTGTGCATCAAAGGCGTAATTTTTCAGGCTCCCTTTGAAGCTTAAAAGGCTCCAAACATACTCCCGAAACTCCAAACCGCTGTTTTAAGGCAGGGACACATCCCAGGGAGCACAGACACCCTCTTTTGCTACCGCACCAGGCTTCCCAGGGCAGGGACGGGGGTTTCTGACACGTCGTGTTGGTGTGGCAGGTGGTGGAGCGGTGCCTGGAGCTGGGGGCAGCCTCCGCGCAGTACGTCAGCGGCACCATGGAGGACATGGCCTTCGCCGAGCACGTGGTGAAGGAGGCAGAGACCTCGCTGGGTACGTTTACAGCCTGCTCTCCGCAAATGACAGCAGAACGTTGCATCTCGCCTTGGCCATCCTGCTTTTCGCCACGTGCCCGCTTGTCCTGGTTTCGGCTGGGATAGAGTTAATTTTCTTCTTAGTAGCTGGTACAGTGCTGTGTTTTGGATTTAGTGTGAGAATAACGTTGACAGCAACAACTAAAACATCAGCGAGTTAAGTAGCGCTTATCCTAAGTTAAGGATTTTTCAGTTTCCCATGCTCTGCCAGCAAGCAGGGGCACAAGAAGCTGGGAGGGAGCATGGCCAGGGCAGCTGACCCCAACTAGCCAAAGGGGTATTCCATACCATGGAACATCATGCCCAGTATATAAACTGGGGGGAGTTGGCCGGGAGGGGCGGATCGCTGCTCGGGCATCAGTCAGCGGCTGGTGAGCAATTGCATTGTGCATCACTTGTCTCTTCTTGGGTTTTATTTCTCTCTCTTTTTTTTGTTATATTCTTTTCATTACATTTATTATATTTTTATTATTATTAGTTAGTATTATATTTTATTTTACTTTAGTTATTAAAGCATTCTTATCTCAACCCCCAAGTTTCACTTTTTTTCCCCCGATCCTCCTCCCCATCCCACTGGGAGGGGGAAGGGGGAGCGGCTGCATGGTGCTGGGTTGCTAGCTGGGGTTAAACCATGCCACCACTAAGAAAAAGCAGGAGAGATGGAGATGGGATGAGACGGGAGAGATTTTTCCCTAATTCTGCCCTTTGCAGCCCCACTCCTCCACCCAGCTTCATCGCTCCTGCTCAAACTGAACTGCGCTCTCGATTTCAGCTCTGTGCCCTCATGACATCGTGTTTCAGTGTCATAATCCTGGATTTCATCACCCCCAGCTACTGTGGTCTGAAACCGTCCGTCAGGCCCGCAGCAGCCTTGCTATTGCGGTCATGGGTCACGGCTGCGGAAATGCAATATTTCAGCTCTGTGGGGAGCACTCCCGCTCCTGCCCCAGGCCCATAGACAACTCAAGGGTGATCTCCCTTGTGCCACGGTATTTGTGTTTTGAACTGGGTGGGTGGGGGGGGGGGAATCACAACAAAATTTTTACTAGCAGCCACCGTCCGGACTGTATCCCTACTCCAGAGATGACAGGCCACAGCTCTGATCCAAAAACCTGATTTCTTTTGATTACATTTATTCTGCTCCCAGGAAAGGCTCTGTTTTGCTGGTTGTAGCCCTCTCCCACCCAGCACTAATGCCTGCTCCTCTGCTTGCAGGAGGCCTAGACATGCTGATTCTTAATCATATCGGCACATCGTACTTTGGTTATTTCAACGGGGACGTTGGGCACGTACGAAAGCTCCTGGAGATCAACTTCCTCAGCTATGTGGCGATGACCACGTCTGCCCTGCCCATGCTGAAGGAGAGCGAGGGCAGCATCGTAGTGGTTTCATCCATGGCAGGTGAGTGGGGAGCGAGGTAGGTGACACGGGATTCAGTCAAAAGACACCGTGGGCTGATTTTCAGAAGTAAGGAGCATGCAGAGACACCAGGCATCCTAAAGGAGCCGTAACTGCTTAACGCACTCAAAAAAACCCACCCCGAATCCAGATATTTTTTGTATTTTCTCGATGAGGTTTGTTCTCTGATGCAATCCAATCGCCCCAGCTTGCTTTTCGAGCAGCCCTGTAATTAAAGCCCACACCCTGGTGTCAGGCTCATTAGAGCAGCAGAGCTTATATACCCCCAGTTTTAGGGAGAAAAGTGGAAATGCAGCAGTTTCTCACTGCATTGGTTCTCTGACTGTTCATCTTGGTTTGGTAGGTCAAGTTCCTGCTAATATTTGTAGAGTGAGTTATCGACTGACTCTATTCACAAAAACATGACTCTCTTGGATAAATTTCTGTTAAGTCAGGAAACTAAATTACTAACAGATGTCCCCACTCACAGCCAGTATGTTGGTTAGTCTTCTGGTGATCAGCTTAGCTCAGTATCCAGAGACAAGAGTTTAAACTTTGCTCCATCTCTCCCCTCTGAGAGTTTCATAGTTACTGCGGGTTGCTCATACCCTGAGCAAAGACATGAGACATGGCGTTGGCCTTAAGACCTTAAAGGAGCTGGAAGCTGACAGGAATATTTGTAATGCTGCTGTTCAGGTGCCAGAATGACATTTCGCTAACAGTAAACTCCCTTTGGATAAAATACTTTATCTGATGAAGGGCAAACCAGAGGTTTAGGCAGAGCAGCTTTCTGTGCTGTAACAGAACTTCACTCTATGTCCAGGTAAAGTCGGGTTTCCCTTTACGGTCCCCTACTCTGCAACTAAGTTTGCCTTGGACGGATTTTTCAGCTCCCTGAGGCAGGAATTCAGCATTCAGAGCATTAACGTTTCCATCACGCTCTGCATCCTTGGCTTCATCGATACTGGTAAGATCAGTGCTGTTTGATCCGGCTGATCAGGAGCCGAGCATCACCTTCTCAGCTTCTTATCCTGCCCTTCAACTCCCTCTGCCACCAGCTCTCCCCTTTCACCTCTGCTGCTGCTTTTCCTCCAGCCCTGCTGTAGTGCGAGTGCATGCAGAACACACTCTGGTCTCGGGGGGATCCTACCTCTCTTCCACCAAAAAACAGTCCCAAAAGTAATTTCTTTCCCCATGCTACATAAAACGAGCCACCGCATACGGGCCGGCACAGCCTAGCATTCAGTTAGTACAAATGGATGTGCCAGCCACCTATCTCCCATTAATCCCATCTATTGATGCAACAACGAGGTATGGGAATGCAAGTGCACGATTGGGGCAGCTGGAAGAGTTCTGCATGCGTTGGGGCAGCGGCGAGGAACGTAGTCTCGTGAATGTACCTCTGCTTTGACGTGCGCACCGATACGTCCCATTTTAAGAGAACGTTTCGCAAGCCCCGCTCTCCCCGCTTCACGTTAACGTAGACGGCCTGCCTCGGCCCCTCGGGTTCGCCCCTCGGGTTCGCCCCTGGGGGGGCCAGCCGGGCGAGGAGCATCCCGGCCTGATCCCCTTCTGCTGCCGCGCAGAGAGCGCGGTGCGCGCCGCCGCCGACCTGCTGCTGGTGTCCCCGGCGCCGCGGGAGGAGTGCGCGCTGGAGATCCTCAAGGGAGCGGCGCTCCGCCGGCGGGAGCTCTACTACCGGTACGGCTCCACCAGGATCCCGCTCCTGCTGCGGGACTGGGCCGCCGACCTCCTCGACTACCTGGTCAGGAGCCGCTACCGGCTGGACAGCTTGAAGAGGAACTAGCGCCCCGCTCCCCCCCCCCCCCCCAGCACCGCCCTCCCCGTTTAATTGAGTTGTAATTCACGGGGGACGCGGCGGCCGCCGGCTCGGGAGGGTTCGCCGGTCCAACACCCTCCTCTGCCGGCGGAGACGGTCCTTGCAGCCGGGGCCCCGGCGCTGCGGGCTGCTGCTCGCACGGCAGGACGGGCCTCCCACCAGAAATCTCTGCTTGCGCTTTGAAAAGTGGATTCTGTCGGTTTTAAGTGGGCGGCATCGCCTCCGCCGGGGCTGGGCGGGACGGCGGCGGAGTGCGGTGCGAGGTGTGGAAGAGGGGAATTCCCTGCAGCTGCAGCATCCCACCTGGTTAGACCCATTCCCTTCCCCGGACTAGGGAAAAGTAGGAACAAACTAATTATTAAATAAAATTTACTAGCCGAACAGTTTCGTGTGTTCTGTGGGGTTTTTATTCCTTCTTTCTCCGCTACTAAATGCTGCTGTAAACAGGCACAACTCCACTGACTTGCCTCTCACAGGAAAGTTGAATCCTTGCCATAATCCTTCATTATTTCATTTTAGGAATAACTGTCTTTTAGCCTATTTTTTTGTTAGTTTAATGGCCAAATTAAATGCAAGTTTTTAGCCCAAACAAAGCTTTCCAAACTTGGTAGACAGTTCCTTACACAAACACTGTAACTGGAAAATGCCTTCTAGATGCACGGAGCTGCTGCATCGCCACGCTAAGCCGAGAGCTTGGGCACCAGGAGCGACGCATGCTGAATGCAAAACCAAAGCCCAAGCGTGCAGCGAGCTCTGCACCGTTTCCCTGACCCTGGCAGCGGTGCCCAAGTTGATGCATTTACATCTGCCATGCTTCTGGCCATTTGAGCACCGTTACCTGTCCTGAGACGAAGCAATGCGAAACCTCCCCAACCTCTTCGCACTGAAGCACTCCCCAGGATCGGTTTGCTCCTCACTTTCTAAAGGAAATCAGGAACTGGCATGTCTGTTCTCCTTATCCCGAGATCGCCTACACAAACCAGTGCACACGGAGTGGGTTTTGCCCTTTAAACTTTCAGAAAATTATTTGCAAATCCATTAACCATATGCCCAGGCAGATGCTGAGCAGTGCGACACACAACGCTTGTGAAAGCTGAAAATCTTTATTATTCACCTGCTTGGCTCTTTTACTGCCTTTTGCAATCAGTGGATTCCTCAAGACGAAAGTGCAATTTTTTAGGTATACGAGCCACCCAACAAACTGTCAGTATTACACCAATGGTGATATCACGTAGGATAAGCCAGAAGCACTGATAAGAGTCTAAAACCACAAACTTTACCAGCCTTGCTCTCTCTAGATATTCCTATGGACCTGTACCATGGTGATCATGGCTGATTAATAAATCCTTGCGGCAGCCAGCAAGGACGGGAAGCGTTGCCTCGGTTTTAGACGTGGAGTGGAGAGAGAGAAGGATGCCCGTCCCATGGAGGTCTGCACTGAGGGGACACGGGTGTCCCAGCCCCAAAGGCAGCCACCAAACAGCATGCCCACCGCTCTATGAAGCTAGAAGCTTTTCAGTGCCTTCCCTTCAACGCTCTCAAAAACCACGCCTAAAACTCCTGGCAGGACAAGGGTGCAAAGGGACAGCCTAAAGTCCAAAGCGACACTCTCCGGTAGGTTAATGTTTGCTAAATCACAGGAAGCACAGAGAAAAGGTCCAACAGATACCGGCAAGCCTGTGCAAGATAAGAACCAGTTCAAAACTGCTGGCACTCCCAGCCCGATTTGCAACCTACTGACGTGTCCAACTCCCCGCGGTCAGAGCCGCAGAGTTTGTCTCGCTCCTGCCTGTACTTTTGCAGAGGGATGGGTCTGCTCCTGAAGATTTTCATCCCCTTGCTGGGACTGGTGCTGGCCTTTTATTTTTATTCAGCACCCGAGAATTTCAATGAAGGTAAGTAATTGGAAAAAACACACTTTAAAACCACCATCAGTGAGGGTGCTGCCAGAGCGGCAGCGTGGGCCCACGCAGAAGAGCACGGGCCATTTGAAGGGCCTTTCAAAGGGCAGCCGGAAAAGCCAAAGCATGGGAGGGCTGAGGGCTTGGCGGGGAGCACGAGGCAGCCCCCGGTGCAAGGGGTCAGAGCACCCTGCGCCCCACAGGAAAGCTCACGGGATTACGCTGGGTCTGCTGGGATGCACGGTAAGTGTCTGAGCTCAGTAAATTATTTATCTAGGAAACATGCAGTTTTGCACTTTAAACATTTAATCCTTTTATTAGTCAACTCCCACCATTTCCAAAAGCCGCTCCCAGACCAGGCTGGATGCAGAGCTCAAGCCTCGCACGTGCTCCCCACCAAACCGGGATTAACGACCAGACTCCAGCCGGGGTCTGCGTGAGCAGTGCATGCTGCAGCGGGGCGGTGCTGCTGCCTGCAGCTCCCTGCACCCGAAGGCGAGGGGCGGTGGGGGCAGAGAGGAGCCGCGGTGCCCGCGTGCGGGGGGACGGTGTGGGCTGTGCCGGCTCCGAGCCATGCGCCCTCCTCTCCAGAGATGCTCCGGGGGAAACGGGTGATTGTGACCGGAGCCAGCAGCGGCATCGGGGAGCAGATGGCATATCACCTGGCACGCATGGAAGCCCACCTACTGCTCACAGCGCGGACGGAGGCCAAGCTGCAGAAAGTAAATAGCAAGCAGAGCGTGCCGGGCTGGCAAAGCACGTTTGCAATCCCGAACCCCACAGGCAGGCAGAATGCAGATATTCACCCCGGCCCGGGCACGCAGGGATACCAGATAGCCTACAGATCCACCCCAGCATTCCCCCAGCAAGAGCCTGTGCTAACGCACGCCCCCCACCGCAACAAATTGCGTTTTCAATGCTGACAGCATGGCATTTCTTTCTGCACAGTCTTCAGCTGTGAATTCTGATCACCACCACCAAGGACAACACTAGTCTGCCCAAGTCCTTGTCTGATCAACTCTTGCACTTTCTCAAAGTCTGAACTGTTTTTGCATCCTGTATACAACAGAATCAAAATTAAGCAATCATATCCCTATTTATAAATACTAAATATTTGGCATAGATGTGCCATTGTTTAACTCCGCAGCCAAAAACATTTCTCCGAGCAACGTGTCTCCTCCTATGAAGGGAGAAGCATTTCCAGTGGGACAGGGAGATGCGCTGCCCATCCGCCCCAGGACAGCGACAGCCTTTGTGGGATGGGGACGGGGGGGTCCACAGAGGGGGGTCCATTGCTAACACTGCTCTCGCTGTCACTGCAGGTTGTGGAGCGGTGCCTTGAGCTGGGTGCCGCGTCCGCCCGCTATGTGAGTGGCTCCATGGAGGACACCACGTTCCCCGAGGTGGTGGTGAAGGAGGCTGAGAACACCTGGGGTAGGTGGTGGGGAGCTGCCCCTCCTCACTCCCCAACACACCCCGTGCTACGTTTTGGGGCCATCCCAGCCACCAAGAAGCTGCTTTGTTTTGAGATGCTGGTTGCTAATAGCAAACATGCTCTGCTTCCAGGAGGCCTTGATATGCTCATCTTAAATCACATTGGTTACAGCTACTTCAACTACTTCAACGGGGACGTTGGGCACGTAAGAAGGCTCCTGGAAACCAACTTCCTCAGCTACGTGGCGATGACCGTGTCTGCCCTACCCATGCTGAAGGAGAGCGAGGGCAGCATCGTTGTCGTTTCATCCATGGCTGGTGAGCACACGAGGGGCCAGGCTCTCCCTGCCCACGTCCCTTCCTCTGCCTGGGATCCCTGGGGACCCCTGCTGCAGTTCTTCTTCAAAAGACAGAATAGGGCCATAAGGCAGAGAGCCAGCCCACTGGGAGTCAGGATCAGCATGTGATTTATATCCTGGGTGCACAATTCAAGTCCTCTGGGAGATTTATATTCTATGCCCTCTCCTGCTAGCCTCTCTGCACCCGCTAATCGCCTTCATGCATCGCAGTCGATGGTACACCACTGCAGGTTATTTTATGTGCATGGCCACATATTACACATGCATTTGCTATACGTGGGTATATATGCAGGAATACAAGAACAGTATCACCCACAACAGAAGGTACTTCATGCCATTGTATGCCATATGTTACATTTTAAACATTCCTGCATTCGTTTCTCTCAAGCATTCATGACAGCTTACTCCGTCACCCTAAATCACAATATTGTAGCTACTTGAAGGGCAAGAGGAAGGGAGAGCCGTGCAGTCTGGTGTCTGCCCAGTAGACGAACCCTGACGCTGTGTCTCTGCTCCAGGTAAAATTGGTGGCCCATTTACTGCTCCCTATTCTGCAACTAAGTTCGCCTTAGACGGATTTTTCAGCTCCTTGCGAAATGAATTTATCATAGACAAGGTCAACGTCTCCATCACACTCTGCATCCTGGGCTACATCAACACAGGTAAGCCCAGCATCACCGGGGCCCCGCAACTCAGCCTGTTTCCAGACAGAGCCCAGCCGAGCCCACCGCCCACCCTCTGGCCCCAGGCTGCTCAGCACGCTGCTTCGCCACCGCTGCCGGACCCTCCGCCTGCAGTGGCTGTGCAGTTGTGGAAACGGGACCTTTGACTCTGCTATCCTTGCAGCAAACCCAGGGGAGGTGGGGATTCCATCCTATGGCCACTCAAGAGGTGGAAACGAATGGGAAGGACATTGCTATAATTGTTATTTATTTTAACTATTCTAAGCTTTGTTAAGTAGGTCTGATCCCCAGAGATTGTTGGTTTGTTAGAGGAAGCTACAGACACCCCGACTGAGCCAGTGGTGCCTGTGGCAGCCCCTCCACCCGACACTGCTCCTTCCCTCCCTGTCCTCCCGTCCCTCCAGAGAACGCCGTGCGAGCAGTCTCACACGCCATCCAGGCCACGCCAGCGCCGAAGGAGGAGTGCGCGCTGGAGATCATCAAGAGCGGGGCACTGCGCTGGCGGGAGCTGTACTACCCATCCCGGGTAGCGGGCAGCCTGCTCCTCCTCCAGTGCATAGCCCCCGACTTCCTCGACTCCCTCATCAGGAGCAACTATAAGGTGGAAAACATCAGAAGAACATAGCCCCCCGGGTGGCGAGCGTGCCGGGACACCTTGGGCCAGGCACGAGGGATTTGGGTGTTAATCCGGCTACTCGGGTGCCCTTTGCCGTGCCACCAGGGCAGCCCCATGCTGATGCACCCTGGCAACCTGAGATGGGATGCACTAGAAGCCTAAAACACACAGCATGAAAACGTCCTTTTTAGTAATGAACTCCCGCAACTGGCTTTTTCCGACCAAGAGGCACTTCAGAGAAGCTCCTGGCAGCAGGATCCGCTGCCAGCGTCCTGCTCACCAGCGGGTTTCCCGCTCAACCTCCAGAAACCGTTCCCCCACCGAAAGCTGCAAAGGCAGTGGTGCTGAGCACTGCGGGAAGCGAGCCAAGCCACAGCCCAGGATGAGGATTTGGGCCAAGCAGCACGAACCACCCAAAGCCACGAGAGGGTCTTTGAACTGGGAAATTTTTTGTCATGTATCCCTTCTAGGCTGGTCTTTGTAAAAATAAATCCTACATTACTTTATGAGATCTCTGCTTTTACTTGTGTTCCTCTTCCACGTGCATAGGCACAGGGCCCGTATCAGCGCCCAGCTGGTTCAACTGACCTCCCTGCATGATTTGCATTAACGCAGCTTTCACTTCTCTAAAGACCTTAATGAATTTCTGTCGTTCGTGACCTCTCCTCAGCTGCCGATACACACTTTTTTTCCTTTCCAATCTGCAAGAAGCCTTAAAATAATAGCATTACTGTACTTCCTTAAGTCTGGCTATCTCTACCCCAAAGCAGCTCGGGGAGACTCAGTCACTGAGTGCCACAAGCACCTCTGTGACCCAGCGCTCAACCTCCGCATGTCGGAGACTGATAAAGGGAGATGGCCCAAAAGATAATTGCTAGCTCTGCTTAGAGAGAAGCTGGAGACTTTGGGGTCCCAAGATAACGCAAATTCCCCCACGAGCCAGGCCCCTGCGCCCCGCAGCCAGGCTGCGAGCAGAGACAGGAACCGGGGCTCAGCTGCGGCTGCAACGTTTCCTGTTTTACAGAGCAAGAAAAAGAGCGAGAGCAGCAAAATGAGGTGGTTGGCACAAAGATGGCAGTTGGCGTGTGTTCGTGCCCGATAACCCCCCGCTCACCCCGCTTCTCTGCAGCGGTCGAGGGGTAGGACGGGACCCCTCGGGCCAGGTAAGTGCATGCAGCACCAGGGCTGGCAACAGATGGAGGGGAGCAGAGGCTGCTGCACTAACGGCAGCAGCGTGCACCTTTTTTCCTCTTTTTTTTCACCCCGCTTTCAGCCTACACGATTGACACCGGGAGGCTGTAACATGAACCAGCGAGAAGCACTTTTTTTTTGTTTTGTTTCCCTTCAAGCGAGAAGTGTAACAGCTTGGAAAGCAAAGATAAAGGACACATTTGTTAATTAGAGAGGGTAATTTGGGGTAACAGAAGGAGGAAATAGAGTATTAGCTTGTCAAGAAGGCCTCAAGAGTTTGCTCAGCTTGGGGTGAGTAATGGACTGTGTATTTCTTTAAGCTTTACCTTGCTTTAAAGTGCATTTTTGGTTAACTGAAGCTATTACAAGAGCTGCGCTGGGGATGCACTGTGACAGGCTGAGCAGCCCAGAGGCAGCGCAGGTGGGAGAGGGGCTGAGCTATTCCTGACGGGAAGAGCTGGATGAGCGGGGACCGAGCAGGGCATCCAAGGTCCAGATTGAACATGCAATTGGGCCATTTCTAAAATTAAGAAAAATTAGTTGAAAAATGCTTTTGAAGTGTCCTGAAGAGTTCGGAGCAGTTTGGCTGTAGATACACGCTTTGTCCCAGGCTATGGAGTTTGTACCCAGCTTCAAGGGAGCACATTGCGGGGTGCTGGCATTTCTTGCATTTCTCTGTGTGAAGCTGTCAGCCAGACCTTGGCCTTGCCTGCTGGGCCAAGGAAAGCGTGTGGGCACCAAGAGGAACGGCCCTGGGTGAGCACAGTGGGATTGTTACGGTATGGACGTGAAAGCTGCTTGGCCTTTTATACCCC
Source organism: Gymnogyps californianus (assembly GCF_018139145.2). NCBI lineage: Eukaryota > Metazoa > Chordata > Aves > Accipitriformes > Cathartidae > Gymnogyps > Gymnogyps californianus. Next base: position 1,482,211 of record NC_059497.1, on the reverse strand, counting down.
CAGACTCCTCCAGCTCTAAGTTTCTTCACAACAAGAAACTCCTGAATAGTGAAATACTGTTGGGATCCTTCAGTAAATTTAAGCTAAAATTAGAGACACTTCAGAAGCTATTCAAAGAAGAGAATAGTCAAATAAAAATGAATAAAAGCACATAAGCAAGTGCTTCAGGGGTCTCGCAGCCCCCATCCCATGTGGGCTCAGCACTGGGAGCAGTGTCCTGGCTGTGGGTTTGCAGGCACCTTCCCTGCCCAGAGGGAGAGCTGACCGCCCCGAAAGCACCGCTCTCCTTCCAGAGGAAGCCCCTACAGTGAAAAGACAGCACTAGTAATGAGCTTTGAGTACACCACAGCTAGCACAAGGACAATAAAAAGAATTATGGAGTGGATTTTAATGCAGACTAAAAAGCACGGAAGTATTATATATGTAAATGGGGTTTACTTGTTCCCATTTTTTTTTCCATTAGACTCAACAACTTCCTAATTGCTTGAGACAGAATGAGATGAATGAAGTTGTGGTGGTTTGACACTGAAGAACACTTAACCTGAATTTTCAGAGACTAAAATTCTTTTTTTTTTTTCCCCCTCCTTCCTACATTAACATGATTTACTAAATATGAGAAAAGCCCCACACCAGACACGGCCACAGCAGCTCCCAGGCTGAGCCCCCCGGGACTGGGCACCCTCCGAGCAACATTCACAGGACGCGCACGGGGATGACAAGCCTCTCCACTGCGGATGGGGCGAGGGGACAGGAGAGGGGGACACAGCTTTCGCTCGAGGGGAGGAAGGAAGAGGAGCAGTTGTGGGTAGTTACTGCTCAGCTTTCTCTTTAACTGATGCAGAGACAAAGGCCCAAATACACTCAATACAACCAAAGTCCATTAAAAAACAATGCACCGGTGGCTTGCAACTGTGCAGAGAAGTCAGCAGGAGGGAGGAGGTTTCATATCTACGCCCTGCGTGCGCATGTAGACGGTGCAATAGTGCTGAAATGGAGGAGCTCCTCCTTCACCCAGGCCACTGCCTTGTCTGGGCCACAAAGTCCCCAGAATTCGTACCTGCGGCAAACTGGTACCATCGAGAGCCTGTGCCGCCAGTGCTCGAGCACAGCTTAACAATGAATTGATCCCAAAGTGTAACGATCAGTCGCTACACTTGTATTTGCAATGAAGGAACCAAGTCACAGCTTGGCTGACACACAGACCCAGGGCTGCAGCCAGGCAGGCTGTGGGAGGACAAGCGAAGGCGAACAAGCAGAGGGCAAAGTGTTACCCAGCGTCTGAACCAAGAGCTGGGGAGGGAGGGAGCAACCAGGAGGTAAGAGAAAGCAGCACTCTGTAGCTGTGGTCTTCAGAGAGTGGGTGTGCTCAGACCTGCAGGGACTTTGCCAGACACTCCGTTAAAAACAAACAAACAAACAACAAGCCAACCCCTACAACACTGCAAGGTTTTCACTGCTCCAGATCTCTCTGTGCACACAGAAAAGGCAGCCACCACTAAGAAATATAATGCAACTTCTTGAAGAGTATGTCACACCACAGCACCACTACGTTTAGACCTATCAAAAAAACCAAACTGGCAAAAGAAATGCACACTTAAAAGAAGTTTACTGCAGAAATAGCAGCTATCGCTCTTCCTGTGTGTTCATTGTGTTCTTTAGGTTGGCTAAAGAGCTATAACAGCATGCACAAAAGAATCAGTTTGAATAACAGAGGGATTTTATTCTATCAGGTGAGGAATTCTCCCAGAGGAAGCAGTGGAAGCATCATGACTTGGTAGTGAGGGCAACTTCATGAGGTTGCGTTAATTGTTTGAAATTCTGTTCCTGACATCCCCTGGGTCAGCACCCACACGACAGAGGAGCAAGAGCAGCACATGTGTTTGTTTTACACATACGAGTTCACAGACAACAGATTTCTCCAGGAACACTGCTTGCATCCATTGCATGAGGACTCCTTTAATCTTAGAAGTAGTCATTTTCACTCAAATCGTGTCTTTTCCCTTGGTTTCATTAGGACAGAGGACCCCAGAGCAGACGGGGCAGTCACAGACTGCCAGAGCTGCGCCCAAGATGATCAGCCAGCCCGAGAAGGCACGGCTGCGGCACAGGCGCTCGAGCGAGAGCTACGATGAGAAGTGCGAGCGGTGGCACGAGGCGCGGGAGAGCCTGCGGCGGCGAAACAACACGATGACCTGCCGCCACCTCGGGAGGGGAGCGGAGGAGCCGTCGCAGAGCCCCCGGCAAAGGGAGATCCTGAGGAGGAGAAACCTGGCAAGCGATGCTGGAAGGAGATCGCCAAGACAGGAGCCCGAAGCACGCGTCCCCCCGGACCCCTCCTCGCAGGTGGAGCCGAGACCGCCCGTCCTGCTCCAGGTAATGCCTGCCCCCGGAGCGCAGCTCAGTGCTCTGCCTGCTCCAGCTAGCACCCACTAAAGCATCCACAGCCTGTCCACCGATCGCAACAGCATCGGGATCCAAATCAAAGTACAGCCAAAAAGTGAGGATGCACAGACAAAAACGTGCATTTCCTTACAAACTGCAGAGTCGGGCACGGGTAAACGCTGTCGTCTCCCTTCCAGCATGCTCCTCTCCTGTTTTCCAAACCCTGAACCAGACGGAGATTATCTGCCATTCCTCCAAGTACAACCCCACATCCTAGCTGCCAGTTTTGCGCTTACGCAAATTATTTTTACCCTTGAAAACTGAGCTCTAAACACCTGGCTTCCCTCCATCACCTGCGCTGTTAGCAGGAAGGGTGCAGGGATTAGGAGACTCCCTGGTACTCATTACCTACCCTGTGCTGCACAGCTAACAGTAACCCAGAGGGCTCACTGCCTTGAATACCATCTGTAGAAAGATGCAATGCAAAACACCGCAATCTGAGAGCCAAACAGATTTCCTTCTAAACTTCTGTCCCGTGCAAAATGAACAATTACCCTGGTACGTTGTGAGTTCATCCTAGGGGCTTTACAAGCCTACGTGAGCAGAGACAGTGGAACGCGAGATGACTGACACAGGCACGCCCTCAAGCTCCCTTTGCAGCTCAGGAGTGTGCAGAGCAATCACCTACCTCCTGCTGCCATTTGGCTCACCAGGTTTAATCACCTGCTAGACAGCAGGAATCTGGAACAAGCATTTACATGCACACGGCCCATGCACGGTGCCTTCCCCTGTTTGCTTTTGCAGAGGTAACAAGGGGCGGGAGGCTGGGGGGGGGGGCAGAGGGGAGATGGGGCGAGCACTCTGCTCCCCCAGCCCTGGGGAAAACGGGTGCAGAACAGGTACCTCTGCTCCAAGGCAGCCAAATGGCAGCAGAGACCCAAGCCAGGACCCAGCTCCCTGCCACCAAAAGTTCTTGTCTTTTCCAAAAATATCTCAAGACACTTTGGGGAGGTTCCTTGTCCTGTTGTGGTGTGTCGTGTCCTGTCCCATCCGCCCCCCGCCGAAGCCAGCAGGTTTTCTCCCACTTCCTCACAGAGCTCTGCAGCTGCTGCAGCCAAAGCAGCAGATCCTTGAGGATCTGCCATGGTTTCTTGGCATCTCTTTGATGCTCTTCACCCAGTCACCACAGGTACAAAGCCTGACCCGGCCACAGCCCCTTCCCCTCCATTCCTCACAGCCCATTTTGGAGAGATGCTGACTCTCGTTCCAGCACCCGTGGAGCTGCCCCACATTCCCCCCTGCACACTCCCGGCTCAGCCTCAGCGTCCCCCTCGGCATTTCGGCAGAAACCATCCCCAGGCGAGGTGCCTCTGTGAACAGCCAAGGTAGGTGAGATGCTCGGGTTTCCCAGCACAACAGCAGCCACGGCATTTCCCTCCCACCTCTAAGACTCCATCGAGCGGTTTGGGATGCAAGCCAGTAGCTCCCCTCTAACCCGAGCTCCCCTGCCAGCAGCCCCACACCTCTGCTAAGTTTTACCATCCCAGTCTGAGCTTCCCCTGCAGACTGCAGGCGTTAAGAATATTTTTCCTGTGGAGGGATAAACCAGCCCGGCTCACGGCTTAACAGCCAGTGCTGCTGAGCAGATGCTCTGCCCTACGGCTTCCATGTAAGTGCCCCAGATTATCCAGGGGTCTGGGGGCTAACTTCAGTCTGCAGGATTACTTAACTTCTACTTCTCTTGTCCCTATTGAGTTGTGTTACTGGAGGCTGTTTAAACAACTGCTCTCCATCCTAGAAGTGATGCCACCTCTGAGAGCAGAGATGGACACCCAAATAGAAGAACCTCACAGCCCCTCGGACAGGAGGATCATTCACATCCTTTCGCTTTGCTTTCACAGGAACCCAGACCCTTACAAATCCAAGCACAGGAGTGAAAGACTCGAGCCAGCAGACAGAGTAAGCCGGTCCTCCCCTCCCTCCCTGGGCTATGAATTCAGATACCTGCGGGGCAGCAGCCTCCAATGCCCAAGCCCAAACGTGTTTCACCTCGGCACGAGCTTTCACTGTACAAATACCCGTGCTCAGCTTGGGCTGGGGGGCAGCGGCTGGTGTCCAGAGCCACGGACTGCTGCAGACCCCCGCATCGCACTCACCTCAGTAACACACTTTCTTTTTTATTTTAGTTGTGGAATAGCAGTTTTAAATAAGGTAAGCAAAACACAGATAATAACTAGCCTTGAACTCCTGCAAATGAAATCAGTTTCTAAGATTTCTGACTGGGACACTGACTGGTCCTAAATTTCTATAGTTTCAAAAATGGTGACACTGCTGCTATAGGAGAGAGAGGCACTTCTGTCCCACAGATACCTACTGTTCTCGTTCAGTGACTGCCCTGATTTGATACACTACATGGCAAAGATGCCATAACTCCAATGCTGTAAGTTGCTGCAGAAAATATTTTCACTTCCCTGGAAAAACCAAACAAACGAACCCCAGCAGGCTCTCCTCCTCCACCCAGACACAGGCTGTTAATTTCAGTTTTATTTCAAAATATTTCGATTTTGTAGCCAGTTCATAAAATGTTTATGAACTGAAACAATCGTATCGTTTTTAAACATTTGCCCTTTCCCTTTCAGGAAATGGTGCAGCTGTCCAACTACCTGAAGGTAGGTACCAAATATTGTTAAGTACCCACCGGGACAGCAGGTCTTCAGCAAGTACAACAATACTTTTTAAATTATTATTAAATGAAGGGGTGTTATATGCCCAATTTTAACGTGGCCAAGAAAGCCTACAGATAAGCCACTGAACTCAAAGACCTGCCTGAAACCCCCTGAGCAGCAGAAGCCCTGACCCTGAGCTGGAGGGGGGGAGCCGGGGGGTCCCCGCCAGCTCCGGGGGTCCCCGCTGACCAGCTCTCCCCTTCCCCGCAGGAGGCCCTGCACCGCGAGCTGCTGCTCAAGCAGAAGATGGTGATTTTGCAGGAGCTTTTCTCCACGCTGCTGCAAGCGTCCGAAAAATCCTGGCAGGTACCAGAGAGCTGCAGGAGGCGATCCCTGCTGGGGCTGGGGGGAGGTTTTGCCTTGGCGGGACTGGGCTTGTGTGCAGAAGCACGAGCACCCCATGGGTCTCCCTTTCTTTCTCGGAGCCAAGCTCTAGCTCTGCCTGGCTTCGGCGCTGATGTTACAGGTTTAAAATGCAACGCTGTCACCTAGCAGACCAGACATCGTGCAGAACCGTTCACCTGCAAGCAGCTGCTTGCCCTGCCTCTTGCCTTGCTGCCACCTTTCTTTTCGGGGAGGGTTGAACACACACTCAGAAGTTAGGGGGTCACTTTGCTTGAAGTTTTTCCCTTTTGTGCCCCAAAAGATTGTTACAAAATGTACTTTGCTTTCAGATCAACAGGAAGTGTAAAACCCTTTTCTTCTGTAAGGTTGTTTTTTTTTTTATACTTGCCTTTCCCACTTTTTCTTAAATAAAAAGCAAACAGAAGTGTGTAAGTGGGCAAAAAATTGGAATAAACCCAAACAACCATTTTCCACCAAGTTTTCTTTCCTAGTCAAAACAAGTTTCAAATATTTTGAACCAAATTTTTTTTCATTTTTTGCCAAAATAAGAATTTTGGATGCACCAAACTGGTGCACCCAAGTGCTGGCAAACACTGCGTTGGATGGGGGAAAAGCAGACTTTCTTAATCTGGGAACACAACAGCTAAAAACCCGCACCCAGCACACACAGCCTTCCTGCCGAGCTCCCGGCCACCCAGTCTGCCCCTCACTAGGATCTGCGGGGACACGCTCCAAACACACCACTGCCCCAGTTCCTTTCGGGGACGCATTCTGGGCCCCAAACACAGGGCAGAGGACCCAATGCCACGATGCTCTGGCACACCGGCTGAGCCTTAGGCGTGCTGCTGAATCGTGGCCCCGCATCAAACTATTTCCCCACAGCTCAAAACAAAATCCTCTAGGCAGCGCTGAACCAGGACCCAATTTTTTGCTATCAGGCAGTAAAATTAAGGTGATGCATTTTATGCAACGTATGAAGTGGTTTATATAGGATTATTAAATCAAATATTAATTTACAGTTCATTGTGCCATTAAAAAAGTGGTTTGAAAGTTCTGTTGGGGCACAAAAAAAGCAAGTGATTGGGCGAGACGATATAAAAAACTTGTGTTAGATGTTCTGCGGTTAGAAACTTCCGCCTTCGCTTGCTTCTTCAAATAATATGAGCAGGAAAAAACACCCTGACACGCTCTGCAGGAAGCAGCCATGAAACCTCCGATTAGAAACAGGTGGGTGCACTGCGCTTCTCGCTGCCTGCTGCGGGAGGGAGACGCTGCTGCTGCCTCTTGCATTCAGCCTTTCATCAGCCTAAAAATTAACTCGCTGCTGGAGCCAAGGGGGAAACAAGGCAGATGCTGTCTGCTCGGAGGGGATCCCCCGGGAGCTGCGTGGAGGGAGGCAGGCCGTGGGCAAGGGGCTTCTCCAGGAGGTACTGGCAAAGGGAGGTAGGGACAGGCCCTATACCATAACGCTGTGCCGTGGAAACTGATGGTTGGTTGCCCGTTTCCAGGCCCAGGTGAGATGCCAAATGCCTGCTGCAGCAGATTTTAATCCTTTCTAATATTTCGGGTTTCAAAGAAATGCTGTTGCATACACATGAACGATATGGCAGTAACTCTTGAAACGGCCACAGAGGCGTTTTTGAGGTGCTGCTCGTGTTCGTGGGTGCTTCTGGCTTGATGGAGCAAGTGAATACTCTGCAGGAGGATGGGGGTGTCGTTAAACTGAAGGGATAAAGCATTTGGTTCCTTCCCCCTCCCACGATTTTACTTCTAGGTGAGAGAGACCTTCCTACCACAGGTCTGTACCTTAAATCCCCCATCTGTTGTGAAACTTGCTTAGTTGATCAAAAAATGCTACCAGATGAAGGAAGCTAAGTAAGTCTCAGTTATGATTATTAAGAGTAATTAATTTTAAGCTGTTATCTTCTTAAAGAAGAAAATTGCTACTTTAATATATATTCTTCCCTTCCTGACCTCTGAAGTTGACGCTGACTTTTGGAAGTACCTTGCAGCTCTGCAGAGTTTAAGCTCTGTCATTTCCAGTGCATGACTACTACTATATGGACTTATTTTTCTAGTGCAAGCATCATGTTTGGGCAAACAGGAAGCCTTCCATAAACAGCATTTATTATTATTGCTTTAAACCAGCTATTTAAAATGACTAAGGGAAGGAGTATCAGAGAATTCACCGATCACAGGACAGCCAAAACACTACAGCTGTCAGCCAAAACCAGTTTAAAATACTTACACGGCACTTAAATGACAGCGGCAGAGAAATGCAGAAGAGTTTGAGAGAGGTTTTGGAGCTGTCCATTCAGGTAACCTCAGACTCCCTGAAGAAGAGGGCTACAGAGGATTCAAATCCGCTATTTGCAAGAGTGGGTGTATTTTGAGCATGCTAGCCCTCATCGTTTGCTCTGCCTGGCTTCCCGTAGGTGTCTTTGGGCTCTCTAGCAAGGCTCAGTGCAAGGATCCCCAGGCGGTGTTCAAGCAGTGGCACCAGAGACGCTGCAGGAGAGAGGAAAAGCCACCACCATCTGATGATGGTGGCTGTAGGGGGGCTTTGTGCTGTTGTTTCGTTTAGTTGCAGGTGGGGTTTTTGTTTGGTTGGTTTTGGGGGGTTGTATTGGTCATTTTTTGTTTGTTTTTTATTTTTTTTTTAAAGCAGCCCCTTTCACATAGATAATCTTCAACACAAGGGCTTGACCAAGATTTGCTCACATAACTTTTCTGGTCAGAAGCATAATTTCTTATGCCCTCCCACATATGTGCACATACTCACTCCCTCCTCACTGCCATGCTGTTCTGGTAACAGCCCTAACAGACAGCTTATTCCATTTAGGGAAATCTTTATACTCTATGTTCTTTTGCCAATTTATAAGCTGCATCTCCATGAAAGGAGTTTGCCAGCACATTTCTGCTCTGAAGCGTAGGAAGGGCCCAGTGCTCTGTTGCCTTGTACTTTGCACAGTCATTTACATCTGTGCACAATGGCCCTAACACCACCACCCTCCAACGTGAACCTTTGCAGATAGCAGAATAAACTAAACTACAGAGAAAAACTAGGCATAATATTTCACACATAAAAATGTTTTTCAAAATTCCACCTCCTTCCTAAGAGGATAGAGCTTTTAGTTCTTTGTACCAACAACCGAACTGGGAAGACTTAGTCTTTGGGACTGTAAACTTACTTCTGTGCAAATGTAAACAGTGCTAAGACACCAGAGACTCTGGTTTTGCTTGGGTCTAACAGCTATTCCTGTAACATCAAGGAGCTGTTTTTCAGAGGCTTGACTTCAAACAGCAGTAAGCAGAGAGGATACTGGCGTTCTCAGTATCGGCGGTGGAAAAACAGCCTACGTGAACTCTTTGCTAGAAATTTTATCTGAATTTGCATGCAGTCTGGTTTCACAAAACCTAAGAAGCCTGACTAACACTGAGAGGAGATTATAATAAGGAAAATGAATCATCACTGTTGCCCTCTATCCCCCTGCCCAACTGCTAGATGTTGCAACGCAGACCGAACCTATTTCCTAAGGGAACCAGCAAGACAAGACCTCAGCACCAGCCAGAGCTTTAGGCAAGGAGCATTGCGGGGAGGAACCATCAGCCAGGGAACAGGGCTGTACGCGGGGACAGGCGGCAGCTATGCTTCTGCCAGACCCATCCAGACTCACCTGAAATCCCCTTGCTCTTAACTTCTCATCTCACTGCAAGCACCTGCACTCAGTAACCAGTGGAACTCCCTCAGGAGAGCTGTTCAATGCATAAAAGTTTTACTTCCCCCATATCCCATTTATTCTGAGATCGTGAAAGATTATTTGAACTCTAAGCTTTGAAGAGACTTTGACCAAATTTAGCCACAATATTATAGATGAAGGGAGAAAGCAAATCAAAACACAAGCTAACAAAACATTGGGGTTGTATTGCATAGTTCACGATTCCACACATCGGTTCACTTGTTTTTTCCGCAGGGTCAGCTGAACGAAGATAAACTGAAGTGTAAACTAAGGGCACTTGAAAATCAGCTGCAGGCCTGCACCCAGGTAACGTCTGATTCACTGAGAAACAAACATGAGTGAAGAAAGGCATGAAAACGAAATACAGAACCATGTAATTAAGTCGGGTCTCAGTTTCTAGAGCAATCTGATTAGATATGGATCTGAAAACGATTTTTCCTCTTTGCTGAAGCAACGCTTCACAGCAAATTAGCAGTAGCATTTACACGCTCTGGATTTGCTAATATTCAGGTTTAGCAAGATTAGGAATATGTCAGATAAGACCCTTCAAGCACTTTAATTCTTCCTTTAAAGAGTTACTCAAAGGAGTGTGTGAAGAAGATCCTGATAGAGATGGAGGACCAGAAGCAGACCTACGAGCAGAAGGCAAAAGAGGCTCTTCAGAAGATGCTGGAGGACAAACTCCAGACAGAGCAGCAGCTGCAAAGCTCTCAGGTAAGCAACGTGTTTTACACCTGGCTTTGCTTTAATCTGGTCTGAGTGTGACAAAGAGCCCCCGCATTTCAGGGAAAGGTGATGACTAGCTTACCATTAGCAACAAAGATGCAAAAATACTATTTTTTAGCTACCGAGCAAAGTCCAAAGCAGCTTAGCTGTAACCTGTGCTCATTTTGTGAGCCACATATCAGGTTATTAAAAACAGCACACAGTTGGGGAAATATGCTGCTGTTTGGCAGTTTTCAGCGTAATCCCTTCTCCTCCACCATCCCTTCGTCCCATTCCCTGCTCTGCGCACACGCAGGGAGCGACAAGCCACACACACAGACATCCAGGGCACGAGGTCTCCAGAGATGCTTTTTCTGGAGTTGCTCTTTGATATGAAAATGGATTTTCCCCAAGAGGTAGCTATTTGCTTTGACCCACAGGATAACTGGTATTTTCAGAAAAACAAGTAAATCTTATCCCAAATACTACCAGGCTTCTAAATCCTCCCGGCAGCACTGGAACTCGGGTTCCCCAGCGAACCCTCCGCCCGTGTTCGCTCTGCCCATCAGATGGGATCAGCCCCACGCAGGTTGCGAGAACCCCGGTGCAGGAGGCGGCAGCGCTGCCCCAGCCCCACGCACAGGCCAGCTGACACGAGTGCCGGCAGGTGTTATTCGGGGCAGTCTGGCACGGTCCCACGGGGCCGTGGGTCCCAGCCCACCCGTGGGTCCTTGCTCTCCTCCCCAGAGAAGCCTGGCAGCGATGAGAGAGGACCTTGCCTTCTGGAAAGAGCACTACACCACGCTCAAAGCCGAATTGACCAAGATGACCACGGCGCACACCGAGCTCAAAAACAGCTTCCACGTTTTGCAAGGTGAACTGCAGGTACGTTAGTTCCCCGCAGGAACAGCATCCACGGGAGTTCGCGTTTTCTGATTTGCAAGCAGGGAAGCAGTTGAGATCACTATATAAAAAAAGCCCCTTTGATGAAGCACAGGGGCCACACGTGCAACCCAGTCCTCGGCTCGGGGCTGCCTTTCCTCGCCGGAAAGCCGGCAATGTTGCATGCTGGCGGGCTGCCCGCAGCGTAGTGCCAGGGCTGGGCTGATGCCGGGGCTCTTCTCACCCCCAGCAAGCGGACACGCAGAACGAGCGGCTCCGCCAGGCCCTGTGCAGCCTGCAGAGCGAGCACGCAGCGCTCCACCAGCGAGCCAGCGCCTTGCGGGAGGACAACGACCTGAAGGCTGAGCACATCAGCGCCATCGAAGGTATGGTGCGCAGGGGAATGGAGGGGGGGAGGTCTGTCCTCCAAAAGAACGGAGGATATAAGAAAAATACTCTTAAAATTCTGATCCTTAAAGCCAAGTACACACGCACGCAAAAGGCGCTTTCTCCAAATGTGCTGCGCACCTCAGCTTGCCGAGAAAGCTTCTGGTTTCCAAAAGGCTCCTAAAGTCGTTTCCAACTAGATTAAAGGACTTCAGAGAAGTCAAGTGACTTTTCTAGAGGGAAGGACGGAATGGGAGACCTGAAAAAAAAAAAAAATCAAAGATGAGTCCTCAGCTATGATGAGGACTTTTGCATCCTTGTCAGACCCATCAAACACAGCAATGGAAGTCCACTCGGGTGGCGAGGCAGCGCCCGTTACTGCCTGAGGTGCTGCAGCGTGGTGGTGGATGTTACCAGCATATAAATATGTGCTGATAGTGTCCTAAAGCACCAATTCAGATAGAGGCAAGGAAACACACATACTTCATGTGGCTATTTTAAAACACAATTAAGGAAGAGTAAATGGGTGACAGTTCTATTTTCATAACAGGTCTCACACAAACAGCTTTAAAATAAACCAAAAATTAATAGAATGTAAGGCACACTAGAAAAAGCTGCCAAAACTGAAAGGGCAATGAACAGCTAAAAATCACATCCCTTCAGAGAAGAAAGTTCAGAACAATATCCACTCCACTTTACACACGTGGAGAAAGGGAAAGTTACCATCCTTGCATAAAGATACACAGAGATTTACATCAACCTTGATTTTCTTCTATCGTTATTTTAGATAAATTGCATAAAGAACAAAATCAGAAGGTAACGCTGGAGGCAACCATCAGCCATTTGCACAGTAAGTAACACAGAGACGTGCAAAGTAAGAGACCTGCGTTAGCGCTGTGGAAGATAACAGTGGCATTTTACACTCACAGACTTGATACAGAACCAGAGCAATGAATGGAAGACCCAGGAGGCGACAGTGCAAAGGAAAGGTCAGCAAACTTTGTAACTTCCACCTAGCACTCCTCTCACTGGACACAGGAACATTAGACCTGACTCTAGGAGAAGTCTGCGTTGGTTTAGAATAAAGGATTATTTTAAAGCTGTACAAAGCAAGTTATTATATTTTGCTAGTTTACATTAAAACATAAGTGTATTTATGATGGCAAACACTTTAAAAAAATAAATGGATTTCATTGCAAATTCTACTTCAGTGGCCATGCCATTTTTTTTCCAAACAAAATACATTCCAGTTTATAATTGCAGTTACAGCTGTACTTGAACAGAAAGTAATAAAAGGCATTTTAACTCTCCCTCCCCTCCGTTTCTGGCAACTACTTAGAAATATTCCTCTAAAGATGATTAACTTGTAGCTACAGCAGAGGCAGGCCTGTGATAACTAACTCAGCTCCTGTGTCCTCTGCTGTGCACATAGAATGCAAATATTATCTTTAAACTGTGCTGAGTAAACAAGATCTAAAGCAAACTGAAAGCCTGGACCTGTTTCTCATCAGAAGCTGACTGTTTTCTAGACCAGGTTTTCACCACGCAGACCTCACCTCTCACTCCTGCCAAGGAAAAACAAAACGCTCTGTTAGAGCACCCCGAGGAGGAGGAGGGAGAAGAAAGTCTGAAGGATGAGATGCAGAAAAGGACATCCCAGCTTACAGCAAAGGAGAATGAGGTGAGGAAGTCTCTGAATCACAGCTGGGACCAAGTTCCCTGCTGGGGAGCAAGCTGCTCATATAAGTGCTCCAAGCAGCAGCACAACACAACGCACCAAAGTTCCTGGAAGTAACCTAAGCTTGGTATCTCCTGTAAGGATTATCTCTGCTGAATTTTCATCCTGATACCAGCCTCACCTAAACCCCCGATGCAGCATCTGCGTGCAAGGGCAGGGCACCTGGGGCTGTAGCAGCAGAGCCCTCTCCATACAAACCCATTTCTGCTTTCACAGGCAGGAGAGCCTCAACAGGCTCATAGGGAAAAGCCAAAGCCACGCTTTAAGCACTGAAACCCTGAGCACAAAGGAAGGAGAGAAGGAAAAGAAAAGGCTTGCAAATAACAAGAAGGGTCTGCTAACAAAAGCAATGCCCTTACAACTAAGCTGCAAAAAAATTCAAAGTTTTCCAGCCTCTTTCATGCTATTTCCCATCAAACTGCACCCTCTGCCAACCAACAGCCCCACAGTTCTTACAGCAGTACTCGGATTGCAAGGATTTCTAAAAAAAGGATTTATAACTTACTTTAGCAGAGCTTAGAGCCACACAGGAGAAGAGCTTGTCCTACTAACCCACGCTGGTGAGTGCACCACCACCCCCCCACATCACCCAGCATCACCTGGGGAAGGGTTTTGTAAAGCTCAATCACAGCAAAAGGGAACGGCTGGGGCCCGGCTGCCCCCGCAGCAGCGGCTCTTGCAGCCTCTCGGCACAGGCAGCCTCCTGCCACAGCTGCTGCTGCGAACGCACCGCTCACCGGCAAGGCGGCAGGGTCTCACGCTGCGGGGCCGTTCAGGAAAAAAGGGGGCTCCCTGGGTTTTGGGGTTGCGCAGCACAACCAAGGCACCTGTCCCACGTGTCCCATGTCTCAGAGGGTTTATAGGACTCTGCGATTGCTCTTGCAGTCAGTGAAACGCACAATGAATTTCAGAATGAGAAGCAAACCCTGCCACGAGTTTGTTCTCCACATCTTCCTGACCTGCACACTTCTAGGGTCGTAAAAATAACTATTGCTTCTTTCTCCCATGGGATGTGAAAGATGGCAGCAAAGCCAAGGAGGTCACGGGATGGCAACAGACCGGGCACTGCCTCTATCACCACATTCCCAGGAACACTGAGATCTGCTCTGTCCCCTATAGGTACATATGGACATACAGGTAGCAGAAGTGAAAAACCCCCGTCACAGCAGTGCCCGTGCACGGGCGAAGCGCTGCAGCCGCTGCGGGAGCCCTGCCAGTCTCGGTGCGTACAGAAGTGAGGGGATCCCTCTCGCTAACAGCCCCTCGCTCTGCTTGCAGTGCACGGAGCTGCGCTCGGAGCTGGAGGCCCTGAGCGAGGAGTACCGCTCCTGCCTGACCAGGCTGCGCCAGTGCCGGGACGAGCTCAACCACTTCCAGAGCAAGCAAGCAAAGGTGGGAGGCATTCCTCACCCGACTCCCAGTGCTTTCAGACCGAGGCTGCAGATCGGTCTGGGAAAAATTCCCCCGTTTATTTGTGCAGTGCAGAAAGATGAATGATATGTTTGCTAGGGATGAGATGAGAAGTTTCTTCTCCTCACCGATTTCCTAGTAACACTTGCTTCTCCTTGCAGAGACAGCATGGTCACTGGATCCCTCTCGTGGTGGCAGTGATAGCAATAGCCATAGCCACCTTCCTCGCAAGTTACAGACCATGAAGGACGTTCTTGATGACTGACTTCACTGCATAAACTGACTTCTGCTTCACCAACAGCAATGCACCCTCACCGCAGTGCACCTTCTGCTGTTTTGTACATGCGTGTTTGGTTCATATCCTGAGCTGGTCTCACTCCAGACAAACTCCCGCGGCTCCAATAAACGCTGGGAGATCACTCCTTCCCTTGGCTGCTTTGGTTCTTCTGCGTCTGTTGAAGGTTGTGCTGCCCAGTTCCTGCGGCGCTGAGGGACAAAGCCACTCCAGCCACCGCTGCCGGGGCTCGCGGGGGGCAGAAGGGACAGAGCAGCAGGGACAGGGCAACCCGCGCCCTTAGCATCCAGCCTCCCCGGTTTTCATGCCTGGCAGCTGAGAGGACTACAAAATTCTCTTCCTTTATTTATTGCCTCCCTAAATGGGAGGTATTCAACCCCGGACCATCTCTACTGATACCTGACAAAGAAACCCAGCTCAGGGAAGCTTTTTAGCCCAGTCCCCTCGCGCTCCCCCCATGCCCTGCCTGTCCTGAGCAATTTTCCCACCTCCAGCCCTCCAGGCCCAGTTCGGCCCGCTGCTCTTCTAGCCTGTCTCGTGACCAAGCGTCCCCACAGCCACATCCGCTTCCCCTCCACGGCCGGCGCCACATTAATTCATCAGAGAGAGGGGTTTTAAGCCCCTTTTGGAGCTGCACTGTGCAGGTTTTATGGTAGCACTTACCCCTCGTTCAAGCGCAGGCTCAGCTACGAGGCGGTGCGTGACACCACATCGCACGAGTAGTAAATATGATACGGAGCCTACAATAAACTTCACAAATTCAAAATACAGTGGTATTAGAATTTTTTATTAATCCTCAGCTGTTTGCAGTAAATAAATACACCCTGACTTTACAGGGCACGCTCCGCAGTCCGGATGGAGGCTGCAGAGCAGCTGTCAGCACGTACATCCACACGCTGGTCTTCTGGGAAGTACACATGCTTGATTTGCAACTGGCCCACAAGCTCCAGGGCCCGAGATCGTCGCAATTCAGCCTTTGTTGCTCAGGGGCCTCTTGAGAGAGCCTCAGTGGGCTGCACATACGGGAACCAGATCTCTCGCCTCAGTCCCTGATGCAAGCGAGAAAGAGGCCAAAAAGTCTGAGTTTGCTTGTGTTTTACAAGGCAACCGCCGGAAGAGACACCACCTCGCTCGAAATGCAGAGATCTACAAAGTCACTCTGCGCGCTGAAGGCCTCCTTCAGCTCATCGCACCAGGCGTCCAGCACCTCCTTCAGCTCAACGCAGAGGCTCTCCGGGATGCTGAAGGAGTAGATCTGGACCCTGAGACCATCCCTTATCCTGGGGCAGGAGGCCTGGACCGTGAACACCCTCAGCGGCGTCAGCGCCAGGCAGTTCTCGGCACCCTCCTCCACAGCGAAGGTGTATGCTGCCGGGTAGCCCAGCAGCACCCCGACGATGGTGCAGAAGTTCCAGCCCGCGGGGACAACTTCGCTGGAGGACACGGGGCCGGCGCTGGTGGCCTCCGTAGCCCCTAGGTGGGCAAGGAGAGTGGCGAGGTGGCCCCTGATGGCCTCGGCCTCCGCTGGCCCGCAGAGGGCCGGGCAATGCCGCCCTGCCGAGACGTCCATGAAGGGAGCGGGGCGGGCGCGCAGCACGGCTGCCAGCCTCCGCCGGGCGAGTCCCGGGTGGAGCAGCAGGGCCGAGCCCTCTGCGCCCAGCAAGTGGAGGCGACGCGGGGCCAGCCCGGCCTCCCTTAACCGGGCCAGGTACCGCCGCAGCTCGGCGGGACCCGCCGCGCCGCAATCGTACAGCAGGGCCGGCTTCAGCCCCGCCGCCACCGCCAGCACCTCCCCGGCTAGCTGCAAAGCGCGGACCGCCGGCAACCGCCGCCGCCGCCCGGCCCCGGCTCCGGCTCCGGCTCCCAGCTCCTCCCGTGCCGCCGCCACCAGCCGCGGCGCCGACAAGGCACTGCCCGCCGGGGCCTCCGCCTCCGCCCCGGCCGCTGGGCCCATCGCCGCGGTACGCTGAGGGGAAGCTACCGCTGGGCCCACCGCTTCCGGGTCGACCTCGGCGCTAGCGTAGGCGGTGGCCCGGGGCGGAGCGGCTGGGTCCCGCCCGGAAAGGCCGCTCCGCCCCGGTCTAGGCCTGGGCCCGGGCTCACACGGGAAGGCCGCTCCGCCCGTCCGGGCGGAGCGGCCTTCCCGGGTGGGCTCGGGCCCCAGCGGCCTCATCGATAAGGAAGAGGCCGTTTAGGAGCAGGCCGCTGCCATCACCTTCAGCCAGAGCTTGGGGGAAGCAACGGGGCGGGGGGCACAGTACAGAGCCATCTCCCAGCTTTCAGAGCTGTAGTATTAGCGTGCTTTCAGCTTCAGGTGGCTTCTCAGAGCATGCAGAGCTGGTTTTTTTTAAATATATATGTGTGTGCATGTATACGTAGGTACAAAAAAGCACGCTGGGAGAAGTGTCAGCCTCACAGCTTGCAGCTATAGACCAGTTAAAGAGAAAAATAGAACTGGACAAGGCGATACTCTCCAGGCAGTTTAATAGAGCACAGATTATTCCCCCCCCCCCCCAATGATCAAGTATTTATATACAATGTCTCAATAGCAGATTAAAAAAAAAATTACAGAATCGAAAATCTGATTTATACATATCGGTTGCTTAAGCAAACAGCTGAAAAGGGTGAAGGAGCTAGAGGTATTCCTGTAACCCCCTCTCTGTTTTGAACACTACCAAACCAAAAGTACCACAGACTGCTGAAACTGAATCAGATGACCAGATTTACAGATTTTATTCAGATTTAGGCAAGGCACTCATTAAGAAATACTTTTCTGTATGTACAACGTAAGAAACCATGGGGCAAAGCAAAGCGTCTGTCACTGCGCCGGGAGCGGCTGCGCCATGTGCATGGCGGGGGCCTGCATCGGCCACCCTTCCTGGTGGTTCTGCAGCAGCCGGTACAGCTGCTTCAGGTGAGCCACGATGTTGTCCTTGATGTCGGGCGTAGAGATCTGGAGCCGCACGCTGCCGCTGTCAAAGGAGCGCGTGAAGTCACCGGAAAACATTTCGTAGATCATCCGGGCCACGACTGGAATGACCTGTTTAAGAAGAAGTCAGTTGTTTTAGCCTAACGGTCGCGCAGTATATTGCTGTTATTTTGCAGGAGTCCACTGCCCTGGATGCAGGGGATGGTTTCCACAATAACCTAAAGCGCACTCACAGACTGACGCTATTCAGCACACCTAGCATCTGTATTTGCCGTGACAAAACCCACTGGGCTTATTGGGGTTTCCCGGTGTCAGTAACCACAACAAAGAGGAGGTCTCTGGTATCCGTGGGCATCGATCCAGAGCCAACGCACCGGCCCCAGCAAGGCTGGCACGTGTCACTGCAGAGCCTCAGCTCCTACCTGAACCACTATCAGCTTCCTCTCCCTGGGTTTTCCATCAGGCCATTCTTCTCCAAAACAGAAGTAGATCTCATATGGTGGCTGTTTCTCAATTTGTCCCTTCTGATGGGCAATCAGCTCTAGGAAGAAAAGCAGAATGCTGCGGGGTTGTCCT
This sequence comes from Gymnogyps californianus, assembly GCF_018139145.2. Classification (NCBI taxonomy): domain Eukaryota; kingdom Metazoa; phylum Chordata; class Aves; order Accipitriformes; family Cathartidae; genus Gymnogyps; species Gymnogyps californianus. The sequence goes on along the minus strand of NC_059497.1, from coordinate 1,464,096 downwards.
CTTTCGGTTAGAAACACTCACCACATCCCACCTCATTATATCATCCTAGGTCTTACCTATACACTGTCCTTTGCCAGAGCCACCTCTTACACATACACAATTACAGCTTATTTCTTGCACCCAGAAGAGCTTTCTTTAGAAGAAAGGCCCTCCAATGTTTTTCAGAGCATTAAATCAGTGTACATTCACTTTCTTCTGATGTACGTCTGCTCCATGGTCCATTGAAGTCAGGGAAGCGGTGGCCCCTACCCACGCTCCACAGACAAGCAAACTAATTGGTGCATCCAGGCTGAGCCCCAGTGCAGCCCACCCTTTCCAATAGTGCCATCGCGTGCCCAGACCAGTATGCAAAGCCATTTTGCAGAAGTACCTACCGCTTAGGAACGTTTCCAGACAGAAGAGTTTGACTTTCTTTTGCCTCTCGATCAAATTTGGTGTGGTAGAGGAAGGTGCACAGGGACCAGACCAGTACACCTTGCACTGGCAGAGCCGGACAGCGTAGATGGCATGGCCACTGACCTCCAGGATCAGTCCCCTGTCCATAACATCCAGCAGCCGACTCGTGAAGATCTTCTGCCTTTCATTGGTGATTTGCTCTGTTCCTGGAAACTTTACTTGCTCCAAACTAATAGGCCCGAAGAGCTCTTCCTGGTCTGGCATAGGACCCAGCTCTCCGTAGAAAAGCCTGCATCCCTGCGGGTTGCTTACAGTCGTTGTCGGCCCAGTCTCCTTTCCTCGATATTCAAACTTGATTTCTAGGTCTGTCACTGAGAGAAAAACTGTCAGTGTGTTTTTTCCTGGACCTCTGCAGGTACTGCATCGGCAGTAGAGACACACCACGCAATCCACGCTACAGTCACAGGGATGTTTAGACTATACACAGTTCTCCATGCCAACAAGCACACAGCCACAGGAAAAAAGTCAAAACACTTTTTTTTTTTTTTTTAAAGTACAATGACAGAAGCACTACAAATCCATGTACATACTTGGCAGAGAGCTGATCCAGAGCTCAGGGCTGCTGAAGAAGTCATGCTGCAGCGCAGTTGGGGGCATTTCCATATCTAGAGGTTCATTCTTTGGCCACACAGCTTCAGGGCTGCAGTTTTCTGCACTGGCTGGAGCCATTGGAGAATCTACAAAAAGGAAACAATTCTTCAATAAACCAAGATTTTCTTTCAAGCATGTACCAATTTACAAGCAAATACCGTCACTAAAGCATTAGTCTATGCCACCAACCATTGATATTAAGAAATGGAAATGTCTCTTGAATAGGGACATGCTGAGATTGATTCAGTTCTTCCTCCTCTTCATCATCAAGATCATTATCCTTTTCATCCCATGGAGCTGAGCCAGTGGAACCTGCAAACAAGCACATTCTTGTGGGTAGTCAATCAGTGTGAAACACTGCAATGCATTTCTTGAAAAAATAATGTAATCCTCATATTGGCTCTGCACAATATTGGAAATTTATTTGTGTATTTTCTGAACATAAGTAAAAAAGGAAAAATCTGATCTGTACAACGTACTATTTTCAGTTTAATATCTAATTCTAGAAAGCTAAGGATACAGATAAACTATTGCCAACATTGGACTGTTCAGCAGAAAACATGCAACTGTGTACAGCTTTATTAATTTTAGTATAGGTACACTATGGTTCAAAGTCCTCTTAGTTTAAGTACAACCGGGCTTACGCACGGCAGCTGCTTTCTACTGCACACAAAGGCAGCTTGAGAGTTAATGCTGCGGAGGGAAAGGAACTTGCATTGGACAAGCGCCTGCTCGGTAACCAGCCCTGTGTCAGCAAGGCCCTCACCTGGATTAATGATTGATCCCTGGGACTGCGGGATATCGCACACTTCATAAATTTTAATAGGATTCATGGGCACCTCCTTGGTGCCATCGTACATCAAATTAAATTCCCGGCTTTTGTTAAGAGCACATCGGAGCTGGGCTTTCCACTTTGCAGGGTCTGGCTCATCGACTCCTTCCTGGTACTTTCCCGTTTCCACAGCCCATGCCTGGGGACAAAGTACACTGTGCTCAGTCCAGCCCTCTCAACAGAGCAGCTTTTATCAGAAATCAAACTTCGAAACAAATTCACTGTAAAATCCTTCTCTTGCAGAAGTCTTAACTATAGCTCTTCTGATAACAACAACGGAAAGTCCTGCTTTAATAGGTTTTCCCATTAAAAGAAGGGGGAGAAAAAAAAAGATGTAAATCCAAATTTCCAAAAACTATTAGCAATTCTGAACATGCATCTTCATACAAGTTAAGAAAGTGTAAATTGTACAGGATTGTGCACTGAGTTTTTCTAGGTCTCCCAGGTTCAATACCAAAAGTCATTTTTGACAGTGAGCCATATGCTGGGCAGGAGGAATGGGCTCGGTTAAAATGGAGTGGAAGAGCAGCCACAGGCATCCGGCTGGCCCTCTCCCACCCCAAAATCAGACTATCAGTCCAAGATCCCTCCAAGGCAGAGGTCAGAAATTCCTCAAAGGAGCGTAGGAGTTATAATGAATCCCTTGGGATAAAAATACTAGGGACAGCAGTGAGGAGTACTGGAAGTTTGTGGTGGACCTCTTAAGACTTATGTAACAGTATTTAATGGTTTGCTGCTAAGAACAAGCCAGCTACCACATCCTAAACTGAGCAGATGAAGCAAACAGCAGTAATCTTCCAGAGTCCGTGCAATCAGACATTGTCTGGCCTTTGGTGGTCGGAAAGGGTTAAAGAACTCAACACCGTTTCAGGCAGTGCCAAGCTTGGCATCCAGGTGCACAAAGTGGCTTTTCTGAGGTCAAAGAAAGAGGACAAAGTGTGCCTGGAAACAGCTACTGAGATGCCCGTCCAGCTCCTGGGCCAACAATTCAACCCTTTGTCTCTGTTCAAGAGCCATGGTATATCCGAACTCTCCCCTCCCTCACCTTGAAGATGGTGTTCTCCTCCTCGTGCTGCGGGCTGTGCCGAGTTGCGTGCTTCCAGGGGATCTGAAACCGCTTCGCTTCTCGGTTTAGCCAGATAAGGCCGGGATACATACCGCTATCTACCTGGGCTACCAGCCACGGCTTCAAGCGAACTCGTCGCGGGTGTAACGCCATCGTCTACAAAAGACAGGGATAATAGCAGACCAACTGCTAAAGGTTAGTTGAGACTCATATGCTTCCAAAAAAAAATTAATTTCATGAAAAAGGACCCCATGCCGTGTTACTGCTATTGTTCGTTATGTTACTGCACATTGAAACCACTAATTCAGATTCAGCTAGACGACTCTTCTGCCAGGAGGAGTTACAAACGCATCACTAAGCGGGGACCATAATTGTTACAAGAACAACAACTCACTATTAAATATTCCAGTTAGCAGAGACGGCGCGTTATTTGTGTTAACCGAGCGCACGGAGGGCGAGCCCCAATCAGACCTGAGCTGTAAACGCTGCGCAGGAGATAAAGCCGCAAACAAGCCACAGCAAGAACAGGCAGTGGAATTTCAAAAGCCTCCACGTACGCCTTAGCGCAGGGGCCTATCTGATCTAGTTCTTCAGTCGTGTCAGACATCGAGGAGGAGAAAAACTAACATGCCGAATCAGAGGCTTTTGCCCCAGTTGAGGTAAAGGTGGAAGCATCAAGCTGAAGTGGAGGGGACCGTTTTCTCACGGAGACAGACATTCCTCTGAAAGGCATTTCATGAGTTTTCCATGAATGCTCTGCGTGCAGTATAATCATTCGCAAACACCACTGACCTGTAATAACCAGGATGTTTCTCCACAAGGACATGAACTGCAAGTCTGCCTGCACTCGTGCTAAAAATCAAGTGATGTTGACTTAATGTTTAGCTTTTTTTAAAAAACAACGCTGTAGTTAACTGATCAAATCTGTTGTTGTTTAAGTAGCCCTGTGTTGCTACTACATTTGCAGCCAACCAACAACATTTTTCTCGTGCAGAACAGATACAAAGCCAAACAAACAAAATTAATGACTGTCCCTCTGCAAGAAGAGGCAGCATTTGGTATCTTTGGATTTTGGGAGGGGACTTTTACGCTACATGTGTGCTTAGAAGGTGTATCTCCCATATTCATTTGTAAATCTTGAAACAGACATGAGAAATTACAAATATTCCCATTAATAAAGCAGTTTCAGGATAAGCAAAACCTTTGCCATAAGCCCTGAACACTGCTGCAGGAGTTGCAAAATGCGTCTAATAGCAGACACAGAGAGGATTAAAAAATTCTATCCAAGAACTAGTCTAGGAACAGGTTTTATGTGTTCAAATACCTGCAGATCCCATTCAGATGCAAGTGTTCACACAAAATTAATCTGAACACAACTTATTTTATCTGTTAAGCAAAGGAAGTGTTCCGATTCAATTGCAAACCATCTTTAAATAATAGTTTGAAAACGTGCTTCGTCAGGGACCTGGGCACATCAGCAGACTGCTTCCCAGGAGCTGCAAAGGATCAGAAAGCAATCATCAAAATTATTTTTGTGCTTCTGAAACTCTGCTGTATTAGTTATCCATGTCGAAAATGCTATCAGAATTAAACTTTCAGTAGCGTGTTTGCAAAGACACAAAGTCCAGGTTAATCCTGGACTTAGAATTGAGACCAAAACCAGGTATCGATTTCCCTTGCAAAGGAAAAAAAAAAGTGACTTCTCATTGTAACAAGAAATCCCAACTAAAGCTTGTTCCACAATGTCTTTTACACTTAACTTTACAAGTAGTCCCCTCTGCTTCTAATAACATACACTGTGTACACACACATCTGCAAGACCAGGTGTAAATTCAAATCCACACACAGGGGGAGAAAAATTCGTGCCTCTCTCAAACAAAATAAATTTGGTCACATGGAGGGTGCGCTGGCGCTGCCGTATTAGGTTTGAATTGTCCCTCAGATCACAGACAGCGTCTGTCAATACGCGACGTTACAATGCTTTATGACCTTTTATCACCAATGACTTGTTGACACAATAACCAAGAGCAAATCAACTTGAATCCCATTGCTCGGCTCAGACGGTGAGTCAGCCTCTTACAGCCTTCAACTTCGGTCCAGTGGGGTCCACTAACGCCAGAGGCTGCTCCCGCTCCGAGAGCTGCAAGGGTGAGCTCGGGGAATGTCTTCACACTATTAATTGAATTTGCCAAGGGAGCCTTAGCCCTCACTCAAGACTCCTCAGTGCACGTACCCAGGAATCCTCCAGTTCGCTTTATTCCCACTCAAAATGGCTGGGGGAGGGGGGGTGTAATTAGCACATCCCTGTGCTGCTAACGCATCTCTGGTCAGTGATGTAATTATTCCCTGTACCCCAACTATTACTAACCAAGTCAGACATTTTTCCTTGGAGGGGAGATATTCACCCCAACAGGAACAACTCAGGCAAACTCAGGAACGAGCAGACATCCTGCAGCCACTTCCCTGACAGCCGCAGATTGAGTGACCAAGGTCAGGGACAGCCCCGGTGAACTGCAGTGACTCTCGGGGCTCCGGCGCAGCGCCAGCCAGCATAACAACACGCAGCACACCAGGAAAACGCGACCTGAAGCCTGTCTCAGCCTTGCCGCACCGATGCTTTCACTCTCCGCCTGCACACCCAAATGTATTCAGTGCTCCCGCTCCACCCTGTTCACCAAGGCTCTAAAGAAGGAAGGGGTCTTCTCTGGGTTCATTGCTGCAATACTACAGACCTCATTCCTTGCTCGTTACCTTCGCTTGATTACATTACCCTGTATTTTGTGGATTTGTATTCATTTTTTCAAAGACAAGCGGCTCAACCCTTAACATTAGCGTTCCCACAGAGAAACAGGCTGAATTTTCATCTGAGTGTCTGACACTTAATCACCTCCCTGCACCGGGAACCTATAGCTCCCACGTTTCAGAGATCTGGACATTACTTTTCTCGCAGCCACCCGTGCTTCCCCTGCCCCACGCAGGGCGAGCAACACACCTTGAGCACAATTAACTCTTACAATTCACAGTCCCTGCGCCCCAACCTGCTAACCTCAGCCCTCTGCCATGCCCAGACAGCCCACTGAGGTGCAAGGGGCACGAGCTGTTACAGATAATTTGGCTTCTCGGGGCGGTTAACAGCTGTGGTCCGAAAACAGCTGTCGGTGAACGGGGAGGGGGGCAAATATTACCCTTGCCCTAACTCTAGGCCTCGGTTTACGCCAACTTGAAAGACGTAGCCTAGGGCTAATACAGCACAAGCCGCGGGAGCAGATGGGGAAGGGAGCAATAGACATTTTCAGCGGGCTTCACCCTCCCGGCTGCCTTCGGACCCGGACGGCCCCCCCCCCCCCTCCGCCTCCCTTTCCAGCCCGGATCGGGACGCTCCTGCCAGCCCCGAGCCGCGAACCTTCCCACGGACACCCGCGTGTCCTGCGCGCCGCCCCTCGTGTTTTCCAGTTCCAACCAAACTCCCCCGCCACGGACCCCGCTCCGCCCGCCGCGGCACGGGAGCGGCGAGGAGCCCCACGCGGAACGGGGCTTCGCGAAGGGCCCGCCGCGGTCCACGCCAGGCCGGGCGGATCCGCGGGGCGCGGCGACGGGGGGGGGGGGGGAAGGAGGTGGTGGGGTCCGGTCCGGTCCGGTCCCGCCGGGCACCGCGACCCCCGCCCGCGCAACTTACCCCTCCGGCGGGCGGGGACCGGCTCGGCGCCCGCGGGGGCTCTCAGCCGCCCCGCGGGGCCCACGCGTGGGCGCAGCGGCGGGGCGGCGCCGGGGAGCGGGGCGAGGGGGAGCGCGGCCGCGGCGCACGCTCACCGCCCGCTCCGCCCTCACCTGCCCAGGTGCGCGGGGCGCAGCCGCGCCGCCGCCCGCCCCGCCCCGCCCACGGCCGCGGGGGAAGCTCCGCTCCGCGCTGCTCCGCGCTCCGCGCCCGGCCGCAGGTCTCGGGGGCAAGCGGAGCATCCGCGCCCCCGTCCTCTTACCGCGGCTCTCTTTTCTCATGGAATATTTAGGAGAGCAAACAAAGCGGGAAGTTCCTGGCTTTTTCGCGGTTCAAAGCGTATTTGGCCCAGCCGAGCCACAGCGCGGAACAAAGACAAAACTTAAAGTCAGCTACGATTAACGCAAAGCCCCGGGCACGCAGTTTCCTCTGAGAAGCGTAAAAACCTTCCTCTTCTCCGCCTCCGTCCCCGCTCGCACACCCACCTCGGGGGGGGGCTCCGCGGCATCTGCCCCCGGCCCCTCCGCAGCCTTCCACCGCGATCTCCGCCAGCCTCCCGTTTCATTTCTTTTCCTCGTAGGTGGAGAACCGTGACTCAGTGGTGAATCTTGGTTTCAAGAGACCGTACAATACTTTACTATTTTTCAAGATACAATACTTTACTATTCAGTTTCAATGGACCAGGAAAAAAACACAGTGGGAATTTCCCTCCTTCCCACCGTGAACGCTACGGGTAGTGCTGAATCCTGATTTTGGAAAGGCTGACTTACATCCAAAGCTCAATCCTGTGCCAAGACTTTGGATCTATGCAAAATTTTGAAAATCTTCACACACAGAGAAAATGTAATTCTGCATTTTTCTTGGAAAGTTTGCCTTGCAAGATACACAGTGCAAGATAAATGTTTCAGGCTTCATTCATCACTGAAATGTAGCCACTCAGAGGTAACATTTTAGCAGGCTTTTGTCAGCACATAATAAAATCTTTCTGGCAATAAGCAAAAGACAATAGGTGACACTCAAAGGTTAGCGTTTTCTTTGTGGGATAGCACTGCAATGGTGGATTTTAGATGGGTTTGGTTAGTTGTACCTGACCATTTCTGATACGCAAAACAAGGCACAGCTGCTCCTGTAATAATACCTTCTACCATGTCGTTATTGCTGCTGTATAAAAACATGCAACGGTATGGCCAATTCGGTGAGCAACTGGGAAGAGACGCACAGAGACATTGGGCTGAACTCCCAGCCAAAGCATGAGGGATCTTTGATCTCTCCTCAAATGGGTCAGCACAAAAGCTGCCGTTCATCCTCCCTGCATTCCTCCTGTCCACCTGTCCGTCCTGCCTGGTGACGGGTAAATTTAAGGATGCTTCAGGTTTGCTTTCTTTGTGGTCTGATGCTCGGAGAGCTTTGGAAGCAGACACCAACAGTGATGCTGCACACTCACCCGCACGCCCCGGGCTGTCTGCGACAGAGGGCTGGGAGCAGCCCTGGGCAGAGCTTTGCTCTTTCTGGGCCCACTGTAAGGATTGTCCAACCCACAAGAGGGGTCTTAGGGCAGGTCAGGGCTGGGGTATTAAAAATAATGGAGCAATGCAGTAAAATGACTAAGCAAGGGCCGCTCCAGCGTGGGCGAAGGATCTAGGCTTGCCTCCGGTTTCATTGAAGTTGGTCCTCTCACGCCGGGCAGCTGTGCCTGCCTGCACCCTGCTGCCTTTGTTACAGCCTCTGCTGCCTTCACTGAGTGGTAACGCAGATGCCAAACAGATGAGTCTTCCCAGCCTTCTGCAGGCTTTGGGTTTTTTCCTCTCTTGAGTTTCTACCAGCCTCTGCTGAAGCATGTGGCAGCATGTCGTGTTAGTGAACTGATGGGAAGTAAGCTGTCTTTTTCCATGCTCTTGGCTGGGAAACTCTGCAGCTTTTGAGCTGTACAGGTGATAATCTAGGGATAGCTCATTAGGCAGGACATGTAATCAGATGTTACCTGTTTGCAACTAACTCATCATCCAAAGTGTTCACTCTGACATAATATATAAAGCATTGATCCTAACCCTTCAGGCAGCCAAATAGCACCAACCTCTTCAGTGTAGCTTTTTCTAGAAATCATTTTTTAGTTCTCTCTGCATTTTTTTTTTCAAATCAAATGAACAAATCCTTTGGCTGATAAACTGTACTTCATAAAGTGACATTCTACTAGCTGAGAGACAGCAGCTCTTTCAGTACAGTCTGCAGAGCACACGCTTTGGACAATGAGTGTACATGCAGAGGAATTTTGATACCAGGAGCCATAGGATTTACTTATTTCAGTGCCAAATTAACATCAGTACTTTTATCAACATGGTTGTATGTCATGATACCTGCAATAGCACCAGCTAGGCTTTGTAACCCAGGTCTCTTGCAGTCCTTTGTTCCTAGCTGGAAAAGACTGTAGTCATCAAAACAAATGGAAACCATTTTCTCTCCTGGGAACAGATCACTAAGTTCCCATAAGGCAAAACAAAATTATGCAATGAGGCAAGACAATGTCCTGGGCATGTGGAGTCTTGTTGTGTGCTCTCAGCACTCACATTCCAGCATGCAGCCTCAGTACAGGAGAGCAGCACAAAATGGTGGAAGGCTTCACACCAGTGCATGCAAAACTCCCCAGCTGTGCTGCAGGAAAAAGTGCGATGAGCCCTGCCCATCCCTGTCCCAGCAGCAGGGCCTCTGCTTCTTGAAAGCAGCTGGTGACCCAGAGAGAACCTATGCCCTCACCAGATATTAGCCAAGATGATCCAAGAAATACCATTGAGGGAAAAAGCTAATTCTTTACATGGTATGTGTAACTGAGCATAGGGAAATAGAGAATGTAACAGAACTATTTTATAAATACCACAGTGACTGTGGCTGCTAAAGCCTTTTTTCTAGTAGGTCTAGCTAAGAGACAAATGCTGGGGGATAGATCCAGTATAACTTTTTTGATGAGCCAGACCTCAAGCTGCTCTGCCACAAATAAGTGATGTTAGAGTCAGGGGCTGAAGCATTTACAAAAGGAAGGATTGAATTTACTAATTGTGTTGCATTCTTCTAGGTACAAAGATACACAAACAGGATTCCTCTACATTATTAGATAAACACATACCATTTCATTGAAAGAGAACAGTCTTAACCTTTCTGGTAACTCCTCTGGTCCTTCCCATCCCTCTCCATACTTCTGCTATGCCGCCTATATCCTTTTCTTGCTTAAGACGCTTAAGTTAATCCATGCTTTACCTGGGTATACTTATGTACAGAAGTGCAAAGTTATACTATACTCCTGCAAATCTGTGAACATATATATACACACATGCAATATCACTCATGGGTTACTTACGGGTGCAAGTAGATTCAGAGCAAACTCTCTTTTTACAGTGGAATATGAATTGCTGTACTATTCTGCAGTATCAAGTTTTAGATCGACTCTTAACTAGTGTTTTTCCACATGAGAAAGTCTTCTTTCCAAACCAGTGAAAAAAAAGGCCCCAAAAAAGTGAACAGCTTAAATCCTTCTGGGCCTTAGCATTATTATAACAGGGAGTGTATTGTTTCCTATTAATACTGCTCCAATCCTCTTAAAAGAGAAATCCTATCTGGATGTCAGGCTGGCACAGACACATTTATAGCTACAGGTCATTTCTTTCCAGCTGACACAGATAATGGTTGGATCCAGAACACCTGGTATGACATGGATAAAAGCTGGTGGCTCCGGCAAGACAAGGCAAGGCTGGGAGGTTACCTGGAGGGAGGAGGGCTTGAGCTCTGGCAGGAGGTGGCTGCAAGCTGTCTGCTGCTAGGCTGTGGTGAGCAGCAGCTGGGGTAGAGCTGTATGTCATATCTGTAATAAAAGTGGTAAGGGAGAGGAGGAAGAGTATTTTAATGGATAAAGGCACAAAAGGGAGAAGGAGAATAAGGAGAACTCAAGGCTTTAAAAAATAGGAAGATCAAATGTTCCTGTTATTTTTAACTGAGAGTTTTAAGAAGGAATTGTAAAAATGAGAGGAATATACATATTTGTATCTATGTGCATTTACTAGTTCTCTTGGTCATTTTGTGTAGAGCCTATAGTAGGTGTTCAAATAACAATGCATTAGCAGGGTTTTTTTGTGTGAGTGGTGTTAGTTGTATGTGCTTATTCTTTCAGGATTTGTTCTCTTAATTGTTGTTTGTTACTATGTTCTATTTCACTGAAACATTGAGTATCCCCACAAGCAGGTAATATATGCTAGCACTGAAAAACTAATGTTAGGGAAGTTCATTTACAATCCCTTTTTGTTTCTAGAAAAACTACAGTAAAGTGAGTGGGGTTGTATGTCGTGTGTAAAGGGAACCCTGGCTCCCAAATTCTTTGATGTTCCTTAATGTGCAAAAAGACCCTGAGCCTCTGGAGTTCGCCCCTAAATAGGGCACAGCTCAGAACATCTGAAGGTCTCTGTGACTCATAGGTGGGAATCTCCTAATGATCTTAGTTATTTTTATACATGCCTGATACCACATGTCATACTGCCCTAATGCAGAGAAGCAACTCTACGATCACCAAGCAAGCACGCAAAACTGTGACGGTGAAAACCATAGGAAAGAAAGAGGAACAAGAAAGTAAAACACAAAAAAGAAGGTGAAATAGCACAACACCACATTAACATCAAATAAAGGCACAAGACAGGGAGAAGAAAAAGAACAAACAACTAAAGGTGATAAAAGGACAATACAAGCAAACAACTTTGGCAGGGTTTTCCTTTTGTTTCTTCTTTTTTAAATCTCGCTTTAAGGAGCAAAATGGGACAGCAGTTCACCAACGCCGAAGGGGAGCAAGCAGAGATTGATGTTGCAGAATTGCAGGAATGGTATAAGAAATTTGTGGTTGAATGTCCCAGTGGGACCCTCTTCATGCATGAATTCAAGCGGTTCTTTGGGGTCCAGGATAACCGTGAAGCAGCAGAGTACATTGAAAACATGTTCAGAGCTTTTGATAAGAATGGGGTAAGTGGTGAGGAGTTTTTACAATCATTTGTCTAATAATTCACATGTCTGTCTTCTGTAATTTGGAGGTGTTTTGGTGCAGTTCCCACCCTTGCTACAATGCTTCGTGAGACTAAGGCAAGGGCGATGGACCTGCTAGGGCAGGAGAAGGAGCGCATGCTGCGCTACTCTGTATGGGCTGGTATGGATTTATCTTCTCATAAATCTGTACACAAATTAAGGACAGAATGTCTCCTTAAGGGGATAAGGATAGGTTAAAAGGTTGAAATTTAGGCAGTCACATTTTGAGACAGTATTGTTGAAAGGTCCTCAAATAGCCAAGGTTGGTACATGGCAAAAAATATTTATCTGTTATGGTAGAAGGGGAATTACAGTGGAGGAAAGTCCTACTCAGGCTTGCTATACATTGGAGGAAGTGTATATATGCAGTATGAACAGGTGGCACGTAACAAAATATTGATTTTAGCTGCTGAAAAGTGAAGGGATGCTGAACAATTCAGGCATTCTGATTTTGATTCCCTTTGCTGCATTTGTCATCAGACACCTGGGAAACATGGGCTTTCAGGTTTAGTAGCAGTTCAGGCATACCCATGTATTGGTGCAAAAGAGAGCCTAATGCTAGCCTGTGATATTTTAGATACTCAAAAGAAATGTAATACGGTTGCCTTTCTCATCTTGAAATGGGTAAGCAATGCTTGCCAAACAGTCCAATTTTTTTTCCTGAAGCTCTTTTATCTATTCAAAGTATGGGGTTGTTTGTTGCTGTGTATCAATATAGGAAAAGAGCAAAGAAGTCTGTCATCTCTCAGATATACCAATTTCCCTTAAGCTTCCTTTGAAACCAGCGACAAAATCACACTGAGATGGCAACAAAAGTCAGTTTGTGAGAAAGGATAAAAAAGCTACGGAAGATGTGGGCAGGTCAGACTTGTCTCGGAATTTGAAGTTGGGAAAACCCCAATTCTTGCAAAAAACTGAAGGTCCAGGTCCAAATTCTGTTATGAAAGCTGTGCAGAAAGTGTTGCAGAGCAAACAGCGTGCATAAAAGGCAAAGTGCCGTTCCTAGTTTATAGGAGCTTTCCTAGTAAGACTGAAAATCTGTTTTTAAGGGATGCTGGTACTTTCATATATGAAGAGCACTAAATTAGGCCTGGGTTCATGTTTTTGCTTAAATATACCCATGGTATACAATCAGTTGAGCAGGACCTAACAATCTGAAGGATGATTAGTAATACAATAAGAAAATAAAAACAATTCCTCAGTTGTCTTTTTATGCTGTCTGGCCTTTGAAGTCCAGTAGTAGCGGTTTTTGCTTGCAGTTACTGCAGAGCGTTTCCGTGCCGGGGAGGAGATGCGCAGCCCCGGTCTTCCCGGGGGTTTTGCTGACTGGGTGGGGAGGGCTGTGAGGTGATGTGGGGCCCTGGGGATGGTGGTGGTCTGCCCGAGGGCAGCTGGAGGCTGCCGAGGGAGCCCTGCATCCCTTCACTGTCTGAAGTTTTTAGGAGGGTGAACAGCTGATGTAAATCCTTTATTGTGGGTGTTCTTGCTGCCTCCTTCTGAATGGTGACATTTTCATTGTCATAGTCTTCCTCAGATGAATGAAGACCAAACAAGGGGGAAGGACGGAAGAAGGGGGTAATGGTTGGGTGTTGGTCTCAGCGGTGAAGCAGCTGAGGTCATTGAGAATGGCAATCCCTGCCCAAAAAGTCAGTACCTCCTGCACTGATCCTCATCTGCCTCCCCATCCTCCATGTAATCTGTGTTGTCTTGGGGTATTTGAATCGCTCATTTCTGGAGTCCTGGCAGGTGTCCCCCCCTTCTTGCACTGTAGGAGAATTGCTTTGCTCTCCACTGTCACACTCCTCGTGAACTTATCCTTGGTGCAGAGGGATATGACTGTGCTTACTGATGGTCTTGAACTGGTACAAATCTTCTGTAAAGTGGCAAATAAGTAGCTGTCCCATGGATTATCTTTTTGGCAGTTTTTATCCAGGTTTTGTTAAGTGTCATTCAGCTGCTGCTTTTCTGTTTCTACAGGATAATACCATTGATTTTCTGGAATACGTAGCTGCCTTGAATCTTGTTTTACGAGGAAAACTGGAACACAAGCTGAGGTGGACATTCAAAGTATATGACAAGGATGGGAATGGCTGCATAGATAAACCTGAGCTGCTGGAAATTGTTGAGGTAAGTAGGCATTGCCTAATCACTTATTTAAGCAATCACTGTTCTTTGGCAATGTAATGATGTACATGGGTTTTGTGATAATCAGGTTTCAAGGCAGCTGTGGATAGTGATGAAGTGAAAATGCCTGACCTTGGTGAAAGGGTTATGTGCTCGGTGGTTTGGTGGAGCCTGATGGGGTGGCTGAGGGACCAGTGGTACCCACTGCAGGCAGCCTGGCCCCGGCTGCTGCTGAAGCTGTCCAGAAGCGCAGCATCTGAGTGCTGTTGCGGAGTCCCTGTATCTCTGCTCTGCCTTTCCTTTCAACCTTTTTACACCAAGATTCATCACACTGGCCAGTGGAAGAGGGTTTCACCCCATGCCCCGTACAGGAGCCAAGTTTCCTGCCTGAGCAGCTGGTGAGAATACACTGGGAGGCACAAATTAGTACAGAAATCCCTTTTGTAATTATTCCTTTCTGGGTTTCTGTTATGTTCTGCACCTAGCTTTAATTAGTGACTCTGTGAAGGTGTGAGAGGAGGCATGGGGCTTAGCAGTCAGACACAGGGTACCTGGGTTCTTTAAGGTAAATATCTTGGTGATGGTGCTCGAGTCACCTCTGCACCAGAGGTGCTGTTACCCTTGCACAGCAGTACTTGTGAGGCTTAACCAATGGTTAGCAAACATTTTAGGATCTTGGGTGAAATGCAATATCAAGAAAACATCAGAAATTGAATCTGTGGAAAGCAAGTCCTTTTGGCTGGAAACTGTGCCCAGCTTGTTACCTGCAGCACCAGCAGCAGGCATGGGAGCATCTGGGGAGCTTGTCTGGGGCAGGTTCAATTATAGTTTTGAGGTCAGCCAGGAATGGGCCAGAGCTGTGTTAGGCCCTTGCTAATCCGCTGTCTGGGAAGACTTCAGACAAAACCCCTCAGCCTAAGGAGTGAAGTTAATAATGAAGAGGTGGTGGGCATGGCAGGGATAGATAAAATCTGCCCCTTTCCAGTGACACAGTGGAACAGAAACTGTGGGTCAAAATGTGTGCTAACACAGGTTTGGTCTTGCAGCTTGGGCACACGTTCCCTGGGAGAGAGGCCTAGGTAAGTCCAGATGTGCCTGGCCTCAGATGTTAGGAAAAAATTATGCCCAAAAGTCAGATGATTTTCCCGTCTGTGAAACTCTTGCCTTGTTCTTTGCAAAGGAACCCTGAGGTCTGACCAATATGTGTAAGGAAAATGGGAGGGCAGCAGCTTCAAAGAGCAAATGAAGTAATCCACGGTGTGTGTGAGCATAAGGTCAGAGGTTTCATTAAAGGTCTGAGGCTGTTGAGTGGCAGATCTTTCCAGAAAGGTTAAAACCGCAGCCTTTGTAGAAGACCTTAACACTGTTGGGAAGATAATGGAGTTGACTGCTTTTCATTATTCCAGTGCTTCTCCTAATCTGTGAACTTCTTTTCAGTCTATCTACAAGCTGAAGAGAGTGTGTCGGTCGGAGGTGGAGGAGAGGACCCCATTGCTCACGCCGGAGGAGGTTGTGGACAGGATATTTCAGTTAGTGGATGAGAATGGGGATGGTAAGTGATCGATGGCTCAGATTGCATTCATGCGTAATAAGACGTTATCTGTGCTGGGCAGGCTAGCTTTAATTACGTCTATCAAGAAATCACTTAGGACTATTATGTTACTCATATTAGACACATTGGGTTTGGTTCTGGTCTGTTTGTTAGGATCAAGAGTAACTTGGTCCAGCAGGACAAAATAATTTTCATTGTTATTTTAATGTAAAATACAGAGAGGTCACTATTCGGTCTGGATTTTGATGCCACAGAGATCTCATCCTCTGAAAGCCCCCAGTAGCCAGAGTGCAGGTCCCAGTCCCAGCACAAATAGCCTGGGTGAAGACAATGGCTCCAGTCAAATTGGAGCTTGCAGGATCAGACTTGCAATCCTCCTGGAGGAGCATGTGTAAGCTAACGCAACATTTCATGTTAGCCGGCGGGATGGGGTAGGTGTGAATGCATTGGGTTACAGCGTGGTGGTTTGGCTTTCAGCTAGCTGGCCTAAACTATGTGGGGAAATGAAGTATAGCTTTTGTCTTATTAGCGTATTTTCTGAAACATAGATGGTTTTTACTTCCTGCCCTCCTCTTATCTGTCATGTTTTGTCTCCCCATCTTGTGTCCTCCTCATCTCATACACAGGGCAGTTGTCTCTTGACGAGTTCATTGATGGGGCCAGGAAAGACAAGTGGGTGATGAAGATGTTGCAAATGGATGTGAACCCTGGGGGATGGATCTCTGAGCAGAGGAGAAAGAGCGCTTTGTTTTGAGAAAATTCAGGTTTGATACAGCTGAAAATGTGATGCTGGCTACAACTGTGGCTCTCTTACTCTAGGGTGGTAGTGGCTTTCCTTTTTAATACAATCTCAGCATCCAGACGAAAACTTCAGTGGTTTAAGAAGCCATATCTCAATCTAAAACCCATGTGCTGCATACTGCTGGTACCCAGAGACTATTTTTGGCCCACAAATAAGTCTTTCTGTGTACACAATACTGTGTTTGCCAGCTCTGGTTTTTGGTTACACCCCAAGGAACAACCTTTTTGTGGCTTCCTGCAGTGGATCGTGGGCAGGGTTTTAGTCTAATGACAGACGGGATCGGGAAGTGAGAAATCCTGACGCAGAGGTACTGTCTCCAGTGCAGAGTAGTGTTTGCATCATTCGTGCCTGCAGAGATACAGACACATCAAACCAAAAGTGACAACAAAAGAGGTGCTCTGGCAGGCTTTGTATGTTTGGGATATGTGTATGCATATTTAGTAGACTATACCACTGCTAATGTAAAATTATTGAACACCAACATATTGCTATCAAAACCGAGAATTGGATTATAAGCAGTAGCCAAGACAGTACACAGAGCTGAGGAGAACATGATGTGTGGGCTGGACAGGCGGAGCAGTAACTCCTTGCATCATCTCCCTCCTGGGGACCAGAGTCTGCTCCTACCTGTTCAGAGACCTGGGTTTCTGTGGGGCTGGAAAAAGGCTATGTCCAGACACTGAGCAGCAGTAGAAATTGTACTTTGACAGCCACGTTTAGAGGACAGATTTGCACAAGTGTGATTCTGCTCCTTTTGAGCCCCTGTTTCTTACTGAGTCATCACTCTAGAACAGCTTTTTCTGCCCCATGAAGACTGAATGAGCTCAAGGAGCTCCAGGACTTCCACTGCACTGGGAGAGTTTTGTGTGGAAGGAGAGATAAGGGAAGAGCAGAGTTTTGCTTGGCAGTGTCTCTGCAATGAGAAGATTAGCGCTGCTTTATCGGCAGGACAACAGAATGGAACAAGTGACAGAAAATCTGAGTGAGTTACTGAAGTAGTACAGTGGTTTTACACTGGACTTAATTTAGCCACAGACTATAGATATAAAATTTGCACAGGTTGTAGTCTGAGCTCTGCTATTCTAACCCGTATTCCTACGTATATACATGTATGTGGAAAGAGATTTGGGTTGAACCAATATTTTGGTTCACATTTATTGGATTTATTGGTTTATTTGCAAGAAAAATTTCCCCAGGAAAATAATATGAGTTTGTCTGTTTTATTTTAATTTTCCCATGGGATCAGTGGGCCAGGTCATACCCATGAAAGGATTTGCAATCCCTTTTTCGTGGCCTTTAATTATGACTGTAGTATCATTCATGGGTTGATTAGTTTGTGGTCTTGTCAATTTAACCCATGTTTAAATTCAGGAACATGAGGAAGTAGTCAGGATAAGACACAATCAGTGCTAGAGTTCAAATGCATATACATTTCCACTTCTAAATAGCCTTTCCAAGAGTTCTCTGTAAATACACACTAGCTTGTGGCATGCTTACTTATCAGAGCTGATTACACTTCTGACTTATGCTGCTGTAATGCTCATGTTTAAAGCTCATTCAAGTCAATAGTTTATCAGCCAAAGATCTAAAAGAAAAATCTTACTTCTGACTTGAGGGCCTGTAAGAAAAGATTCACTTTACTGATTTTCTGACTTGTGGACAAATGTTTTCATGGGAGGATACAAATCTCTAACTCCTTAAATTTCAGCATCTCAGCTAACATAACACACTCTGCTGCTTGCACAATTTTTAAGTGGATGTTTAGTTACTGTAGTTGCATACTGCAGGTTTACTTAAATGCTTTAAATTCTCTTACTCTGTTCCCCGGGTCAGACCAGGCACGGAAGGAGCTGTTCGGTGTCCCCCACACCAGCAGTCCTCTGCTAGGGTGGTAGAGGGCATCCTAACACTGAGCACTTGTACAGTTGTTGGTAGAAATTTTGTAACACGTGAATTTAATAAAGAATGATTTATTAAAATTCTATCTGGTTTGTAGTATTTATTTCTCACTTAGAATGAAGGCGAAGACCTGTGTAAGCACCTGAGTATCTGACCAAAACTGTAGTCTTTAAGACTGACATAATGAATTTAAGGAAGGTGTTAAGTGTAACAGCTAACCTGGATAAGACAAATATAAGGCAGAGATGGCGATGCTATTGCAGATGCAGAGTAGGAAAGGAGTCTCTTCTGTTTAACTTCTATGTAATGACAGTGAAAAGCATAAGGGTATCATTAAAAATAAAATAAAATTTCTCAATGGAATTTGAAATAGGTGCGTACAATAAAGTGAGCTGACAGTGCTGCAGTCAGATGGCCCCTGTTTTAACCCTGCCAGCACTGAAACAGGCACCTTGAAGAATTTAGGGCTCAAAGCGTTGGGCTCGGCAGCCAGATGGTTCCACCTCCTCTGGCCTGGGCAGACCTAGGATGGGAGCGGTGCACATGGTGGGTAATGCTTGTGTTAGTGCTGGCATAACACAGTGGAAAATTGTTCCTCTTATCAATTGTGTAATCTTTTGTCAAGGTGCTTTAGTCTTAGTCCTATTTTTAAATCCATAGGTATAAACACTTTGATCTCCTCCCAAACTCAGTTCAACATTCACATCAAGCTGTTGATGTCAGACATTTTGCATAATCCATTTTTCCAGACTACAGCCCAGCTAGAATTGGATTTGACTGATCGGATTTCTTTTTGGTCTAAATTGGGAAACAGGAAGGCTTGGAAAAGGCAAATGCCATGTGATTTTTCTGAGCGTCTACCATCTGCTCCGATGTTTGATGCCTGTGAGGTTGGGTAGGATTGAAGGTGAAATAATCAGGTTAGAAAGTTGAAGGTGAGGCTGTTGTTGAAGGGGGCTGATGGGGAGAGGCGCCAGTGAACAGGAGCCAAGGAGGCATCGCATCCTGAGGTGCTCTGGAAGGCACATTCCTGGGGAAAGCGCTGAGCAGCAGAAATGAGACTGGGAAGGAAAGAGGATAATTACATCTAACTCTGTGCTTAGCCATGCTCTTTATTTGTCTATACACCTGATGTTCTGAGAGGGGAGGTTCACCCATGGGTGGCTGCCCAGAGGAAAGGTTTGTGTCCAAGTCATTCCCAAAGCATCCGTGTGCAGCTTCCCCTTGAAAATGTCATGTTGAAAAACCGAGTGGCCATGCCATGACTTACACAGCCCCGTGCTGATCGCTATAGGGACTTTTTGTGGTCTCACCATGCTCAGTCACTTTCTCACAGCACCCATGCTCAGCTCTGGCAATATGGGAAAATATTTCTTTCTTTCTTTCTTTCTTTTCCTCCTCCTCTTCAAAGGAAAGTGCACCTCAGAAGTTGAGAAAGTATCTCAAACATATTACCCTTAAGGACCCCGTATTTAAGGTAATCTAATGGTATTCTGGGATCTGATGCATGATACGGGAACACCGGCGCTGTGCTGTAGGGCAGCCGCATCCCCTGGGGATAAGGGACATTTAGAAGCATCTGGCTGAGAACCTGTTTTGTTTCATTTCTTTGCCTTTCAGGCCTCACACCCTAACGCATAGGGATGCAAAAGGAGATATTTTTGCAATTTGCCATCGTCCGTTCCTGAGCTCCTCATCTCACTTCCGTTTGATTTTGCTGTCTTAAGAGCCCATCGGCTCAATTCCCAGCAGGTTCCCAGCATTGCCGAGCGCTGCTCCTCTGCAGACCGAGATGCCTTGGCCGGGTGAGCCTGTCCCCCACTCCCCCCGCCGGGACCCGCTGCTGCCCGCCCGGCGCAGGCAGAGAGCACCGCGGGGACCGGGACGGGGCAGCCCCGGCTCCCCGGGGCGAGCGGCACAAGCAGACGGAGCAGCAGCCCCGGCTGCGGCGAGGGGCAGTCAGGCGGGTACCTTTGCAGAGGGATGGCAGAGCTCTGGGCTGGGCTCCTCTGCTGTGGAGAGCGTATGAAAGGCTGACGTGCTGCTTGACGTCCTCCCTCCAAAACTGGGCTGGGAAAGGCCCTGAGCAACCCAGCTTGCAGGTTAGCCCTGCTCGTGGCAGGACGTGGGCGCAGAGCCCACCTAAGATCTCTCCCGACCTCGGGCGGTCCATGGATCTCTGATTTCTGCATCCCTCAAAAGGCAGGTGTGCATTGCAGCTTTTAAGGTGTTTTGGTACCTAAACCCCACTGAGAGGAATGGCATGGTGCTGCCGAAAGTCACTCGCTGGGTGGTTTTAGCGTAGCTGCGACCCTTCTTAACAAACCTGGCTCCAGGGACTTGTCCCAGGTCACTGCAAAGGGGAGGCAGAGCTGGGACCTGACGTCGGACCTGCTGCACGGCCGTGCAGCCTCACGGGCCCATCGCCCCTCTGATGGCAGCTCCCAAAAAAAGCCTCTCCCACGCTCACCAGCGAGGCTGTGCTGCCTCTCGTTCACCAGTGATATTGTCACAAGAGTGAGCAATGTGTCTATGGCTGGCACCTGAACAGCCACCACTATTTTGAAGTTAATTATGCATGAGTTAGGGCAAAGAGAGTCACAATATTAGTTTTTAATTATTTAAATTTGTTTTCTTAGAGGCTGAAAAAACATCCTTTGGAGAGAGATGCTGATGTTTGAAAGGTGCCTTCGGCCAGACGGCAGTTCTGAGACAGCCCTTTTAGAATAACTTCGTCTTTATAAATAGAAATCGGGCTTGTCAGGGCTGCTTCTGGCAGCTTCTTGGGCATGCAGAGGAGAGAGAGGCCGAAGGAAGCACAGGCGGGACTGAATGTGTCTCTGCGGAGGGAGTGTGCGCAGAAAGCCCACGCCGAACTCGGCTCCCTCCTTGCTGCTGTTGTAAAGATGAAGCGCAGTAAGTTTTGTGCTGGTCATTTGTGGGGGAGTTAATTTTGCTGCAAGGAGGAATGTTACACACTGAGTAAACAGCTCAGCCCGGCTCTAATAAGACAGTCGCAGCCTGCTTTCTCTCGCACCGGTGTAAGTGGGGTGGCTGGACAAGCTGGCCCATCAAGGGGTTCCTCTCCGCGCCCTTTTGGTTTGCGTGCCTGTCCAACAACCCTGGAGCCCGAACCAGGCTGTCGGGGCAGCTGCCGGCGGGGCCGGGGCCGTGCATCCTGCGCTGGCTGTCTGTCTGGGCAGAAAACGGGGGCAGGAGGGAGCTACGGGGCTGGCACACCGTGGCCCAGAAGGCAGCAGGGAGGGCAGCAGGAGATGCCTAGAAACGTGGGTAGGTAAAGCAGAGCTCTAGAAGAAAGAGTTGTGGGACCACCCAGGGGGTGAGGTTTTATTAAAGCAAGCTACGCTTGCTCAATGCAGGTGAAGTTCAGAAGAGCAGGCAGTGCCCATGGGATGCGAGAACCTGGGAGCAGCCCCTTTTCTACGCTGATTCTGAAGAAAACAGACCTCTCCCCACGCTGGTGCTGTTCTTGCAAAAGAGCGATTTTAATGAAGCCAAAACAAAGGTTTCTGCACTTGCATGAGACAGTTAATCTGTCCTGCTGGAAACAGAATGATTGATTGAAAGAGAGAAAAAGCACAACCTGAAATAATCTTGTAAAATATCTTTATTAGTTCACTATAAGATTGGAAGTACAAAAGCTTCCAGGTAAACCACTGTCAAATGAAAAAGATGCACAGGAAAAATGCTCAGAAAGTTGCTTATGAATTGCAAGCATCCAGTGTTAAATAACAAGTCTTTCAGCTAGGCCAGAAATCCTTCCTGGTGTCCCGTATTGCCTCACCAGGCCTGAAACTTGCTCCCATCACACGAGGAAACTCCTCTCCAGGAGCAGCCAAGGCGCAGCCCTGGCTCGGCGCGGGGACGGCGGGCGGTGCGGGGGCGAGGCCGCTGCTCTCGCAGCCTCCCTTGTGCGTGTGCTGGGTCCTGGGTGCAGCCCCTGCTCGTGGCACTGCTAATTAGCACCGGCAGACGAGGTTGCTGTGCCCAGGATGCTCTGATAAGGGGTGACTGGGTTTTATTCCACGGGGGATGGTACTTGAGCCCACTGTACCATGGAGGTGACGGTACCCATTGCCTGCTCAGGGATACTCAGGTACTTGCAGACGCTTGTGGTGTGGACGCTGCATCTAGCCCGTCTCTAGCAGCACACCCCTCTGAACTGCATGCAGACAATTTGCTGCCAAAGTAGTTAAAACTACCTGATGCTCGAGGGCACCACGGAGCGTAACTTGCAGGAGAGTTTAAGTTTGTTGTACAGGTGATAAGACATGCAGGAATATTCCTACAAACATGCAAAACTTTTCCCTCTCAGGTTACTGCCATTGCAGACCTTCCAGATATTTCAAGGAGAAACATGCCCTTGAAGTTCAGAGAGCTGTTAAAAAAAGGCACCATTCCATGTTTTTAAAGCTTTTAAACAAAGAAAAGCCACTGCATTCACCACTCCCCTTTGTCTAGCTCATAGATGTTTTTATCTTACATTCTCACTAACGATTGCTAACAGAATAATAACAAATCAAAGAATGAATGACCAAAACCACTGATCTTGTGCTCTGGAAATATATATGGAAAGAGAAGGTTCAGGTCTGCTTCCTAGGTTTTGTGTGCGTGTGCTTTGGGGACCCCCCCTCACTGGGGCCAAGTGCCGGGCAGCCCTGGGGTTTGTCCCCCACAGAGGCTGCAGTCGCTGGGCTTGGCCGCTGCCTTGGTGTGAATTTTGAGGCTCCCTCGGTGCGTTATCTAACTGCATCGCGTGGTGCCGCTCCCCCTTCCCGGCGAGGCGAGACTCTATCCCCTCTCTGCTCAGCAGCAATAATCCAGAGGCCCCCGCACAGTGAAGGGCCGCGGTGCCGGGGGTGGCTGTGTGCTCCCAGCATGATGAGCCGCCACCGCAGCACCCCCTCTTTGCAGCAGCCTTTCCTCTCGCCGGCTGGTGCGGCTGCGCCGGGCAGGGCCAGGGCAGTGCCCGGAGAGCCCCGGGCTGCCCCGAACCGTCTGCCAGGGGAGCGGCACCTTCGGAGCAGATCCTGGTCCCTGCGCTAGCGGGATAGTCTATTGCTGGTCGCACTAGTGCTGGGACAGCTCACCAGCTCCCACAACCACAACCTGATTTGTTTTAATAATGCGAGGGGGAAAAAGTAGAGATGAAGGGAAGGCGTCGCGGGAGCCTACTGGGCAGCCTCCGCCGCCTGCTCCGGCTCGTGCGGGTTCTTCCCGTCATTCTGGATCAACTGGACGATGTGTGTCAGGTCCAGGCTGCGGGTGAGGATCTCGAGCAGCACTTCATCCTTTTGCACGCCCTCCATGAACTCTTCCAGGGAGAGTTCGCCTGCGAGAGCACGTTCAGAAAAGGTCTGTTACATCCCGCAGCCTGTCTTCTCCCTCCGCCGGCAGCCTCGGAGCAGCCCCCCAGGAGCTGCACGGACTATAAAGCGGGGCCCTTCCTGAGGTCCCGGGTCTGTGTATCGTACACCCCAGACCCCATCACAGCTAAATCCACGCAGATCCCCTCCCTGCCGGTATGACGAGGGGCAATTTGCAGCGTCCCCTCGGGCTGGCTGCAGCCTGCGGAGGGGATGGGGAGCTGAACCTTCACGGAGAGCCGCTCTCTGCCAGCTCAGCCCATGTCCTGGTGTTTTGGGACATCCAGCATCTGGAATTGCTCTGGCAGACTGAACTACAGGTAAGGGGAAAAGTGGGAGCAGTATTTGGCATTGCATAAGAAAGGTCCTTACCATCTCCGTTTATATCAATTTTGTCAAACACCATGTTTGTGAATTCCTCAGCCGTCATCGTTTCGTTGCACCGGTTGATAGCTCGAATAGCCTGGAGGGAAAGAAGGACACAGAGGACAATTACTGAGCGTTGTGCAGATCTGTGTATCCATCGGTACAAGTGGCTAAGTGACCAGGCATGAGAGGCCAAACTTTTTTGCAGGCAGTTAGGTTCTGAAAGGAATAAGTCCTTTCTAAAAAACTGGAGATTAAAATCACTTAAAAAGGCAATCGATGCATTAAAAGATTAAGTGGGCATACTGGGATAAGCCAGGAGCCGTTCACCTCTGAAAATCCTTAGATTAAATTCAAGTGCTTATCTCAGCCTGGGTTTCAGTGGATGTGGTTGAACGACCTGCAATAAGAAGACAAGGGGTTGCTGCATGTCGGAGCGTGTGGGTGCCGTGGGGGGTGTGGGGCGTTCGAGACAGGTCCGGCCAGGGAGGCCAGCGTGGTGGGAGGACTGGCAGAGGACAAGCCGCAGGTTTGGCCAGTGCCTACTAATTTACCAGGGAGTTGTCTTTTGGGCTGGAATATTCCTGTCACAACCTCTCTGTCTACCTGTGTCTAACGACCGTCATCTGTGATGACAGAAATGGAAAAAGCTGAGCCCACTCACTTTGATGATGTTCAGCAATTCTCCCCGGTCAATGCAGCCGTTCCCATCCACATCGTAGAGCTTGAAATACCATCGCAGCTTCTGATCCACCTTCCCTTTCAGGACCAGGCTCAGAGCTGCCACATACTCCATAAAATCTATGTAGCCATCCTAAAAGCAGAAGGTTAGAAGCTAGATGAGATTAAAAGCAAAGAGTCAGGCAGTAAGTGATTTTCCTGGTCACTTTTGGAAGTCCCCACTGGAAGACTTCAGCGTGTGGCCACCACCTTGAGAGCCGGGGCTTGGGGAGCGCAGCAGAGGTGCTGGGTGCGGGTCCCCCACCAGTTAAAGCCAGAGCAACCTCCATGTTAATCTATGCAGAGCCACTATGTGTTGATAACGAACGAACTCGGTGTGTGTACCTGGCCTGGGGACTAACAAAGCCTCGACAGCTAGCCTGTGATAAAGGAATCTCTTTATGCAAAGCAGTGGTAATTCAGAGGTCAAAGACAAACAGGCTTATGCAGATGAACCCTGATGGATTACCTAACGTTATCCTGTCTGCACACACCTATAGCTCTTTTCTGCTGCAAAGAGGTCTCGCATGCAAACCTCCAGGAGAGGAACGAGCTCAGGAATTAGCCCAGCATGTTCCTGACATCTCGGGCCAGGAAGATGCTGCTCTGTCCCTGTGCCATTTGTGTATCTGCTTCACGTTTGGTCACGTGAAAAGCACAAACAGTTTTATCTTTGACTTTCCTCCTAGGTGTTTGCCCACCACCAGCTCACGCCACGGCGTTAGAGCAGACGGCTCTCCGGCCAGGGTTATGGTACCAATGCGAAGCCGTGCTGGGGTGAGCTCACGTGCCACCACCCTGCCTCCAGACACTGCCCCGTGACGTTCACAGCTTCGAGGAAGTTTGTTCAAATGCGTAGTGCTCGCCACAGCGCATTTCGATGGCACATACCGTTGAGATACAAAGCACTTCGAAGGAAGATGGTACATGCTATAAACCACGGAAAGTCTTTGGGGGGCAATAAGCCAGGGTTTTGTCAATGAACAAAGCCACCGCACCACGAGGCGGGTTCAAGAAGAGATTATCTATCTGCTTTATCCCACTGCTGCAAGAGCCAGATTAGGTATAAATAGCTACTGAGCCCCATTCCCAGCAGGATTTCCTGGGCATCAATTCCCTTTTCAGGCATGCATTCAAACATGGGGCGGTGAGCAAGGTAAAGGCCAAGGCAGAAACAAAATACCTAAAGGATTTAGGGCCTAAATTGTATTATTTTCAGTGGGAATAAGCACGCAGGTTGCCGTAAAATATATTTCTCATCTCCCATGAGGTGCAATTTCAAATCATTTGCAAGTAAAGGAGGATGCTGCTTCCTCTCGGAGACACAGCATCCATCTGCTTCTCTGGCACGGCTCCTGAGCTGGGAAGACAGTGCTCTGGAATGCGTGCCGGTGCTCCCGGGCTGCCCCGCTCTGGGGCTCCGGCACAGCGACAGCCCGTGGTGCAAAGCCTCTCCGCAGGGAACAAAGGGCCCGAGCTCCTTATCATATGGGACTGAGCACATGTAATAAAATCAATGAAACCGTAATCCATTTATAATTTAAAACAATAGAAAAACAAACCCGATCTGTTCTGTAAACCATAGCTCATGCCACGCTGCGTGGCTCAGGAGCTTGCTGTTTCTGCATGAATGCAGCACTTGTTCTCACACCGCTGGCTTGTTGCTTACCGTCACAACATTCGATATTTAAGGATTAAAGGGCACTTCATTTTAAAGGGATCACACACTACCAGATAAAACCCCACTATTTTAATAATTTAAAACTGAAAGGGAAATACCAGTTCTGGGAGAAGTCTGTTTTCTTCCAGAACAGTCAGCAGGTGAGGAGTTTTTGCTGACATTTTTCGCCTGACATAACTGATTTTACAATTTATGAGGCCATAGCGAATCAGACCGTACATACTTAGATACACATCTATATTGCATACACCCAAATACACGACACGCGATCGCATGCTGGGAGCAGAGCACAGCCGATCCCTGCACAGGCTGAGCGGGAAGGACAATATTTACCTTATTAAAGTCAAACGTCTCAAACATTTGCTCAACGTATTTGTTCGCTGCCGGACTCAGGTTTTTCAAGCCAAAAAACTGTTTGAACTCATACAGGGTGAGCTGGCCAGAAGGACACTCCGTCATGAACTTCTTATACCACTGGTGGCACTCGGTAGTGCTCAGCTCCTCCACGGCTTTCCCGTCCATGTTCCCCATCTCCACACCAAGTGCTGGTCACTTAGCAGCCAAAAATGGATGTTTTCTGAAATTTGAGGGCTTTCTTTTAAATTCTGCTTCTTGCCTTTAAAGTCCAAATGTCCCCAGCACTGCAGAGATCACAGTATCGGGGAAAAACCAAACTGCCTTGTGCACGGGCTGTACCGATTCAGTGTTGGTGGTGATGGATGTGAAAGACACCTCTCCCCAGGAAAACTGAAAAGCACAAAACCCTCTGTGGACAAGAGGGTGACATTTAAGTACCCAGCAAATCCCTCCCCGGCCAATGAGGCTCAGGGGGCTGATGGGCTCCTGCCAGGCATTAAGAGTTCAGGGTTAAAATAGAGAGGAGGTAAAATGGGGAAGTCTTGCAGATTACAGGCGCAGCAGGAGATTATGAGGGTGGAATTTTCTCCGTGATAGTGTAATCTCCTAATCCACTTCATTTATGATGTTGCATGGGGTCACATGAGCAATAACTTTTGCACCAAAACCAGAGTAAGAAGAAAGAGAGAAAACCACTTGGAAGTCTCTGTGCTGTTACTGTCTTTTTGGCCTCCCTTAGCCTTACTTGGCAGGAGGATTTCCAGACAGGGCTGTCAGTTGAGCCTGAAATTCAGGGAAGGGGAAGTACCATTTCAGCTCCTATCAGAGATGCTATATGAGGGTAAATTTGGCGTGCTGAGACAAACATAGAAACATAATTGCTTTGAATGGTAAAGCTTTAAGTGCTCTAAACGCAGACACCAGATGCTACGATGATCTTCTCCCGGGGAAGCTCCCTCTCCACCCAGCTGCTGGGTCCCGTGTTCAGCCGCTCTGGTCCTGCCAGTTGAGCGTTTCTTCCACAGAATCGCCCCGCACACGGCACGTCCCGGGAGCGCGTCCCGGCTGCTGCACTGCCAGAACCCAGCTGATGCCAGTGGAGTTGAATGCAGCTTCGGTTTTCATTTATGATGAATTACCATGAAAAATTCTCCATGTAAATACGACCAAAACCAATGTTGTTTTCATTCTGATGCACGGCATTCAGAGGACTGGGAGATAAAAAAGTATATCGTCGGAAAGTAGCATGGGCCAGATCCTCCACTGGTAATGAAATGGATGTGACTACTGGATCTCTACCCGCAGAGAGTCTGTCCTATAACACTTACTTTTTTACAGCTGACAACTTTAACACAAAGAGCCCAACTTTTATGCGTTGCAGAGCTCGGTATTGCTTCTGCACTGAAGCAAATTAGGAATAACTCTGCTAAAGCAGGTGGCATTACATAAGCGTAAAACAGTTATGAAAAAAGAATTAGATTGAGGAACGCTAATCGGATGTGCTAATCCTGCACTCGCCAGCAGCAGCAGGCACAGGTCCCCACTGTGCACAGCACCTGCGAACAAGGTGAGCCTTCAGCGGGTGCCCTGGGCTCTGACCCACCCACCCAAGGGGACAGGGCTGGGATAGCCTGTTCTGAAGCACAGAGAGGGGTTGCAATATTGAGGCATTCATTAATAGCAGAAGGGCTGCGTATTAAACGTGGATACAGGCTCGCCAACTGTTTCAAGAAGTACTTGCTAACGGTGCATCCAGTTCTCCAGAATGGGCAATGCAAAAGCTGAACCGTTTTATGCTGCCTTCTGGAGAAGAGCTGCAGGGACGTGCCGCCTGAATTTCAGCTCCAATTACTATCTCATTTCTGAGTGCCACAAATGAACCGTGCTTTTCCATTCACTAAGAACAACACTTTGCCTGTGTCTAGGGAAGCCTAGTGAAAGAAGATGTCCTTTCAAAGAAGGAGCAGAATTTAGGCTCAGCCGAAGAAGCTGGCGAAACCTTCCCAGGTTTTGCAGCGTGTGCTGAGGCCAGGCTTGTGCAGACGAGCCTGGCTGAGCGGCCATTTATGCAGTGCTGTGCGCTGCTGACAGGCAGTGCCTCCGTGTAAGCAGTTGGCAATAAATGACAGGACAAGTTTGACCGGGTTTTTAGAGCAAAATCCACGCTGCTTGTTTTTCTGGGGAGCACTGACACAACCTCACCACCCATTCCTCGGCTCATGTGCTCACGGCCGGTCATAACTCAGACACTCGATGGGAACCTGAAGTCACACCGGTCGCTGGTTTCATTGCTTGGGCTTTATTGTTCTCGACTACGGCTTTGTGCCCAGGATGGGTCTCCATTTCACAATGTTTGCACTCGGGACGTCCATCGCCTTCCTGGTGTGATCGGTGTCACGGTGGTAGCGGTACCCGCAGGTTGGCTTCTGCGCAGTGTAGAAGGGGCTGTACGAGTTGGAGCAACTTGGTTTGTAGAAGAGAAACTTGAAGGAGTTGGGCTGACGGCCCCCAAAATGGGCGACAAAAGGAATGAAGTGAGCGGCCAAAGGCTGGTCCCTGTGGTGACATGCTGGAGACTGTGGGCTCGTTGGGATGGGCGGCGGGCAAGAGACCTCCTGCATCGCTTTGGTCTCCTCCACTCCCTTTGGTCTCTTGCGGTCTTGGCCAGGGGCTTCGGGTGGTTTAGTCACCTGTGGAGCAAAAGAGCCAGACAAATGCATTGCAATTGCCCCCACACTTTGCCATCCTCATCAGCGCTTAAGGCCCCAATGCAAGAGTTGTGTCCTGGTGACCAAAAAGCAGCAAGTTAAACAAATCAGGAGAGCTTAGGGAGTGCCAGCCTGCTGACACTCGTTGCAAGGGCAGTCAATATGCAGTATAAATGCTGAGAAGTCAGGTATTTACATTTCTTTAGCTAAAAATCTAAGGTGGTGTTACTTAAAGAGAAAGTGAGTTTAAAATCAAATGATGTCCTGGAAACATGGAAGCGACTTAGTGAAAATAAAACAAAGTATAGCGAGGGAATGCACATGAGGAGACTCGAAGGACTTGATTCTCTCTTGACTTGCATTTCAGCTGGTTATTTGTAACAGTGCAGAGTGAATATAAAGTGCTACCGAGTTTCTGATGTTCCTGCTGTCAGTCTGACCTGGCTCACCCTTCCATCACTTTTCAGGGATACTACATTTTCCTTCTGTGTTTGGCACAGGGGAGCCCCGGTCCCAGATCAGGATCTCAATTATAACAGCTATAAATGACAGCAATACACGGCTCCTTGTAAAGTCGTCACCAAACCACAGCCATGGCAAACCAGCCATGAAAATGGTTGAACCCAGTCTGACCCACAAGACGCAACGGGGTGTATCAGTGATGACAGAAACGTAACACTGTCCTTTACAAACACAGCCTGCGGCATCCGCTCAGCAGGCTCCAGGTCCCTCTGCAGGTACCTAACACCACCCTGCGCCTCGTACTGCTGTGCTAATTGCTCTTGCCGAATCTCTAAGTGGGTTTTTTCCCCCCAGAAATGTGAAGGGAAAAACAGGGTTGTTGAATCTTGTGAGGCAAGCTCTTCCTCGTCATCACTTGGGTCACATTTCTGAAGTCTCGGAGCAAAGTCAGTGCCATCACCTGTACGCACGGCGCGGGGGACCACGGACCGCAGAAACAGCCCGTTCTGCCTGTGCATTTGCAGGAACCCTTTGCAGAGGAGGTGGTGTGGATGTGTGCCCCAACACACACACGGGGCTGACTTGTCACCCACGGCTGCTCCAAGGCTGTGCTTGACTGAGAAAGTATTTCTGCTCCTGCTATTTAACCATGACTCAGTTATCCTGTTTTCATTGACGACACCTCTGTGCTAATGGAAACTGGCTCTTCCCCCAGCAATTAGCTGCTTTACTCCTGGGCGTCCTAAATAAACGCTTTGCTGTCTGGCTTTATTTTTAACATTGTAAAGAGGTTTCCTAGTTTCTGTGACACCCTGGCTTACTTGGTGCTCTATTTCTGTTCCCTGTAGCTGGCTCTGAACACTGGTTCCTAAACCTATTAGGAGGGGGACACCCGCAAATTGTTTAGAAATCTCCTTAAAGGCTTTGAGGGAAACGACCAGATCCCCACAAGTTCACCACCTCTTTTTGTCACTCATTTCCCCAGTACAGCCACCTGCCAGATGCTTGAAAGGCTCTGTTGCTGGAGCTCAGGACAAGTGTTATTTCAGCCATCGCTGCCGCAAGGAAACGTCAGTCCATTTTTTCTGCACGGGATAAAATAATGGGATTTTGACTCCTGAAGAGCAGATTTTGTACCACTACAGTCATTTCAGTGTCGTTTGTGTATCCCTGCTCTGAGCACACTTAGATTTGTTCAGAAATGATTATATTCACATGCATGCATGATTATAGCTCATGGCCTTTCTCGCTTTGGAAGATAAGAGACAAGTATGCACACGACTGCGCTGCTGCAACTGCATCCACCCAGCAGGGAGGCATTAATGTTATTAAAGCAGTGCATTTGGGGTGTGGAGGTGAGGCCATAGTTACTTTGCAAACCCAACTGCTAGGTCACGTAGATGCTTTCGAGATGTGCAAGCCTTGCATGCACTCGGCGATAGAGGGCTGACGGTCATTTCCAGTGACGGGCAGGATACCATGCCAGGGAGTGCTGAGCTTTGGGCTTTGCTCTTGCGATGGGGTTTGTCTGCCCTGGGGGTTCCTGCTCATCCTCTGGGGCATCTAAAGCTTGGCAGAAACACCCTTCGTGCCCGGGTGACTGCACTTGCTTACGTGACCACTGTCTTTGAGGGGAAGCACCAGCTCGATGTGCACAGCGCTATTCCTGGCACTGGCAGAGCTCTGTGCCTGAATTGAGAGTCCCACATAATCCTATTGCATCCAGTCATATGTTTAGAGATCCCTAATCCCTCCTAAATTGTCAGTTGTCCCTCAAAGAAGATCCTCACAGGTGGGGTCACAGAGAGAAGACTGACTTCAGTGATCAAGAAAGCACGAAGGGTTCAAACGTCCACCCCAGATGAAGCGTTCCCCTGGGCGGCTACCGAAGCCCTGCCTGGCTGCCGGCGCTGCCCGTCCTGCCCCTGCACCGCTGCCGCCCCCCTCGCTCTGCAGCGGGGAGTCCCCACTCCTGCAGCTCCTCGCTTGTCCCCGCAGAGCCGTCCCAGGGCTATCACGTGCGGTTTGCTCTGAGCTCTCAGCGGCCACGGGGGCAAAGCCGGCTGACGGCGGTGCAGCCGGGATTTGTGCGGCAGGGGAGGGATGATGCATCACACCGACACCACCAGGACCCTTTTGTCCCGGCCACCCTCAGGGCAAGGGTCTTCCAGCCCCTTAGCCCACAGGAAGGGGACATGGCAAGCGGGAGTCCCTCCTGCCAAACCGTGAGCCCGGGGCTCCCACCTGCGAGGTCATCTTCCCGGCGGGGACCCCGGCATGCAGGGCCGTCTGGGGTGGAGGCTGGAGGCAGCGCTGCCGGGGTGGGCAGTGCCGGCCGTCAGGGCCGTCGGGGTCATCGGGGCCATTGTGACCACCGGGGTGTCACCGGGGTGGTGGCTGTCACAGGGCTGCCCAGGCTGAGCAGGGCTGCTCGGGCAGAGGGTGCGGAGGAGCGCAGGGGCTCAGCCATGGAGATCAGGAGGGTGCTGTTTCTCCTGGCCTGATGGGACAGGGGAGGAGTTGCACCCGACAGGAACCACCGCTGCTGCCCGTCCAGCCGGAGCATGGCTGGGGCTGCTGCGGGCTGCTGTGCTGGCCCTGCCACCCCCACCGAAACATGGCCTTGGCAGTGTGGATCTGCTCCCACCTATAGACACAAGCTGTTTCTCTTTCCATGGGTGCAGTTTGCTGTTCTGCAGCCACGCATGAGGGTTTCTCCTCCCGTCCCTCCTGTCCGCCCCCCCCCCGCCTTTGGGTCCGGCTGGCGAGCTGTGCTGCACAAGCACTTCGCACACCTGCGAGTGCGGCAGGGAAAGATCTGCATCTGCAGGGTGCAGCTCCTCACGCTGATGCGAAGGCAGATTGTTCTGGGGTGTTTACCCACATTAGGATCAAAGGCAGCCTCACACTGCGGTGCGTTACATCAGAGCAGTGCTCACATGGCTATTTCTATGCCATAAAATCTGCTGGCGATCTTCCCAGTGCTTTCCCGTGCCCGGCCCGGCCCGGCCCACCTGTCCCTGTAGCTGTGTGGCCTCTGTCGCTCAGGAGATCACGGCGAGTGGCAGTCGTCCTCCCTTAAAAATACAGCCATGCCACCAAACTGGGCGTCTTTTCTGTGTCTTTTCAGTTTGCACTCTGCAGAAGCCAGCCTGCCCAGCAGCATACCTAGCACGCTCTTCTTGCTAGTCCTGAGCTTTTTCTGGTCTTCTGGGGGAGGTCCGTGCTTTACTGGGAGGTGGAAGGTAAAGAACAAATATTTTTCATCTGGAACAAACATATGGGAGTGTGCCCATGAGCTCTTGCAGGCTTGTTTAGCAGCTTGCGTTCACTGGGACAATAAACTCACCTCAAAACACACAGCCCTTCATGTTGTGAGGAATATGTTTTCCTACGCTCACCACCCAGGGTGAGGCAAAACCATCGTTGGTGGGGTGGCATGGGTACAGCTCACCACCCCTGGAGCTCACGGGTGCTGCTCTGGAGTCGCCCCTGCCCCTGGGGCAGAGGAACACCTCGGGAGCTGAATCACACTTTCCTGTTCCTGCAGAGCATCACTGCAGCCCCGCGGCCCCTCTGAAGTCTCTTCGGTGTAACGACATTTTGTGGGACGCCTTCGTGCACGAGCCCAGGCTTTCTCATTCCACGAGATTTTATTGGCTTCTTAAAATAGTTCCTCTTCTCCTCCCCCTTTTCCTTGACTTTGTCTCTCTGTATATCCTGTTCAATTTGTTCAGTCAAAGACTGTGAATATCAGCGAGCACATATGTCTCGCCTATCTTGCAAAGATATTGTGTCCTTTGTTGTTCCAGCAGTGAGTGGGTCCTTCATTTCATCTGATTTCTGCTTTCGAGAGGTGCCAGTGAATTTTCTTTAAGTGTCTGCGGCTCAGCTAGATGGGTTCCCGTGAAGAGCTGGCTCCAGCACCGCTCTCTCAGGAGGAATGTTGTTTCCCAGTTTCCATCCTATTACTGCTTTTATCTGCAGGCAGGACTATGCCTTTCCCTGCGATCTCGGCTAAAACACGACTGCAGGTCCCTGCGGTGTGTTCCCTGCACAGCGAGCTCAGGGCATGCACGGGTCACACGCGTGCAGATGTTTGCAGGATTGCGGGATTGTTTCCTCTCCCGTCTCACGCAGGCGGCAGTTAAGATAACTGTCAGAAAGGGTGCGAGTCCCACTAATTGCAGGCCTTGTGCACGGCACAGAGCCGTCCCTTCGGCATCACCCGCTGCTCCTAGAGTGGATCTCGGGAGGGCGGCAGGAGCCGGCTGCCCACGGAGCCTCCCCGCTCCCGGCCAGGAAAAGGAGTCTGACCAGCTGGATGGAGCTGCACGTCTGCAGACCAGGCTAAATTCTCTGAAAACTGTCTTAAATAATTATAACCCCTGTGCTACAACCACGGTATTGGATCCACGTGGTACGACATTGTAACTCTCCTTTTCTTTCCCCATTTGCCATTCACGTTAGTTCACTTTATTTAAGCGCTGCCTGACAATTTATGCCTTGATTAGATTTTCCTTTTGAAATATCGTAACAGCGCTCATATTTCATTGTTCACGGGTGATTTAATGTGTTGCTCTAATTTGTACTTTGCAGCAAAAAAAGGTTGTGAAAAGCATAATTTCAAAGTGATTAAATAAGTGATATTTATCACTGAAAAAAGAAATCTATATCATTTTGACTCTCAAGATGTGGTGGAAATAGAAATAGATATAAGACAGGATGACCTTACCCTGAAGCTGTGAGCTGTGTTTCAGAGTTAATGTTTCGACAGCTATTTTGGGTTTAAAGTTCTCCAGAAATCCCAGCATTTATTAATAACCCATGTTACTCATTAACTCTCAATTTTTACTTGTATGACACAGAAAATTGTTGGCAACGCTAGACACCTGCTTTTGTACCTGAAACAAGAAATGATTTGGGGTCAAGTCCCACTGTCTTCAAGATTTTGCATCAAAAATATCCCAAACCCTAATAACATGCAGGTTGCACTGGGGAGGGAGATGTTTCTGGCGGTGCACAGGGCCACCGAAGCCGGTAGGGATCTGCAGAGGGGCTCATGTGCGTGGAGGACGGGGAGTTTAATGCTTAGTAAGACGCTTCCTAAAAACTCAGTGCTAATTTCCTTCCTAGCACGCAGACAGCAGAGGGAAAGGATTACACTTCAGCTTCCCCTGACTCCGGCTGACATTTCCTTGTATTGCAAGGACACCTGCAGATCTCAGACGGGGACTTCGGGTCCCACGGCACTGCGCAAGCGGGTACGCAGAAAGTCTGGGGGCAGGGGAGCCCAGCGCTCGGGTCAGGACTACAGCAGCAGGCGAATGAACAGATGGAACACGGGAGACAGTGCGAGAAAGATCAGAACCCTCAAACCTCAATGCTCAGTATACGACCAGCTTGCAATGACTGATAGTTCGTGCTGGGTTGGGTTTTTTGAAGGGGAACCCGATGTTCAGCTACATCAAGAGTGCGGACCCCGCTGACCCTCGAGGTTATCTTGTCTCATCCACGCTCCCCAGCAGCAGCAAGGGGCTGACGACCCGCCCCGCTCCTGCCAGCGGCCCGGAGACCCCCAGCCCCTTCGCGACTGCAGAAGCCCCTGGGGCTGGGACGCGAGCTCAGCTCCAGGGAAACCCCCCCCCCCCCGCCCGGGGCTTCCTCCGCCGGGCTGGAGCGGGCTGCGGGGTCCCGGGCCGGGCCGGGGCGGGGTGCGGCGCGGCCGGCGGCTGCCGGTGCGGCGGGAGGCAGCCCGGAGGGAGGAAGGAGGGACCGGGGGAGGGTGGGGCCCGGCCGAAGGTGGGGCCCGGGCCGCCCCCGCCCCGCAGCCGCTGTGGCAGCGGCCCCGGCCCCGCTCCCGCCTGCCGCGGCGGGGATGCCCGGCTGGGAGCGCGGCGGGCAGCGCCAGGCTCCGCCAGGATGAAGAAGCATCACTCCGTGCAGGGCACCTTCAGCCGCCTCTTCGGGAAGCGCCACGCCAGCCCCGCCGCCGCTTCCCTCTTCGCTACCAACCCGCCCTGGATCTTCACGCAGGAGGTGACCTCGGAGAGCGCGGGAGGCACCGGTCAGTGTCTCCCCCTCCGCCTCCGGTCTGCCCCCGTGGGAGCTCTGTGCGCGGCCACGCGTGATGGGGGGGGTGGTGTCCGGGAACGGGCCGGTCCCGGCGGGGTCGGACGGGGCCGGGGAGCGGCGGCGGCGGCGGCTTATTCACCGCCTGGTTGGGAAACTCCGGGAGGCGTTTGGTAGGGCTGGGTTACAACAGCGCAAGTTTAAACTTGCGCTCCTGCGGGCTCGCAGCCGGAGCGAAGCCGCTGAGGAGGGCGCGGAGGCTCCGCACCAGCGGCTTAAGACCAGCTCGCCGCTCTCACGGGGCCGTAATCCGCTCCGGGAAGTTAAACTTGAGTAAAGCAGGCTGATAAATAGTTGCGAAGCTGTTTTATTGCTTCCAGTAGCTCTTTCCCACGCCGTGTTTCATCTGCTCCTTCCCCGGTTTTAGTTATTTACTTGCAAACCTGTTTCTTGAAGGACTGTGTGCGAGGGGGGAGTTGAGGGTTGCATATTCCTCACGATTTATTTGTATTTCTTTGTGGTTTTAATTGCAATACTGTGCCCTGGAGGCTCATGTAGGAGGGAGCCAAATTAATAGTAATGGAGCCAGGCAGATAAAAGATAGCAGTTTGTGGATGAAGTTTGGTGGCTGTAAGATTCCAACAAACGCTTCCAAGCTCAAAAATGGAAGCGCTGCTTGCTGAGCTGTGCGGTGTGAAGCACTGTCCATTAAAGCTATTGCAAGGTGGTTACACCCTGCAGGCCAAACTGGTGAAACTAAGATAAAATGAAAATGTGACGGAGAGTTTCACGCAGCTCCTAAACACAAAAGGAAAATTGCTGATTTCTAACTGTCGTAAATCTGGGGAGGACTCAAGCTGCTCTCTGATGTGGTTTGGATTTGGAAAACAAAAAAAAGAAAGTCGCTGTGTCTGCTTATTACCAGACTGATTTCCGTGGCTGCAATTGCAGTACAAAGGTATTCCTTTCAGGTGTGGGGAACTGCTGTGCGGATCAGCTTGCAAAGTAAAAGTCAGGAGTCCTTGAAATTTGATCATAAGTAAAAGCTGTTGAATCACTCCTTAGCATCCTCTTGGCATTTATATCATTAATTTAATTTGTGTAGGGCAGTGTGACACACAGAAGCTGAGTGACCATGTTCAGAGTAAAGCGTGCTGAGGTGTGGGCTCGTCACGAGGGATGGCACACTCACAGCTGAGCAGTGAAGGGGCAGATTTTATTGCACCTTGCTTGCCACAGTGCCACGGTCTCACTCAGTGCAGCCCCATCCCTGGCCCTGTTTCTTGAATGTTTGCTGCATAGCTTCATGCCATTGCTGCTGCCAGAAGGGGTCCACTGCTTCTGCTAATCCCCACCTTAGTTTTTCGTACAAAGTAAACACAAGTTAAGCAATGTGGAATGGGTGTAGGTTTGTGTGTCACTGACTCAGAGATTCCTGAATATAGTGACTGATGCCGCCTCCTCGCTGTGAGCTGTGGATACCCCAGTGTCAAACCTGCTACGCCTACTCCAGGTGATGCAACCCCGAAGTAGGAAGAAGTTCCATTACAGGTGTTGCAGATTGCTTATGTTATTTCACATGACTGAGAGGACAGAAATGTCTCCAGGACAGGCTGAGTGTCAAAAAGTGGCCAAAGCGTAGTTGGGGCCAGCCGCTTCCGACAGCCTCCGAAGGCGTGTTTCCTGATCCCTCCTTCCAGGAAATGAAGCTGGCAGAGCACAGGTCTTACTGGTGACAGGCCCTTAGCAGGCAAGTCCTGTTTATCTAGCAAAGAAAACACAACTACAAGCACTTCATTTTACTTTAATTAAATGCATTCAGGTTAGCGATGCTTAGTAAT
The DNA here is from genome assembly GCF_018139145.2 of Gymnogyps californianus. Classification (NCBI taxonomy): domain Eukaryota; kingdom Metazoa; phylum Chordata; class Aves; order Accipitriformes; family Cathartidae; genus Gymnogyps; species Gymnogyps californianus. Next base: position 1,426,413 of record NC_059497.1, on the reverse strand, counting down.
CTAGGATCAAAGACCTTGTGATCTTTAATACAGTTTCTCACTGAGTTTACCTAGTGTCTTGTTTAATATAAAACTCTCATCGTTTCAAGTCTCTGAACTACTCTATCACTGCTCCACAAAGCTGTCTGAATCCAAACTCTCATGTTGTATTGGCCTTAATTCTTGCTGCTTACTCGCCGAATGTGGGGTCACCCAGGGGTTATGCAAAAACAATAATAATTTGCTGGCATCTCTGCTGTCCTCGGGACTCCAGCAGCTCCTCCTTTGCACTTGGGCCCCTCGCAGGCAGGGAAGTGTTAAACTGTTGGTAGGACCACACTAACTGAAGTGCAGGCTGATTAGTATTTTGAAAGCTGAAGAAAATGTCCTTCTTGTAAAGAATCCCCTGTAGTGGGAGAAGTCTGGGATAAGGGAGAGGAAGTCGTGACTGACTGTAAGGACAGTGATAGCATGGATGGATACTCCTGGGTGTATCCCAGGGTAACTTGTGGTGTAGTGGGTGGGAGAAAGGAAAAGCTTACATGCTTGCTGGACTCATTGGCATGTTTCAAGGTTGTGCGGAATTCATCTGCCTCCAAACCCATAACTTAAGCAGAGGCTGTGGTAGCTCATGCCCAGCCCCTGGCGTGGTCAGGTTCTTCATTCCAGGTGTTCATGCAAGTGCTTTTCTTCTGTGGGAATACACACACAAGTATTTGCTCTCCTCTCTTTTCACTAAACTCAGTGGAAAAGCTCCGTTTCCTTGGGAGCTTCTTGCCTGATCTCTGCCTGTCCAAGGAGGGCAGAGACTTAGTGACAACCACAGCTACGTGCCATGGCACTCCATGATGTGTTGGGGACCCCAGTCATCGGGTCCGGCCGTGTGTGGAGGGCACAGGCTGTGCCTCAGGCCAGCGAGGGGCCGTGCGGGAGCAGGGACACGCAGGAGGGAGCGGGGACACTGGCCGGGGCCGTGGCAGCGGCCGGTTGCTTGCACAGTCTCAGTCAGGGACTCCGGGGTGCAGCCGGCTCCTCGGGCAGGCAGTCCTGCTTCGGCGAGCGCTGCCCTCGGGTTTCAGAGGCTTAGAAATGCAGCCCAGCCCCTTTGCCTGTGTGCGGAGCTTACACAACCTTCACCCTTCTGCTCCTTGGCTTTTAATTGCTGTACGATACTTGACAGAAACTGTTCCTGTGCTTCACACTTTAGCATGGGGTCAGGTTTGAGGACTGCTTCCAAACTTTTTAGAGGGGTGGGAAAAAAAAAAAGCTTTTAACTTCTTGGAGTTTGTGTTTTGGGGCAGAGGGGGAGGTTGTTTGCTTCTTCCTTCTCACTGAAATCACTATCGAAATCTGTTAGGTGGGAACACTCCTGCAGAGTTTTCTCTCTGATCACAGCCATTTTGCTCGCTTTCCCCCTCCTTCCTCAAACCCTCGTATTTTCTCTAATGTTGGTCTCCTTGGCTACGAATTATTTGTGTATCTCCTTCCAGCCAAGGTGGGGTTTACATGCTTCAGTGCTTCTGCTTGTTAATTCCTGCTGTTAATCAGACACAAAGAACGTAATTAAACTAGCTTTATGAGCTTTATTCACTGTTAGAAATAAACTGGCCCAAAAGGTGTGGTTCAAGGTAAAAGCACAGGGCTGGGAACCAGGAGTACCTGATGGCTTCTCCTGCTTGCAACACCAGGGCTCTGCGACTGCTTTCTGCCGTAGCATCTCCATTCATAGTAGTATTTCATGGGAAGACATTCAGAGCACTTCTCTGTAAGGCAGGCTGAAGTGTCAAAGTGTTGTGGCAAGCACGATTTGTCCCCCAGTGCCAACTGCATCAGAGGTCAGAAACAAATTGTTCCAGCAGCATGCCGAAGGATGCTGCGGGCGCTGGTGGTGTCCATCCACAGCAGGGAGAAGAGCTGTGGCACCTCGCTCCTGCTGCCCTCAGCCGCTGGCAGCAAAACATGGAGGGGGAAAAACCTCCTTGGGAAGCCCCTGCGTGTCCCGTTTCCATGGCTGTGTCCGAGCGGTGCAGCGAGGCATTCCCCTCCGCTTGGCACAAGCCAGCGGGCAGCCAGGGGTCAGGGACACCTCCGCTGTCCCTCTGTGCTGCAGAAGTGACAGGGACCTGTTGTTGTGATAGGGCTGAGCAAAGAACCCGTAATCAGCTCTGCACTTTGATGTGACTGCTCTGCCCACAGAGCCGTCGGCAGGCGAGGAAGCGCAGGAGCTCTCTCCCTCCGGTTGGCGTGGTTGGTGGTCAGACTCTGCTGCTGCCTCCCCCTCAATTCCAGCCACTGACGGATCGGCCACGATCAGATCCTGCCCGTGCTTACGAGCTGGTTTGTGTCGCCTCTGTGGGCACCTGCCCGGGACCCACCTCCTGCTCTCCTGGGGGTCGGAGCCTCGCGACACTATAAAGAGACGATCCAGTTGCTCCTGAAGCATTTTCCTTCCCTAAAAGTGATCTGGGTGGGGAGTGAATTGAGTGCTTGTGCTAACTTTTGACCCTCCTGAGGTAAATTTAAGTTAGCTACTGTTAGAAATAAGCCTTTCAGAATAGACTTTGACATCTGTGCTCATTAAACTCCAGTGTCTGGAGCTCTGGGAAGGCGCTCTGCACCTTGCGGGTGTGTGCCAGGGCTGCCAGCGCCTGCCTGGGGGTCCTGCTCACATGGGACCTTTCTCCCTCCATCTCCAGCTCAGCTCCAAAACACCCAGATATTCATCAGAATCTGATGGGGTTTGCCCATTCCTGGGAGCTGATACAGCAAATGCTTCACAGCGCTTTTTAAAATTAGGTGGTGTCCAATGTTGTTTTTCCTGTTGCCTCAAACGCAGTGCTGCTGCTAACAGTCTTCTCTTCCCCTCAGGTGATGTGATTGAAGTGTACTATGGTGACAATCGCTTTGGGACAACGACCGACTCTGGCACAGCAACGCTCAAACCTCGTCCGAGAGTCCGGCCGCTGCTGACTTTCTTACCCCTTGTGAGTATCCGGCTTGCCGCTGGGATTTGTTATGGCAGCGTGTGTAACTGGTGCCCAGAACCAGCTGGGCTGGCTGCTGCTCTCATCCTCTACCCGAGGGAAGAAAATAAATGAAAAGCAAAACCACTCTATAATAATGCTGGATACGAGGGATTAGGAGGTGATCTGAGTTCAAGGCTTGTGTTGGACATAGACAAGATACTCAGGCGAGAGACGTAAGCATCATCAGACTTGTATTTTCAATTAATAAAAAAAATTGCTGAGCATGTAGATGATAGATCTGGCTTGCGCTGCATTTTATCTAACCGCTACTGGCAGTATCTCTCTCTGGATCAGGCGTGTTGCTGGAGAGAGCAATAGCAAAACTGTGCCCTGTTTACAGCAGGGGAAGGAGGAGGCGATGCAGCAGGTGTCTGTGCAGGGGCTGGTTTTCCAATCTCTGTATGAGGGAAACTGTTCCCTGCAGAGCTACCAGTGCTCCAGCAGTAGCTGGGTGCAGGGACCGAAGCCGCACGTGCCAACACAGCTGGACCCAGAGGTGGCTTTAACCCAGCTGGGACGCCCACCGCTGCCTCCGGAAGCCACACACGGTCGTTGCTGGCTTCGATGCTCCGCTGCTGTGTGCGCTGAGCAAGCTTTCCTCCCCCGTGTAGCACACCCTTCCAAAGGTCTTATCCCCTAAAGAGTACAGTGAAGCGCATGATTGCTCAGAGGTGTTTTGGAGATGGCAATAGCTAAATCTGAAGTGATACACACAGGTCAGTGAAGACAGTAAAACACTTAAAAGCCTTGGGTCTCGACAAGGAAATCTTCTCTGAGTGCAAGGGATGTTTTTCCTCGTACATCCTCGTCCTTTAGAGCAGCCACCACCTTCAGCAGAAATTGAGCTGCTCTGCTGTCAGTTGGTTGCAATTAGGAGTTAATGGGGTCGTGCACGTGGCGTTTGGAGGACAGCTGGGGGGAGAGGGAGGTTACGTATCTATTTAGAGCATGATTAGGAAGCTATGGGGTTACACAGGTTCTACAAAAGGGTTGTGCCTTCTGTGATGCCTTCCAAAAGATCACAGCAGGTGAAAAATCTCACCTGGGCTCTGAGTCGAGTGACCGTAGGACTGGTGCCTGAGAAACTCCTCCCAGTAGCACAGGCTTGGGTGTGTGACCATAGCTGGCACCCCATATCACCAGGTTTTTAGAGTGCAACTGGCCTTTTGCATGTTTTTAGAGCTTTCAAATGTTTTACTAGTGGAAGTGTAGGTGGTAGAGGAATAAACAGCACAAATGTCCCTGGGATAAATGCTAAGGGCTGTCACCCTAGCCATGGTGCTCTCCTGCTGCCCGCAGAGGCACAGCTGGCCCTGGGGCTTTTTTTCTCTCGATTGCCCTTGTGAGGGTCCCTCTCACTGTGCTTCTCTTCCAAGAGTAACAGGTTTAACTGAAGAAATTAGTAGGAATAAGCAACGCTTTTGAAGGACCAGTCTGTGTTGGGTATTTGCATTGTTTTGATTAGGTTTGATTATGATTTGATTTGGCACAGACGCTTCTGCTGCCACGCACATACTTGCGCTGGGCTGTTCTGCAGCTCCCGCCTTAACCCTTTCTTTCCACCCACCCACTCTCCTGCGTGGGAGGAGGCTGAGAAGCAGCTGCCTGCGTAGCTGTGAGTCAGGAGGATGCACACACCCTGCCCCGCAGCCGGGCCCGCCGGGCTTCGCTCCTCGCATGGAGCAGCTTCCTTCCCCCAGAACCGCCTGGCCCTTGGCTCTCCCGAGCTGAGTCGCAGCAGGGACTGCAGGAGAGGGAGCTTCGCTGCCTGCCTCTCGGGTACCACCACGTCCCCCTGCCCACCCAGCTTCCCAGGCACTGCAGGTGCAGGCAGAGCTTTGGCATCCTGGGGGAATAAATTCCTTTAGTTAACCACCAAACTGCCCTAGCTCTGCTTCAAAACAAGGAGTTTGGGGGTAGCTCTTCACATTCGGGGAAGTCTTTGGCCTCTCTGAGACCCCAGGATGCTAAGCAGCTGTATTTTGGTGCGTTTTTTGTAACGGGCAGCCTCAAACCTAGTTCATGTAATGGGTGGGAAATGTGGGCACCCGCGAGACTGGGGGAGCTGGGGACCATGAGAACAGGCGGGCTCCCCTTCACTGGGGACAGGGGATATCTAACGCTGTTCCAGCGCTGAAAAGCAATTCCCGGTGGTTACAGTGAAAGCTCCCCTCAACGGGATCCTCGGCACACGTAAATCTGATGCAGGTACCACAAACTGGAAAGGCAGGTTCCTCCCGTACCACCCTGAGCGCAGCAGCCTGCTCTGAATCAGCTGGAGGTTTGCTGGGCCCGTCACACCCCTAGCAAACACAGCAGAGGGAAACAATCTTTCTAGTCATCTCTGGAGACTGGCAGCGTACTGGAGATGCTTTCCATTTTAGAAGCCAGCTCATGACGTGAGGATGAGTGGTTTTTGAGAGAGATGCTGAGCATTAGCAGCTGCCACAGAAATTTTTGGTGTGAAACAGGCTTGTCCGGTTTTTAGGACCTGTTGAAATGACATGTCCAAAATTACTACTCGTTTATGAAATGCGGACTGTTCCCTCCAGCTTTGCATAGATCTCTTCTGACCGCCATTCCCTTTCTACTCCTATCCAAACATGTGATGCATGTGTTGCTTTTAATTCAGCGCTCAGACATCTTTGTTTCCCTGTAAATGAGCAGGTATCCTCACTGTGCTCTGGAGACTGGCAGCAATGAATTTCCATAGCAAATGGGAACTGCTGGGTTTTTTTCTTTGTGGTTTTTGGTATCTCATTGCTCTGGACAATTTCATTATCGGCTCTTGAGGTGCCTCTGTTAGCCTTTGTCTTCCCTCTGGCTTTCAGCTGAAGTTAAGGATCTTTCCTCTGCCTTGTACTGTATCTTTGGGACCAGTAAAGAGGTCTTAGATGAGGCTATGAGGCTCACCTAGTCTGATGTTTTGCCACTAGCAGATCTGTCCTAATGCCTTAGCAGACCTTGGCTTCTCCATCAGCACAAAGTTGTCTGATCAGTTGTTGCAATCCCAGGAATGTGAATTCCCACTCACTCTCTCCTGGCTCGCCAATAACCGGCTCATTCCCTTGTGGTTATAGAGGATCTTTGGTCATCTGCAGGGTGATGGGCTTTGCAAGCGAAGCATGTGTCTTTCCTTCTTATTTTGTCAAAAGCTGGGGGATTCCAGGGCTCTTCTGAAGGAGCCCAGGCTGCTGCTGTTAAAGTCAGCTCTGCTCCGGCAGCTCCTGTGTTCCTGAACTCCCTACGCCCAGGGCAGTGTGTAACGTTAATGTGCTGTCTGAGCCCTGGATGGGCTGGCTGTATAAAGCCAGCTTGACCTTTGATCAAGGAGACTTTGGAATCCTACAGCAATCTCTTGTAAAAATAGTGATAATGCCAGTGAAAGGCAACGGGCACGGGCTCAATCCTTATCTAGGCTTTTGTATGCAGCAAACCACCGCACTGAGCGGTGCAGGCTGATGGTAGGATAACGTTTGCTTTGCGCAAGGGGCTGTTAACAGCTAATGCAAACAGCTGCCTGGGGTGAGCAGGAGTGCAACAGGGTGAACCCTGGAGCCTGGGAATGGGGCGGTAAGTCCCTGACCACTGCCCATGGAGTCTGCAAGCTTCTGCTGCTCATGGAATTTATTTCCTTGCTATGGGTCTCTCCCAACGCTGGTATGTGAAAGTCCAGTCCGCTGCCTCAGTCACTTACATCCGTGCCGACAGCCTGATTCAGCACCAGTTTGTGTTTCGGACATGGGTGCGTTAGTGTACGTTTCATGAGCAACTCCAGTCCCTCTGCAGAGCAATCTTAGCAGTGAGTCACTGGAGGAAGGCGAGGCTTTCTGCTTCTGGCAGGTGTACGAGGCAGGAGCCCTGGTCAGCACTCTAGGTGAGTCACTGTGCCGTGAATATCTCATGGTGGGTGGCTGTAATTATCCAAACTGCCCTAGCTGTAAGCATCCTCGCAAATGTGTAGGCTGCTAAATTGCATGGTCCTGTACCGGCTAAATGCACTGCTGAGTTTCCAGCATGAATGTGAAGGGAGTAATTGAGTGAAAGACAAACCACACAGTAGCAGTTTTCCCCAGAGTGTGTTCAGATATGCTGGTGCCAGTTTCCCAAAAAGCTGAAAGTCTGTCTGCGACTTCAGTGCGGTGTGTACGTGACTGCGACGTGACCTGGCAGTGCTTGCTGGAGAGCAATACCCACACAACCCGTGGGAACTATTAAATTTGCCCGGTACCTGAATGGTGAGAAACTAGTGCTGCTGATTGTGGGCTGGGGAGCCCTAAGCTTGGATGTGAAATAGCCGTGCGCCTTTCCAGCCCCTCTGCACCTGACTAGCACAGGGGAATTGTGTCCATGGCTTGTGCAACCTTGATCACTTCACTCATCCCCTTAAACCCTGTCAACAGCAGCTACCGCAGTGACCTCCATGTCTCGGAAATGGCCCTGGATCCCATCAGGCTCCTGTTTGTGTAGACAAATTACCAGCTATACAGGCTAGGGCCTGCTTGTCAGCGCTTTGCTCTGATACCCTGGGCATAAAACTAACAGCTCCGTTTTCTCAACTGTTGCAGAATGCCCAAGAATCCCACGGAGTGGCTGTGCCAACGCCGTCGGTGCCAGAAGACTTTGAGGAAAAAGCAGCTCTTGGTAAGGGATCTTCTCTGCTGAGTCTTGGACGGTGCTAAGTGCTCAGCAGTACCGTGCCTTCGGGGAGGGAAGCGTGCATATACCGAGCTCTGGAGCAGACAGTCTGATCATGAGATTTTCATGCTAAAATAGAGTCTACTATTAATTATTTTTTGAAGTCATTGAATTCATTGAAAATGAATTCATTTCTAAGGGGGGAGGCATAATGGCTGTTACAGTTCAGCAAGCTTTAGACAGCTGCTGGGCAAAATAAACTGGCTTCCTAGGAGGATAGTTGGCCAGAGGCGATGCTGGCCGTCGCAGTGCTGACGGAGAAGGTGCTGACACCGCCATCCTCTCGCTCTTCCTTGCAGGCTCTGGCTCCCAGATCAATGGAAACTACCGAATGTACAGCTCAGTGGGGGACCTGCGCCCGCAGGCTCTCGAGGGGGATGACCTGGACGAAGACATCCCTCCACCGCCGTCGGTACCCCCACCACCCCCTCCAACGGCACCGGCACCTGCGCCACCACCTCCAGCCTCGCCAGTCCCTCCACCACCCGAAATGCTGCCTCCGCCACCACCGCCGCCACCACCTGAGGTGGTGCCGCCACCTCCTGCCATGGCACCTCCGCCACCTCCAGCCTCTGCCCTCTCCTCCCCCAGCACACCGGCTCCTCCAGACTTCATCCCACCAGCCCCACCGGGTGCCTCGCCGCTCAGCCGGGCCCTGGCACCCTTCACCACCGGCATCTCCAAGTGGAAGTCCGAGACAGTGCTGAACACGAGGCAGGCAGATGCTGAGGGGCCGCTCTCCCCTGCCGAGGCTGGGGTGCCGGCTGTCCCCAGCCCAAAGGAGAGTCTGCAGCCCAAGCACTGCCCCGAGCCCCACCTCACCTTCCCCAGGTCCTTCAAGGTGCCCCCCCAGCCCCAGCCCGGTCCTCCTCCATCCCCGTGCAGGAGAGCCAGCCCACCCGGCAGGAGCCCTTCCCCAGGCAGCCTCACACCCGGCCTCCTCTCCCACCCTGCTTCACCATAAGACCCGCGGCCAAGGCTTACGCAGGAGGAGAAGCCGAACAAAGAAATTCCCCACAGAGACAGGCCATCACAAAGCCGGCTGTGCCAAAACCCCCACCGCTGAGCCCCAAGCCGGATCCAGGGCTCAGCCAAGGGACGAATCCTGCTGGTCACCGGTCCCCACTGCCAGGCTCTGAGATGGAGAAGGTTCCCCAGCCAAAAAGAGCCGAGAGAGACTCTCCTCCAAAATCTGAATCTCTCTCTGCAAACGACCTGGACCTTCCCCCTCCAGACTACCCGACCTGCGAGGATGACTGGAGGGACGCCAGCAACCTGAGCAGGCTGCGGCACGAGCTCTCGGCCCTCCTGTGCTCCCCACGGAGGGAGGAAAGGCCACCAGAGAAGCCGGCTGCTCCCTGGCCTGCGGACAGCGGTGTTGACCGTGCCGGCAGCCATGAGCCCAGTCTTAATGGGCCCCAACTCGCCGGACCTGCCGGGAAGGACATGCGGTTACCCGCAGGAGGGGAGAGTGAGAAAAAAGAGGTGCCCAGCAGTCCCCCCAGTGCCAAGGGGGGCTCTCCCAGCGCGGTGCTCCCCACTCTGGAGAGCAACCCCACCACGCAGACCCGCAGCGTGATGAAAATCAGGAACGAGCTGGAGGCTGTGCTGTCCCTGAAGAAAGAAGGGAAACCTGCTCTGGGGCTCTGCAGCCAGAAGCAGGGTGCCGAGGATGGCGGCAGCACCCCACGTATGAGGAAGAGCCCCCCTGACCCGAGGAAGAGCCCCTCTGACCCAGGTGACTCGGTGCTGCCGAAACTGGCCCCGAGCCCGCTGCCAGCACCAGTGGAGAAGGATGAGGTGGGGCACGAGGACCATCCTGCTCCTGCTGCTAGCAAGGCCACAGAGAACTTGACCCCTGCTCCCGGGTCCCTCGACAGCAGTGCGAGCCCCCCAGACCCACCTCAAGGACCGGTGGAGGAGCCCCCTGCTCCCACCTCCCCCTCGCCCCCCATTTCTCCCACACAGAGCCCAGCACCACAGCCCAACACGGCCATCTTCCAGTACAAAGTGCACCAGGCTGGGGCCAGCTCGGCTGAACCGCCCTGCGCCTTGAGCTCAGCTGAACCGCCCTGCCCCACGAGCTTGGCCAGGAGCCCGCCGGGCGCCTCGGGAGCAGGACGAGAGGAAGTGCTGATCCACCCCGTGACGGGCGAGCGGGTGGAGCGGGGCTCCCCCATGGCGCTGCTCCTGGCAGCCCGGCAGCGTGCCCAGCGGGGCCGGCAGGGTGGTGAGGTGGGAGCCGCGCCGCGGGTGAAGCCGCCCCTGAAACTCGGCAGCGCCTCGTCGGACACCACCTCCACCAGCTTCTACCGCCACGAGTCCAAGCCCTACTCCTTCACTGTGGTGCCCCGGCTGACTGCGGCGGGTACAGCAGAGTCAGGACGGAGCAAACTTCCATCCTTCTCCAGCTCCTCGGAGCAGGGCCGGGATGTGCGGGCAGTGAGTGAGGCGCAGCCCTCGAGCCTCACTGGGCACCGGCGGGCCACCGCCTCCAGCCTGCTGCGGGGCCTCCTTGAGTCTGGGCAGCCAAACCAGCCTGGCCTGCCCCGCCATGGCGTACCCAGGGAGGAGGAGAACGGGGAGACGGTGCTGGACTACGGGATTATCCCTCCGCCCCCCGAATTCAGCAATGAGGTGGACGAGACTGAGGGGCCCCTCCCAAGTCGGGAGGAGAACCCCAAGTGCCCCAGCTTCCCTGACTGCAGCCGGGGCTCGGAGGCACCGCGGTATTTCAGGTGGCCCGGCTACGGCCGCGGCTATGGGAGCAGCCATGAGCCACCAGCCCCGCTGCCCTCGGAGAAGAGCAGGAGGAGCGTTGACTTCACGCCCCAGTACCCAGATTACAGCAGCTCTGCCGGTTACTTCAGCCGCTGCCCGAACCCCCGCCCACTGATCAAGAAGCGCCTGTACGTCTCTGAGCCCGACAGCTCCTACCCCCGGGCAGCTGCAGCCCCCCGGGGCACGGGCACCCTCTCCTCCTACGGCCCCGGGGGATACAGCTCCCCGGCCGGGGAGGGGGTCCGCCGCCTCGGCTCTGGCCACAGGAACGGCCCCACGAGCGCGCAGGGCAGGCGGACGTCCATCGATGCTGCTGGGAAAGCCGTGCCGTACGGCAGCACCGGGGCTGATGCCAAGTACAAGGGGCAGAATGGGGATTTCTCACCCACCAGCGTGGTGGCAGCCAGCAGGTACGTGCCCCCCCATAGGTGACCCCTTCCCTGTCCTCCGTGTCCCTTTGATTTGAAGAAGAGGAGGGCTGGGCCCTGGGCTGGCCCCAGAGCAGCACAGAGGCCCGAGAGAAGACGTTGCCCCTGGCTGTACTTGCTCCCGGCTGGGGTCTCCTCCTGCCACCTTGGTCCGGGGCCGCGGCTGCAGCATGGCTCCTCCCTGGTCCCAGCTGTAACCCTGGCGCCCATCGCCCTTTCCTCCCCGTGTTGCTGAATGGAGATGCGAGGCGACAAAAGTCGCTCTGCTCCACTAGAAAAAAAAATTATATAATTGCAATATTGAATAAAACCAAAGGGTTTCCGTGGCTTTCAGTGACTTTCCCTCTGTTTTCCCTCCAGACCTGCCCACGGCAGCTTGCAGTACAGCGGACCTACCAACACCTTCACGGTCAGGCCCGGGGCACGGCAGCCCATCTCCTATGCCTACCAGAGCGGCCACCGATAGGCCTGTCCGCAGGGCTGCTCCGCCACCTTCATCCGGCTGGGAAGGAGCGAGAAGGCGCCTGGGTTGGTCATCTCCTTCTCCGCGGGCACCAGGGACGGTCCCAACCCAGCCAGCAAACACACTGCTTGAAACTACTGATGGAGAAGGCGGGGAGTGAACCTGGGACTGGGACTCTTCTCAAAAGACTGTCATGGAGCGTGGTTACTACAGAGGACAGGCTCCTGTCTTGTTACGTGAGCAAACACATTTTTCCTTCTCCTATTTCCCCCCCTATATTATTTTCAAAATTGCAGCCTGATAGGTCTTCTAAGAAAGCCAAAAAGCATCCTTGGTTCTCTTTAAAGAGCAGCACCACTGGAGAGATTGTTTTCAGTTTGTTTTTTAATTGGTTTAAATCCAGCACGTTTGGGGGTAGGGAGAAACCAACTGGGAGATGTGCATAATGGAAGCAAGCCAGTGTATAGCTAAATGTAGGGGAATTAAAAGAAGAATGTGAGGCCAATGGGATAGAGTTTAGGATGTCTAGATCCTAACCTCTTCTGTCCTCACCTCCTTCAACAGCCTTGAGCAAATCAATTGTGCCGATGCCTTAAAAACAGCTCCTGGCTTTCAGTGCCTGTCCTGCCAAACCAGGGGCAGCTCTGCCACGAAGGTCGGGCTCCCCTTCTCCAGGGAGCAACTGGGGGGCGGGCAGCAGCTTTGGGAGCATGGGCCCTCGCTTTCCTGCTCCTTTTGGTCACTGTAAATGTTTCTGTTGGTAGTTATTCCTCATGGAAGAAGGCTGTGAGGCCTGGATGGATGGCTGTAGAGCACTTTGGAGACTTAAGACATTATGCAATCCTTTTCCTTTATCAGCTGGTGGGTGTCAGCGACTCACCAAGGTGCTGTGCCGGTGGTGCTTTCCTCGAGGGGTCTCTTGCCACTTCATACCCACGTGAACCCCACCTCTAAAAGCTAAGCCACAGAGTCCTTATAAACCGTTATACTGAGACTTGGCATTAGTTTGTCTGATCTGGGGGACTAAGAAGCTAAATTTCGCTGTGATTGTAGAGTATTTGATGCTCCTGGTGTGTGGAATGCCTGCAGTGACATACCTAAGGGAGCTGGCTCCCGCTGTTTCCATAAGCGCTTGTCTGGGTGCTGGGCGTGTGTGCAAGCCTGTCCCTGCTTCCTGCCAGTGCCTCTCTGAAGGAGCTAGTGATGGCTATGCGGTGGGGTAGGAGATACGAGTAGCCTTAAAGAGGGTATTTTATACTACAGAGCAAGCAATACAGTCTCACGATAGCTGACCAAAGTTTTGTATAGCCAACACCCTGAAATTAGAAATACAGAATCTTCCTCATAGGTAAACTTGCTGAAAATCACTGTAAGATAAGTGTAAAAACTTGTAGAGAATGTTTTCTAATCACCGACAAACTAAAAGCACTTTGAGACATTAGTCTACTTTTATGGAAAGCACTTTCTATTTTCAATACTATACAATATCATTAGTTCCACTCCAGCTTATCCTGCATTGCACGCACGTAGGTATGTGTGCACGTAAGCAGATTTTACTCTACAATTCAACTCAAAATTCAGTGATAAATTTTCCTTCACGGTGGAATTTTCAAAAGAGTTATCTTGATATTAAAGTTATGTTGTTGACGTTCTATGTTTCATGTTATTTCCAACTTTACCTAATAATTTAACAGCTGTTCCAAATATTGCAGCAGCTTCAAAGTATTCTGAACTTTACTTTGCTGTGAATAAAATGAAAACGCAAATACCATAATCGGTCTAATAGCTAATTCAAATGGCATTTTTATGCCAGTAAGTCGCAGTGACTTGGAAGATTTCCGGACATGCTTACCCAGCCAGTATTGAAATAACACGTTTTAAATATCTGGGTGTTGGGTTTTAAAAAAATGTTTACCGATAAAAGTGACTACGGAGTAACAATCTGGGTATTTAAGTGTGCTAGTGTCATGTAGAATAGCCCTTCGCCCCCCCTTAAAACATGGAAGTTTCTCCATGCAAGGAGCATCTTGAGGATTCTTATTTATCTATGGAAGTAAAGCCGTGATCCTGTTTGAGTGGCTTCAGGGTCATGTTTTAGTATTGGATGAAGTTTCACCAGTTTAACTTGAAACAAAACAAAGAAGCCTCTCTGATAAGATTGCAACCCAATTGTTTTTTCTTCCTGATACTTTTTTTTTTTTTCAAAATAATAAGTTACAACTGCAAATTAATTCTCAAAAGCGGATTTAAATTTAAAGGCTTGTTGGGAGACTTCGGCCTTCAAGATTGACTTTGCCCAGAAATGGGGGGTGGGGTGCGTGTGCAATTCTCCCCCTCAAGAATTCTGTTAAATTTGAGCGTATCACCAAGATTTTTTTTTTTTTAGAGCAAAATGTGACACTCCAATGGTGGCACTTGCTTTGAATTTCACATTTACTATTTCACCCAGACACACAATTCATATGTAGTTGTTCTATGGTGTTATATAGTGTGGAGTGTCTTGTTTCTAGCAGACGTCTATTTGTTTATATTAAATATTAGAAGCATGATAATGTAAGTCAGTCAGTTTTATGAAACAGCCATTATTCATTCAAAGAACACCCATTCTGGGAATGCACAGTGGACTAAGCTGTAACTAAATCAGGTAGGACTCTGCTCACAGTTGTAAAACTGGTTAGCAGGAATGTTTTAAGCAGTGGAACTATTCTATTCTTTCAACACTTTGGGCTATCCCTGCTTCTTTTGAATGCATTAAGCAAAATTCTAGTATTTCAGTAACAACTAGACACTTATGCAGGGGCCATTGGGAACTGTTTGTGTTACAAAGAAACCACTGTCAGAGCTGTTGGCAGCCAAAGCACCTAGGGAGAAAGCTAAATCCATAATGAAGAGCACGGGCCTCTCGGCTGCAGGGATGGGGAAGAGCTCCCTCTTCCTTGGTCAGGTAATTTTGTCAGGACAGCATGTAGATAAACTGTACTCCAATTCCTGTTTCTGCTCCTCCCAGCTCTGTTTCACTATAGAAATCTAGCAACAGAAGAGGAAGAAACTAAGGGGTAGTAATGGAGCAAAGCAACCTACCTTATAGCCCAGTCTTAGTGCTGAAAGCTATCTTGAAGCCTGACAATGGAATTATTCTCACGTTAACCCTCTCTGATGCAGTTTGGTCATCACATCTTGATACAACTTAAAATATCCCCTGCAGCTGCCTCATCCTCAAAAGTGCCTGCTAATGTAATATAACTGAGAGCTTTACTTGTAAAGTGTTGAACAAAGTCTCTTATTTATGAGTGCCATTGAACGCCAACCTTCTTGCATTAAATATGTCTGGACGTATTGTTTTATTACTTGTGTGGTCTGACTTTTTTTTTTTAGTGTTGCTGAAGTGGTCTGTCTGCTGTAAGATTGAGATCTTTGCATGTAAGATTAAAAGGACAGGAAAATGTAGCTCAAACTGGCCTCAGCAACAGTCTGAATTTCAGCTTACCTAGGGCTTGGTCCAACTTCTACTTACCAGTTGTTGATATAAACCCTGTGGCAATTTAAGTGTTTTTAGAAGCCCCATCAAGGAATGAACGGGCAGCTAGCCCTAACTGCCCTTGTCACTCTAGAAACACCCCTCACATCCAGCTGGTTAGGCAGGCTGGCAAAGGAGCTTGTGCAGTTCAGCCTGTGCTGCTTCTATAAATAGTTCTTGGTTTTGAGCTGTTCATGAGTAATGAAACTTGCATACTTATTTGCAAGTCCTAACTAGAATGTTGTACTTAAAATTGAAAACGCAGTGTGAGCAATGCAAGCAGCAACATAAAAGGCAGGCTGTCTTCACAGTGGCTTATTCTCTCCACTCCGCAAAATTAAACTTATTTGCATTCTCATCTCTTTAATCCTGCTCTGGCTACAGAACCAGGCTCTTTGTGAGGGAAGTGTGCAATGTGTACCTTGGAAGCTTTTACTCTAGCCACAATGTATTTATAGAAGTGTCCCCAAACCTGAACAGCATGTAGTCCAGAACAGTGTGAGCATACCACAAACCCCAGGGAATTCGCTCCAATTCCTCTGCAGATAGTTACAAAGTCAACAAGCATTGATGTGGTATCGCCAGTGTTTCTGCCACGCTGCCTGTGTGTTGGTGTGACTATTTAATATAGCCTGCTAGCAATGTACACTCAACGAGGAGCCAAGCTAACACAACACGAGTGACTCCTAGATAAACTGTCGCTCTTCTGTGCTTCTCTTATGATGGTGAAAAGTGGTGGGAAAAAAAAATAAGTAGTAGATACTCTTTAAAGAAACATGCAGGTGGTTTGGGGGGATGCTGCCTTGCCACTTGCCAAGCCGGCAGCTGCTGCCCTCCTGTGGCAGAACATAAAGCTTCACCCAAAGGTTTGCCAGATGCTGAAGCATTTATTTTTTTTTTTTTTGTGCTGCCACACTAGAAGTCCTTAGGCAATTGTAAAAACAGGATTAATATATCAATAATGACCTGTAGTCCATATAGGCTTTACCTTCTACTGTTGTGTTTTGCTCACAGGGTGGCAACTTAAATTGGTTTAATACTTGACATTTGAAACTTTTCTTTTTAGCTATGCACAATGGAAACCTTCTGGAAAGAAAAGCTTCCTGAAAACAAGCAGGACTTACAGCCTGCCTTGCACTAGTGCTGAAGAATCATAGTACCCTAGCATTAAACAGTAATACGGTGCGCACTTATTTAAGAACGGTTTTAATTTCAGGGACTGAAATCACAACTTCACTTTAACTGTGTGAATGATCTCAGCTGGCTCTTCAATACTACAGAAGTGGCCCGGTGAGACTTATACCCAGTTACAAATGAGAACTATGGTTTATTTAAAAACTGTCTTCCACTTTTTCCAAAATAACTTTTTCCACAAACAGCACAAGAACTGTTTCAGTTTTCGGTACACCATCAGAGGTCTGTAACAGGTAACTTTTTCAGTTGTTCGAGGGGTACTTTAGAGGAAACCTGTCAGTTTTTATAATAATTTACCTTTTCCTTGTCATACACTGCTCTAGATCAGGAAGTCTGCTCTGTAAACACCTGTATGACATGGGAATTAAAAAAGCAGCAAACGAGGTTTAAAAAGAATACGAGAAAAGTACAGAGCCTGGGAAAGCTTAGTCTGCCTAAAAATTAATTGTGGGCTCTGTATAATTTGGATCAACTAAAACCTATGTTTATGCAGCAATAAGCCCACTGGAAGTGATGTACATTTTAGTGTTGCTATCGTGCTAAAGAAACAGGAGTAGCATTCATTTCAATAGTATTTTTTTCATTTGTCAGGACCTGCTTTATTCTGTCTAGGCAATATTAGGCCAGACCAAGCCATACCTAGAGCAGTGGCAATACTTGCAGAGCAATGATTTTTTTTCCGTTAAATATGTTCCAGGGAAACAGTTTAGTTTGAAAAGTATGTGGTATACTACAAAAAACACCTCTAAGGATTATGTGGAGTCTGTTTGGGGGATTATGGGAATGCTTGGTTCCCTCAGACGCCGGCACAAAGTCACTCATCACAAGTGTGTAAGGAGTCTCATTTATCACTAAGCAGAGTCTGTTTATAGGAGCAAGCAAATGAAAACTGAAGCCCTTAGTCCAGTTTTTCCCTTACATAACTTTTGTTCACAGGTCTTATCTTAGAATAAGTTGTCTTCAGCACAGAGGAGATGAAACGTGGTGTCAAACAGCAGAGCAACTGCTAACTTCTCTTGGCTTTCAGCATGCTACAGTAACAGCCCCTTTGAGCTGGCCTCAGCTGCTAAGCCAATGTTGAGCATCACAGGTTTTTCAGTATTTTTTTCAGTATTTCAGCGTGTCATGCACTATCACAAAGATGTTTAATTACAGGGCTACAGCTGGGATCCTTATCATACAGCATACAAGACTCCTCACAGCAAGCACTGGTATTCCAATACCAGCGCATAAACAGCGTATGCCGTAGGATCCACGCTAGTAGATATTGAAGACCAACCCTCTAAACCACACGCTGCATTAGGGACAACAGTGGAACCCTTCTAGTCTTTAAATGCTAACATGTCTTCCCATTTGGTGGGAAGAACTGATTTACATAGCAAATAACTTTGCTCAAGGGTGAGGCTCTCACATCCAGCTAACAAGAGGTGTTGTTTTTAACCTCCACAAAAAAATGTTTCTATTAATTCCATGGACGGTTTGGAGAACTGAGGGAGGAATTGAGTCTTTTTTTTTTTTTTTTTATTTTTTTTTAAATGATACCTAATTCCCTGTCTCTCCAAGTCTCCTCTGTGTCTGAAGTCAATTTTTTTCTGGGTAAAATACTGAAGTCTTATCAGAGGTGAAGCCAACTCCTGAGGAGAGGGTAAAGCTTGGTTTGTAACTAACTTATGCCTACTTCAAAATTACTACAGGAACCTTCTTAGTCACGAGCTTCAAGGCAGACAACAGACCATACCCGCTCCAGTTCACGCACACACCTTTGACTTCAGCAGAATCAAAGTAATACCAGGAAGGAATTTGGACCATGAGTTTATAAAACTATTCTTTCACACAGTTGACTCCAGAAGCTTCACCAGTTGGTATGGGGACAGCGTGATGTAAAACCTGATGATCCCATCCAACTGTAGTGAGCAAGGCATTGTCTGAAGGAGACCACGATAAGCCTTTTACAAAGTCTCGATGAGAACGGTTTCTGAACCTGGAAAACATGAACACTCCATTAGCCATAAAGCGTCGTCACTAAGACTTTATGGGCTTGTGCAATTCCTAACAGCTAGTTTGTTAGGATGATGCTCCCCTATTTAAGGGGTATTTTCCTCTTCCACTCAGCATATAGATAAATCATTAACTTAATGAGAAGTCAACAAGACAAACAGCCACAGTAGTGAATACATTCTGTCTAGTACTTACACCTCTGAGAGGTCTGAGTCAAGAACAGCTACAGAACAGTCTTCACTGATGGAAGCCAGTAAGGGTGAACTAGAGGACAGAGATGAGACCACAGTTAGAACAATCAAATACAAGAAAGCTTCTTCCTAGGGATAAACTTGTAAAAAGCACACTTCTTAGTGAGCCTGACCCAGGTACAGCAAATTAACAGACACCAAATCTTACAAAAATGTTTTCATCATCATTTGGCAGGTTGCCAGCACACTAAGCGAGAATATTCTATCAGTGTCGGAAAGCAAGTAATCCTTCTTCAAGCAGAGGTGACTGTAATTAGAAAAATCCCCACAGTGAGTGGGTCAATAATTCTGAACACTGCAAAAGCGTTCTCATGTACATTCACACTCATCAAAAGCGAGACATTGTTCGGTTTACTCTATTCTTCACTATCGATCTTCTTGATAAAAAGACCAAAATTAGTACTCTCGTACATTTTACTCTAAAAACAAATAAGGCTTTCAAGTGTATGTAGTCACACATTCGATGCCAGTATATCAGACTGTACCTATGTGTAGAAAATGCAAACCCCGTGATACTTCGGGCATGCACAGTGGAGCTGAGGGCAGAATCAGGATTCTTTGTGTCTACTAGTGCAACTGTTCCATTTTCATCACCTTTAAGAGAGGAAGGGAGAATGAAGTTATTAGCAAAATTGTCATGTGAAAAGAAAGACCTTGATTTGTCTGGTGAAAGTCAAATAATAAGATCACTTCTTACCCAAAGCAAAGATGTCACTTTTCTGTGGATGCCACATGACTGAGGTAGGGAGGTGATTACAGGCACTGCAAACTGCGAGTAAATAAATTGGGATGAGTGTGAGAAGAGTCAGTACAAAGATATTCCTACGCTATCTCATTTAGCACTGCTACTGCACTAAGACAAATATTTAAAAGTTTATTGCACTTCTGTGATAGTGTTAGACTTCCTTAAGTTTTAATAGGCTTTTCTGCCCAAATGGTCACATCGCTAGATTTGAAGTTAGACATACTGAAGTCAGGCATAAAATAATTTATGTCTTCCAACAAAAACTCATACACAAGCAGTGATTGCATACAGAAACATACCAATTCGAGTAGCTGGTTTGGGGCATCTGGTGTCCCAGAGTAAAGTTCTGCTGTCCTATAAATCCAAAGGGAATGAGAAGGCTTTTACAATTTTTTATTGGCAGGGGGTAGGCATAAACCCAGATTCACTGCAGAACTGCTACTGACCCACATTCAAAACCACACCACCTCTTCCTTTGTGTTAAAATGATGCTGTCATTAACTGCAAGTTAGCTCCTTCAGTCATCCCCAGGACAGACCTAGGAGCTCCCACATTTTAATACAAGCCTGTAGAAATCAGCTTGGTAAGCTGATTGTCAGCTTATCAGACTGCAACACTGAAATAACACAGGTATGCAGCTTGTAACACAATAGGTGCTTTCTCAGTAAGTGCATTTAACTGTAAATAACTAAAGTTAAATCTCATTTTTATCAGGTAGATTTAGACAGAGAGTGAGCTTTACCTCAGCACAGGACAGGAACACAGTGTCCTTACCAGGACAGGAAGCCACACATGTCACTGAACCGGAGTGAGCTACCAAAAGCACAAAAGGATAAAGAGCCTCAAAGATTGTATCCAACCTTCCCACATATTCCCAAGGACCTCTGAAGGCACAGCAGTATAATAAAGAATAGTTTATGCCCAGATACAGGGTAACTTCTACTCAGCAATAGCCAACTGCTTCCTACCAAACTGATGAGCTGCCAAATCCAACCAGAGCCACTGCAGTCAAGTCCCTGTGACATGCATAAGCTAGAGGAAGCCTCTCCAGACAAGAGGCCGGTTACAAAGGGGCTGGGGGGGGAGAGGACCAAACACAGAATGGCCTCTGCTGTGGCTAGAGATCACAATGCTACATCTCCAGAGATCGGCATCTCGAATGAGCTGCTGTTCAAAAAAAATACGGGTTAGGAGATCACACGATCATATGCAGGCGGAAGAAAGATTTCAGTACAGAAGAAATACTCTAAAATAAGCTTAGAGATGCAAGGCAAACTAAGCCTTATAGCATTCATTTTGCGGGGAGAAATGAACAACAGACAAAGAAATAAGGCTGTGCCAGAAACTTCACAGACTGGCAAACATTAGATCACGGCCCCAAGTATGGTTTGGCAGACGGGAGATAACCAGCGATGCTGCAGGAGTAAGCTCAGCCTGCAGCAACCAGCGAGGGGCCAGGAGGAGCCGGGCGATGGGGCCGGCGTGGCACTCACCTCTGTAGGAGTGCAGCACCGTTTGCTGTGGGAGGTCCCAGACCTTCACGCTGTGGACGAGAGCGAGCAGTCAGCACCCGGCACCGGCCCTGGCGCACGGCAGCTGGGCTGGGGACACTCACCAGAAGTCCCTGCCGCCGCTGACAGCCTGGGTGCTGCTGGCCAGGATGGCCACCGTCATCACGATGTCATCGTGCTCGTATTTACAGAACTTGTTGACGATGAGAGTTTCATTCTCGTCCAGCTCCCACAGCTCCACGGCACCTGGGGGGAAGCGGCGGGGGGGGGCCCACCTCAGCATCGGGGGGCCCCCACCTCAGCCGGGGGGGGGGGGTCCGGGGGATCCCCGTTGCTTACCGGAGTCGGAGGCCACCAGGATGCCCCTGTCAGCCACCCAGCACAGGTTGGCGACGCCCGCCTCGGTCTGTACGCCGGCGGTGCAGAAGCCCTCGCTGGGGGCGCGGCGGGGGTCGGCGAAGACCCAGAGGGAGCCGGCCCAGCAGCGCCCGCTCAGCCCCGAGGCGCCCAGCAGCAGGGCCCCGTCTGCGGGAGAGGCGACAGGAGAGGCCCGGTGAGCGCCCGCCGCCGCTCCCCGAGGGGCCGGGCGGCCCCCCCCCCCCCCCCCCCCCCCCCCACCCCGCTCCGCTCCGCTCCCCGCCCGCGGCCCCGCTACCTGCGCGGTAGTGCGCGCCCTCCAGGTGCCGCTCCATGCAGGCGGGCGCGTTGGGCGGGATGTTCCACTCGGGGCCGGCCGCAGCCGCGGCCTCCCCGCCCGCCGGGGGCTGCTCGGGCGGCGGCTCCTCCATGGCGGCGGCAGCGGCGGCGGCGGGAGCGGGGCCGGCGGCGCCCCCACGTGCTCCCGCGCCGCCGCCTCTCGCGAGAGCGCCCGCCCTGCCCCGCCGCGCAGCGTCTCGCGAGACCGTCTCTGCCGCCATCTTGGTGCGGAGGCGGCCGGCGGTCACCGGGACGAAGGGGGTCGTGCCGCCGCTTGCCCTGTCCCGCCCGCCATGCTCTCCCGCCTCGTCCTCCGCGCCGGTGAGCCGGGGGGGAGCGCCGTCTCCCTGGGGTTGGGGGGGCGGGTTGTCCTGGCTGAGCTCTGTCCTGACGCGCTCTCTGCCCCTCTTCTTCCCTCAGCCCCGGCCGCGCTGAGGAGCCTGCCGCCTCCCGTCACCGTGGGGTGAGTACCGCGGGGGGCGGGCGGGCCGGGGCGGGCGGCCCGGGGGCCTCGGCAGGCAGCTCTGAGGGCTTTGACCTCTGGCTGAGGCCTAGCGGCGCCTCCGGTGTGCCGGGCTGCCTGAGGAGGCCTGGGAGCACCTCAGAAACCTACCAGTCGTTGCTTTTTAATAACGTTATTCTGGGGTTTTGTCTTTATCTTTCTAATTGAGGTCGTAGGCTTATAGAATAGTTACGGTCGGAAGGAACCTCTGGAGGTTATCGAGTCCCACCCACTTCCTCAGAGGAGGCGTGTCTAATGAATGCCTACCCATTTAATTGGAAATGTGTTTGAGCCTCGTCTAAGGGTGGTTTGTTGTTGGTTTTTTTTTTAAATAAGAAGCTTAATGGAAACTTTCTCATTATTTATAGTGTATTGCACACCACAAGACCACTGCATACAACTCAGCAGTGTTTGGCTCCTTTGCCACCTCTGCCTGAGAAAGGAGGAGAAGTACGTTATGGTTTGATCCCTGAGGAGTTTTTCCAGTTTCTCTATCCTAAAACAGGAGTTACAGGTTAATATATATTTTTTTTTTTTTTTAAATGTGTGTTTAGTCATGCTTATTTAGTTCTGTCCACCACTTCTGGCTGCTGAAAAGGTAAAATATTAGGGAAAATTATTTCTTGCATATGCAGAAGGAGGTTGTGAAGAATGAGCCAG
Source organism: Gymnogyps californianus (assembly GCF_018139145.2). Classification (NCBI taxonomy): domain Eukaryota; kingdom Metazoa; phylum Chordata; class Aves; order Accipitriformes; family Cathartidae; genus Gymnogyps; species Gymnogyps californianus. The sequence goes on along the minus strand of NC_059497.1, from coordinate 1,403,964 downwards.
TGCAGCACTTCCTGGCTCTAAAGCTAGGCACCTGTGCTTTAATAAAGGCTAAAAGAATGTCACGAGCTTGATCTTGTAGGAAGATTTATTTGCCTGCTGACCCTCAAAACCTTTAAACAGAGATTTTTGCCTGTTTCTGAATGAGCAGAAGCAGCAGGTCCCGTGCAAGGTGCAGGTTGCTTCCACTTCTGGTGAGCACCCTCATGGTACCCTTCCCCTTGGTGGTGTTGGGTTCCTACTTTTTATAACGGTAAAAGAGAACACTTCCTGATCTTCTTGTAAGCCTTAAACTAGCTACCTCTTAGGTGTTTGACTTTAGTGAGCCTCTTTATGCTTTGTACAAATAATGCTGCTTTATTTTTTCTTTAGGGCCTTATATGTTGGGAACTGGGCTCCTGCTTTACTTTCTCTCTAAGGAAATCTATGTAATTAACCACGAGACAGTTGCAGCTGCCTGCATATTATCAGTCATCATTTATGGCGTAAAAAAATACGGGTCTGATGTAGCAGCTTTTGCTGACAAACTTAATGAGGTAACAAAACCATAATCTAACTTTGTAGTAGTTAATAACTGTTCAAAGTTATCCGCTTAAATATTTAAAAGAATACTGTGTCCAGGCTGTCATAAAAATCTGAGTCTAATATCTTCAGAATGTTGCTTAAATAAGGTATGTTTTAGATCTTAGGTTGGTATTGTTACATAAGTCTTCACAAATAAAACACCTCATACCGGCACAAATGATTTTTTTTAAAGTACGATTGATTGTGAACCCTGATTCTTCTGTCTTGCCATCCTTTAACCTCAACCCTTGCACAATCCAGTTTACGCAGACATTTCTCAAATCTTAATGCAGAACTTTTAATTACAGATCACTTGTTTTCCTTGCGTCTTACTTTCATACTGAAGCATATTTTTTTGTTTCTTCTTTCAGGAGAAAGTTGCTAAAGCTTTAGCTGTGAAAAACGAGGCTATTAAAGATCTTGAGACTGCCATTGAACAGGAGAAGAAGGAGCAATGGCGGGCTGAAGGCCACAATTACCTCTTTGACGCTAAGCGGGTACGCAGTTACAGCTCTTCCGTTCACTTCCAGTGCAATCTCCACTACATAATCTGGGTGCCTCTTAAATTGCTAACAAGCAACAAACCATTTACCCTCTGTGCGTTGCAGACAGGGCCAGTTCCACTGCCTGATCCAGTGACTTTTGCTATAGAACGTGTTCTGCTGCTGTCTTGTATTCTTGCTAAATGTTAACCCTTTGATTTCATCTTCTGTGTCTAGAATAATATTGCAATGTTGCTGGAAACTAACTATCGAGAAAGATTACTGACAGTGTACAATGAAGTAAAGAAAAGGCTGGACTATCAAGTGGCTATGCAGAATTTAAAGCGTCAGAAAGAACAAGATCACATGATTCAGTGGGTGGAGAAAAATGTTGTTCAGAGCATCACACCTCAACAGGTACTTGCTTTTTTAAATCTGCTTTACATTTTAGTCTATACAAATATTTGCTGTCCAGTGATTCTGGCTTAAGGCAGAAGATGATAGGTCATCTTTGAGTGACATCCAAACATGGCTGCAATGCATTCTTGCTGCTGAGTAAGAGCTAAGGAGCCCAGTACTAGGTACCAGATGCTTGTGTTGCTGGTGATTTAAGCTAGAATCACGTGTGGTGTTTGTAGTTGCAGCATAAAGCTAAGCTTGTGATAAGATGTATAGCTAATGGGTCAGGGAACTTACTTGTAAAATTCTCTGTGTAAGACCGTGGCAGCTTAAGATCTGCAGATGGGCTCTAAATGTCCTTTCTTTTAAGGAATGAAGCTGAGAACAAAAAAAGAAAACATGTTCCTAGCACTGCATGCAGATGCTTTAATGCAGGTCACTTTAGTCTCTGACTTCATGAGCTGTAATTATATCCCTTTTAATCTGTAACTCATTTTATGGGTCTAAAAAGGAGTATCTAAAATGCATTAGAATGTGTATTTTGCTTGTTTAAATGTCTTCCATAAAGTCTTTCTTCTGAAAGCTGTTTTCCTGTCTTTTGCAGCAGAAGGAGAGTATTGCAAAGTGCATTTTGGACCTGAAGGCATTATCGAAGAGTGCACAGGCAGCAGTGTAACCACGTCTGATTCCACTGACGTGTGTCTCTACTTACTGTTGGAAACTGTATGATTCTAAAGTATCATTAAACAAACAAACAAAACACTCTGCTGTCTTTCACTAGCAGTAGCAACAGCAATTTCCTTTTTGTGTTTGAAGTAGCTAGATTGGTCACATAAACCACTGGTTTGTTTATAGTGGGGAATTACTTGCAACCACAGTATGTGCAATTGTGTTTGGTTCCTTGTTTGGTTGTGAACGCTTCCGGAGATAAGATACAGAACTTCACAGTGAAAAATTTTGGTGCTAATAGAGGGATCAGTTTTTGGTTTAGAATTCTGTGTGATAATGACCTGTAGATATCTACTGTAACTGTAAACATGTTCTAAAATCAAAATGAGTGCCAGTGCTCCCATTCACCTAGTCCAGTGCTTGGAGGTACTCTGAATGAATGTCCTCGTTTTAAAAATGAACTAAAAAACCACTTCCATAACAAAGCTTAAAGAGTGACAAAAAGCGTCTTTCCTTTGGTGGAAAAGAGGATGTAGCTGGCAGAAGACGTATCAAAAGCTACCAGAAAACTTGGCTCCAACTGAACTCGTCGATAGTAAGTTTAAAACAGTGAAATGGATAAGTTTATTCTAGAGGGTGTTTTTTTCCTGAATTTTCATAGAAAAAAAAGTTGCTTGCTTTTTTTTTCTTTTTTGTGTGACAAGGAAAATAGTTTTATGTGTATTATGAAAATACACAGTGTAAGCCTTTTCATTTTCTTTTTATAGGAAACTTTGTCCCTGAAGGATTTTGTTACATCGCAAATGTCCCAACTGAGCAAAGCACTTACCTATGTGTAATCTCATCGTTTCTGTCTTGGGAAGTGATAGTAAATAAACTTAAGTAAGCAGACTAGGGTGTGCTTACGTGCCTCTCTTATATGGATTGGTACTACGGTAGGGAAATACTTATTTTTAGTGGAGTTGGTAAAATAGCATAGTTTTCTACACTTTTCAATACAACAGTTCAGCAAAACAGGTGTTCTTTAGAGGTAAGAACCTTACTTAAAAGTAAGCTAGCTGAAGCTGACTTACTTTTTTAGATGAACAGATCCTGAGAATGCAGATGTCTTTCATAGTTTCCTGTTTTTTTGATTTAAAAAAAAAAAAAGTGAAGTTGCTCAACTTCCACATTTGTGTAACCCCACGTTTGAATGACACTTGAGCTTTAACTAATTTGACAGATTCTTTTCACAAAGCAAGCGATTAAACTGCCGTGCTAACGCTTCAGGAGTCTTCTACCATCAGGTGGGCAGCAGTCCTATGGTGCGAGGTAAGGTGGAGCTGTACCGCTTATTGTCGTTACTTTTACTACTGCGAGCACAACGCACTTCTCGACTTGGCGTAGGAAACTGGGAGGTCTTCGCCGTTTGACTCTCCTGGAATGTGGGCAGCAACGGGCATGCCGTAGGAAAAGGTGACAGCGGCAAGAACAGGATGTTTACTTTCACGTTGTCAGCAATGCTTTCGTGTTGCTCACGATGTGCAGTTTGCAAGCCATGTAGTGAGAAATACCAGGGCAGGAATTCTGTAGTAGACTGGTATTTCTCTGTCTTTAAGATTCCACCCCCAAATTTGAGAAGAAAGTTATTCCTGCTTTGGTGGAAAAAGACAATGTAACTTGAAAAAGGAAAAGGGGCATTTTTTCAAAGCTGCTTCTGATTATGAAAATGTTCATAAAGTTCACTCAGTTCTAGCTGCTGCAAAAATAATACTGTGGGCGCTTTTTTAGTTACTAAATATACTCCATCCTTTTGAAAGAAGGCAGCGTGTTCATCAAAGCGTAGTGAACATGCACGTGCGTGCACAGGAGCGAGACACGGGGAAGTAGGATTCATGCTGAGTAATTGCTGGGTTTGCTGCTGTGCCTTTGTGCCGGTTGGTAGAAGATGTCTGAAAAACTGATAAAAACTAAATGAAGCCTGTGAGTTAGGAGAGGGTGACAGGTTTGTTTTGCTCTAGTGTGTGTGTGTGTGTGTGTGTACGTATATGTATATAAATATAACACTGTTTTCCCCCTCCCCTCCTTTTAGCTTCTCTTACTGTTCATTAGTGTTTGGAGAGAATGGGAGGTAGTTCCTCAAAAACAAATGCAGGTATTTTCTTCTTTAAGGAATTTTCTTAGATGCACTATTCTTGGTACTGTCCTGACTCAAAAAGGGCTGCTGTGGGGGTAGCTTAGCAGGAGATGTGTGCGTTTTGGGAGGAACTGCATGGCTGCCAAAGGCTGCTGCGGGACAGTAATAATATGAATAACTACATTTTTCTGTCTGGCGTTTCCACTTTCAGCCCTGTGATAGAGAAATGTTATACTTACAACAATATGAGTAGGCGCATGCCTCTGTGTAGTTCTTGTTGCTTGTAATATTACTGGAGAAATGAACACATTTTAAAACCAGTTTTTGATTTTTTTTTTTTTTTAATTCATTTCCAGTTACACCAGAACCCATTTCTACTACTGTCACTGTAGATACCACTGTATATTCCTCTACGGCTCACTTTAAAGCTTCAGAAGTCATATGCTGCCTTGATAAGTAAATGCTCTGCCTTTATTTCCTGACTTCAAACACAGAGTTCTCTGAGACTGCAGACCCCTTCTGTAAGGGAGCAGTTTTATGTAATACATTTTACGTCTTGGGGTTTTAAAAGGTTGCTTAGAATTTCCTAGTCTGTGCACTAGGTCTTTAATTCGTAGTGATGCTTAATGCAGATATACACCTTTCAATCTTCTGGGGCTTGGGGTAAATGATGTACTACATCTCATAAAGTTTTGGTGAATTTGAGCACTACTGATTCTTGAACGCCTCTGTTAAAACTGGGGATTCTGACACTGTTCTCTGTGTATCAACAGCCATGAAATCCTCTACCTATTGCTAGCCTTTCTCTCTGGCGTCCTGTTGGCTATTCTGGTTTTTGCAATCATCTGCCTCTTCAGAAAAAGTAAGTGGCACAGTAGAGGGAATAACGGCAGCACGATGGCAGAGCTGGTGGCAGAGAAGTGCTTAACGTCTTGTGCTGCATGTCTTAACATGGATGGTGCTAGGTTTCCGTGCTCTTCGGGCTGCATCTTACAGCACTAGGGTTTCGGAGTAACTTCTACAGATGATGTCTCCCTTGAATAATTAATGTATTGGGGAACAGGTCATTCCTGGCAGTAACTCCTCACGAATCATCCCGGGGGCTGTTTTCACGGAAGAACTAACTTCAGCACTGATGGGCTGTGGTGGGTTTGGTTTGGGTTGGGTTTTTTTCCGTCCTAACACTGGCCACACCGGGTTCTCACCAAATCTGTCAGTGGCTTTCATCCTGGCCACTCCCAGCAGGAGGGCAGGGACTTGGGCCACCCTCCTGCCTGGCCTGCCGAGCTCCTCGCTTTGCACTGAAGCTCTGGGAGAGATTTTGCAAGCTGCGTCTGAGCCTCGCGCGCTCTGGTGCCGCTCCGTCACCCCGCTCTTGAGCCTCTCTTGCGCTGCTGTCTCCAAACACGGTGCAGACAGCTGAGACTGGTATCCCTCTCCCTCCTAGAGTGTAAGAGATCCCACCAAAATCCACAGGAGCAAGTTCCCTCCCAGACAGTGACTGAGGAATCTGCTAAGAACATCCAGGTAAAAGTCACAACTATTATTTCTAATACTTTATGCAGAGACTTCAGATTCTTGACAGAATGCTAAATATTAAAGGGGGGGGGGAGAGAGAGAGAAAAGAGGTTTGCTCTTGCAAGACTCAAGTGCTAGTCGACAGTTCTTTTGACTAAGGAAAAGTGCTTTCTTTTGTGCATCCAAGGCTTCAGCCTGTGTTTATAGGAGTCCGGGGAGTAACCTGAGGAGGTACCTGGACAGTAGGAGGAAAGATATTCCTTCTCTGTTATCACAGGGCTCAAATGCCATACTCCCCACACAGTTCAAGGATTCTGGGGCTTAACTAAACCACTAATTAGGCAGGTTAAGGGAAAATCTTTTTAAAGGGCAAGCATTTCTGCAGTTTTCCTTCATGATATTTATTCTTTGGAAGCCTCTAATGCAGAGTTGACCCAGGATCATGAGCTAGACTAACAACTGGTCTGATCCAGCATAGCATTTACAAATTTCCCATGTGCAGGGACAGACTGTGACTGCCTACGGTGTGTAGCATTGAGGACAAATTAAAAGCAGGAAATTCATGCTGAGATGCAATGCCTGCACCCTCTCTAATGTTTGCAGCTTCTTTCGCATGCACAGAATGAGGTTGCCTACACCACTCTGGTCTTCCAGCCGAGTCGGACACCGATGGCTGTGTGATGATGAAGTTTCCAGTGAAATGAAGATGCTTGCACTTTCTGAACATCAAACGCTACCAGAACATTATATCAAGGCCTAAGGTGCTCTGAGAAATGCCAGCACTGCCATACGTAACATCAGCTCATTTTATAGTGAAAAGGGGAAACTAATGTCTCCTATTCCAAGCTGCTTGCCAATGGTTGTGGACAAATTGCTTTTTATACTGTATTTCCTCATCTGTAGAAATCTCACTGCACTTGTAAAGTTTCTGTTTGTGTGTTTGCTATTGCTTTGAACTACCAAAGAGAACTGAGAAATGGAAATGTTGCTCTGTGTCTGTTCGTGTCTGCGCCCTTATGTTTCCCTTTTCTGTCACCGACTATAGCATTTTTCTTATTTTTTGGTTGCCAAGTGCTCTGATTAGTTATTTTCTGCTTATTGAAGTTATGATAATGAAAGTTTTGTATGCAAACGTCTGCTTCCTGATTGGCTCACATAAAAGAAATGCACAATCACAGTGTGACAGTCACAATTTCTGGAAACATTCATTCATGTGTTATTACCCGTAGTGTTCTAAATATAGTGTAAAAACTTAAAAATCATCCCCTTTTCATAAGCTGGGCAATAAGTTACCACTAGTGACTCGGTGTTAGCAGCCACGGAGAAGCGGCTCTGCATGTCCCTGCGCCCACGGGTGGGAGGTTTGGTGTCCGCCTAAGCACAGCCACCTCCATCTCTTGTTCAACGCTGCTCGGGCACGGCTGAACCGGAGCGAAGTCCCCTGGCGCCTGCACAAGCCTCCTTCTTTCTGGGCACCGGAGAGCGTCAGATCCTTGCAGGCCTTGCTCTTTGCTGCAAACGCAGGCGTTTGCGTGCCTGCTACTGCAAGCGCCTCTCGGCAGGACTCTCTCCCAGGCAGGACTCTCTCCCAGGCAGGACTCTCTCCCAGGCAGGACTCTCCCAGGCAGGACTCTCTCCTAGGCAGGACAAGCGCCTCGGCTCCCGCAGCCCCCGGCGCGCTGCGGCTGCGGGCGGCGAGGCTGACACCGGAGCGGCTTCCAACGGGCGGGACCGGGCTGTGCCGCCTGATGGCAGCACGGAGCCGCGGGTGGGCGCCGGGGCTGGGCCCGGCTCGGCTCGGCTCGGCTCGGCTCAGCTGGGCCGCGCCTGGGCCCTCGCCGAGCAGCGGCTAGCAGAGCGGTGGCTCCGGGAGGGCTCGCCCCGCCGCCGTGGTGGCCGCGGGCGCTGGTGGAAGCGCAGGGGAGCAGCGCGGAGCCGGTGCCCGAACGGCGTTAAGTTCTGCAAGCTGGCTTGAGAGCCCGGCGGGTGAGGCTGCTGAGCGTTCTGCAGCGCCAGGAGCAGAACTTGCCGTCTTTGTTTTGCTCCTGTCTGCTCTCGTCTCAGTCACGGCAGCTTCTTCAGGCGCTGCCTAATAGAGAAAACAGCATATTACTCCTCAAGACGTGCGGCTGCCGAGAGGTTCGTGAGGGGTGATTGTGGTTGGTGCACAATTTGTTTGTTTAAAATTAATAACAATGTTACTCTGCTGCCTGGCAGCAACTGAGAAATAAGGTGCTCTGAAAATTTACCTGGCTTGCACAAATGTTCCTTCACCATACCAACAAGAATTCTACCTTCCTGTGTCAGATACTGTTAGATCCTGTGTTAGAAGTGCAAGAAAAGGTGACTCACCACAGGCTTCCCTCCCTGCCGAGCCCAGCTAGGATGTTGGGTTTTTCATGTAGGTGTTTCCTCACCGTGAATCGTACTGCGACTTAGCACAACCATTTCATCTACTTTGTGAAACATCGCCAACCGCAGCCCAGCAATTTTGTGTGCCTACCTAGAGAGCTGAGTGTGGTACAGCCCTTGGAGATGGAGCGTGACGGAGAACCTCCGTTGTTGCATGGCTGCTAACGAGCCTCAGACTCATCCCAGAGCACACGTCTGTCCCTTTCCCACGCCAAGAGCTCTGTATAGCCATACACAGCTTTTAATGGTAGCCATCGGCCAACTCTTTGTTTTATAGACAGACGGAGGAATTTGGGACAACTGCATCTGCTAATCAGACTAGAGGAGGGGTTTCACTATTCTGGCTCTGCCATTTTCACTATTTCAGTAGGTTTCTGCTAGAGGTGTTTGTACTTGTGGTCTCCCTAAAGACAAGCTTTCTCAGCAGGAATTTGCAAGGAATTTCCCTGGGTATGGGAAAGTCCAGTACAAATTGTCCAACCCTAGGAGGGTGGGTGGCAACGGCTCACGGGTTAAATGGTGCTTTGAAGGATGCATGGATGGTAGTGGCCTATGCTATTCCCTGGCATTTTGGAATTGACGTCCGGTTGCAATGTGAAAAGGATGGATTATTAGAGCTACAGCGATGATGTTGACGTGACTGTCAGGCTGCGTTTCCCTCAGCCAGCATTGGGTCAGCTCTCGTAGGAGAGCTAAATCCTTTGCTCTCCCTGGGTGATATTTGTATACACGTGGACTGTTGGTACGTGCCTTCACCCATCTTCACATCTAGTTTAAGCGTTATTCAGCCTGTTTGATCTCTGCCTGGGGCTGAAGCCACAACTACTTCCAGAGTAACTGCTAGAAGTGAGAACCAGGGACCTAGACCTGCATGGATGTTTTCCAGCCAGCCCCACCGCTGGCAGAAGCCAGCTGACGAACGCTCTCCCACGGCCGGGGAACTGTTCCTCCGGTGGCCTCGTGGCGAGAGGCTGGGTCCCGCTCTGGTGAGCGTCCTGCTGCATCACTGGAAGGTGAGCTGCTGCCCGGGGTTCCCTCTCGGGGGGCTGAGCGGGGTCAGCCAGCTTGCTGAGACTGCTCTCCTTTGCAGCTTGCTGTCGGAAGGCAGGACGGCTTCCCCTGCTCTCAGTCCTCTCTGTTTCTGTTCTTTCTCCATATCCTTATGCCTTGTTCTCTTGGAGTTTGACAGGCAGCCTGCGAGGAATTTGGTGCGGTGTTGCTCCCTCTTTTCTCAATTTCTCAAAAATACATAGGCAAAGTTTCCTGTGCGTCATTCTAGTGAATAATTTTCTGCTCTTTAGGTGGGACCTGTTTTTTCTGCTGAAAGCAATCAGTTCTATCAACCGATAATGAGAGATCATGCAGCAAAACTCTGGTGTACTTACGCAGTGACTTCCTTTGCTGGCCTGTTTATTAGTAGAGTTGAACAGGGCAGAGCTTTAGCCTGTGACAAGGGGTACATCAGATAATAAATTGAGATGTCTGATCTCAGCTAAAGGAGCAGACGCCAACACTTTCTGAGATAAATAACGGAATGATGCACTCTCTTTTCTGCTTTTTCTAGACCACTTTTATTATTTAAAGATGGAGAAAAAAGAGCCTGGCCTTTAATGACCTATTTTCAGCTTGACCCAGCCTAAAAACAGGCTGTGTGAACTGTGCTGTAATATTTACTGCAATTTCTTTGCTGTCCTAGTCAGGACACGGACTAAAACAGTGTGGAGACTTCATGCAGGCTGCTTTTTTGATTGTCATGGGAGGCGAGCAGGCTGAATTAATATAAAATCCATCTAGTATTTATTATTATTCATGAAAATGTGACAACACTGGCTGCAGCACAAGTTGACCAGACTCAAGTTTTGTCTAAATTGACAGAGAAGACAAAGGGTGTAGGAACAGTCAGTGAGGACACGCCTGGACTGCGAGCTGCTGTATTACCAAAAACAAAGAACACATTTATCCTATTTTTCAGTGGACGCAACCAATCCTTATGTGAAAAAAACCAACACTGGACAAAATTTCTCCTAAGTATCTCTTCTGTATTTTGAAACGGTTTAATACAAAGATTTATATAGACACGTATTTACATACACCTTTGGAGTAGTCTTCAGTTCTGTAACAGGTTGCTACAAAAAGAGCAACTGCTCTTTGGGTTTACAGAGGAGACTTGCAGCAAATTACACTTAAATCAGGTGTTAGGAAAACAGTTTGTGATTGTAGGGAGAATTAAGCACGGGAATATGCTGTGCAGGAAGAATCCCCCAAATGGATGGTTTTTAGTAACAAATTAGGAAAATGCATCCTTGATGGTTTTGGGATAGTCGATTCTGTCCTTGGTCAGGTAGCTGGGGGAGGAGGGAAGAACTTGAAGATATCATTAGTTTATTTTTTTGACAGTGATCTCTTCCTGGCATGCTCCCCGTCCCCAGCGAATCTCATTAATGAATACTTCAGTGTGTTCGGCAGTTCGGCTCTTGCCTGGTGCTCTGTGTCTGAGGTCAATTTTGCAGGTTTCTGGGGTGAGCATTGTCTTGATTTAAAAGCCATGAAAGTCTCCCACTGACAGGATCTCCCCCGAAGAAGAGGAGGGTCGCCAAAGTCAGTGCAGCTTCTGGCCTTTCAGCTGAGGTGGTCAGCAGCGGGCCCAGCGGCAGGTCGCTTCACAGTGCAGGTCATCTGCAGGTGGAGGTGTCGCAGGAGATGCTCTGGTTTTATGGGACAGATGCTACCGGGCAAAAAAAAAAAATTAGGGCAAGCCCGGCTGTGTGTACGCAAGGGGCCTATGGCTGGGCAAAAAGAGAAAGCAAAATTGCAACAAAGACTTCTCAGTCTTGACTTAAAACGAGAAATGAACAAGCAGTGGTTTTTGCCAGCTGGGCATGGATCCGAGCTGGGGAACTAGGAGCAAAAAGTCTGCCTTGTTAACAGTGCTTTGGGTCGCTGGTCTACCAAATAACGCTCAAGCCAATAAATAAAAACTGGAAGGTGCTGTTAAATGAAGATGCTTGCCTGGAAGATCTGGGCTTGGTAGAGCACCCACCAAGCAGAATTCTCTGTGGTACAATAATGCAGAAGATCATACATGATCCTTTCGGGCTTAACGTCAAATGTGCATCAGATTAAGTACGAGGAGCTTGCCCTTATCATAAAACAGTTTGTGCAAGAGTGGGAGTAGATGAAACAGAACATACATCTTCCCATGAGTTTCTTAACAAAGCAAAGTGGTTTATCAATGGTCTGGTATATACTGGCAGGTCAACATTCGTTCTTTATTTATGACTGTTGGTCTGTTGTTTGCTCTGTAAGAACTGAGTCTGGTTTTTTGCACAGGATATAGGTCCTTAAAATTAACAGGTACGTGTTTTTGAACTTCTTTATCTTGCAAGCATAGACAATGGGGTTCATGGCAGAATTGGCATGGGATAACAGGATTCCCAAGTACATCAAATACTGGGGGATCTGACACTCAGGGTAAAAATAGGAAACACAGTTTATAATGCACAGAGGCAACCAGGATATTGCAAACAGGCAGAGAACAAGTGCTAGAGATTTGGCTGTCTTGAACTCCTGTCCGTAAAAACCTCCTGCCCCTCTCACATTGGTTGTACCTTGACTTAGCTTTGTCCGGATGATGTAAAAGATTTCAACATACAGAGCACACATGATAAGCAGAGGGACAAGGGTCCACGTGAAGAAGCCAAAATATACCATGTAATCCATCCTCATCACAGAGGTGAATTGACACCTGAGAAAGTCCGAGTTTCTTGGTTCTGTCTTGTTCCATCCAAACATGGGGACTAATCCTACCAGCAGGGACACAGACCAGCACAAGCTCAGTGCCCACCAAACTCTTCTCTCTGTAGTGATTATTTTATATCTGTTGGGGAAGAAAACCCAGGCCGTGTTAAGCAGAAGTTTTTAAAATAGTTAAGGATGGTTTCAAGAACTCGCATGTTCAAATACTACAGGTTCATTGTCACAAGATGAAGCATTAACTTTTTTGGGGGAGGGAAACCAAATCTTATTTTGAGACAAGCCCTAACTCTTCATTTGTAACAGTTACTTTGCAGCATGTATAAGAACTATGCTTAACTTCCCCTCTCTGTAATTGGATGTTTTCAGCTATTTCGTTTCTTGTTTCATTATCATCTTAGTGCTCCTCTTGCCTAGATATTGCTTTTCTACTGTTAGCAGTCCTATCTTATTTCTCAGCCTCCTTGGGCGTACCTTGGTTTATGCCATTTGTAGGACCAAACTGTTCTTTCATTCTTCAATGGTATAGGTCCTTTCCCCATAAAAAATATGACTTCTTTCATGCTTGAGGTTATGCTTTGCATTTCTATCTTACATACTTTTCCATTCAAATATAAAAAGTGAATGACTCCTTAAGTTAGCCCTTAATAAGTCTTACTTAAGTAAGTGTTACTTATTTTCAGCAAACACTAAAAGGAATTTTATTTAAAAGCCTAGCCTCAGAAACCCAAAGAAGTCTATAGTACTCTCAGCATCCTGCACAATTAACAAAACATCTGAAGAATTCAACTGTTTGACCACAGACTTTTCCTGTGGCCAAATTCTGATCAGCAATAGCACCAAGCTATCGGCCGCGCACGAACACCCCCGGGGTCTGTCCACGCTGCATTATTAACTGCAGGGAGTCGTTTCTGCCCTAGAAAGCTCGTCTTGGGTGGGCTTTTAGGCACAGGTATTTTCTCCACGCGCAAGCATGCATTTAGAGTAAATATTTGTTAGAAAAGGGCCAAGTTAAGGAGGAGCGAGGAGGTGGCACCCGTGGGGCAGAGGCTGGGCATGGGACAGCTGGCAGGAGCGGGGCGAGCGGAGGGGCCCGTGGTGGTCCAGCGCTCACCTGGTTGGCAGCTTCACTCGCAGGTACCTGTCGACTGCGATGGCCAGGAGGGAAAGGATGGACGCGTTAGTGAAAACCACCATCAGGCAGCACATAAACAGGCAGGCGTAGAAGTGGATGCTGATGCCCAGACTCACCACGATGGCCAGGGGCATGACGAGGATCCCCACCGCGATATCAGCCAGCGCCAGGGAAACGATGAAGTACAGAGTCGTGTTCTGAAACGTCGAGTTCAGCTTCACCACCCAGATGACCAGGATGTTACCCACAGTGGCAAACAAAGCAACCAAGCACTCAGTACCGATGTAAATCCCATCCAGGCTGCTCAGCGCCAGGCTGTCGTTTGGCATGATGAGTTGCTGGAGATGCTCCCACGCTGGCTTGAGCTGCAGAAGGGAGCATGGGCGTCAATGACCGTGTGTGGGATTCGTCCTCGGTGTCTGGTACTCAGTTGTTCCAGTGACTCTCCGGCGTGCAAACCTCTTCCAGTGTTTCACATCCTCGGCACTGGGGCAGCAAATCAGCTGTTGCCTTTCCACAGAGCTGCAAATACCTTAGCATCCAGGAACCGTTCCCCTCTCTGGACACATCTCCTGAAGCTCACAGCATCCCTTCAGCAGCCTGGTATCAGTAAAGTACTTTACTTTGGAAAGTTATTTTGAAGGAAAAAAATAGAAAAGCTTCCACAAGCCTGCTTACCAGCAACCTATAAACAAATACTTTAACTGCTTCCTCTTCCAAGCCACGGTTTTAGAAGTGGGAGAACTATAACCAGAGATGACTGTGCAAAGCTGCCACTTATCAATCTAGATAATCATTCTGCAGTCACTATAGGAAATGAGGCAGTTCAGGGGACATTAGAAGGGTGTTTTGTTAAATTCCAGTACTTGATTTAATTCAGGGTATACCATTTCAGTTAAGGCCCTGAGGTGGCTGAAAAATGCTCTTTACTTGGACCTTTCTCAGTCTGACAAGAACAGTCGTAATGCAGGTGACGTTTTCAGTGAGAGCCCTCATTTCTGCGAGAAATCGGTATGACGACCAACCAAGTCATGTTCGGAGAGTGGCATACTTTCCTATGCTTTGTTTATGGCAGACGGAGAAACTGAGGAAAGGTGTAGGAAGTGATGGGAAGTAGCGGGGAGAGGGTGTGAAAGCTGTGATCCGCTTGCTGCGGGTGAGCCCGGCAGCGCGTGGTGCCTTGCTCCTTGACGTGGGTCTGCAGTGAAGGAGCTGCTCCCATTTCAGATGAAACTGAGAAGAGATGCAAACATGTGAGCTCGTGTCAGCCTGCGAGTCGCAGGGTAACCTGGCTCTTGGGCAAACAGAAATGCACGCTCTCCAGGAATGAGCAAATAGCAAGCAAACGATTAGGTGGATAGTGCCGTATTAGCGTCGCGAAGCCTTAAGCAAACATGGGTAGTATTTGGTTTTCTGGGCACCGAGTCCTCCATCGCTTCCGCCTAACTTTCTGGCAAAACTGACAATGGGGAAGTGAAATCAGCCCTGGGAGGAAACAGAGCCAGAAATAAATGAGACTTCTTTATTCTCTGCTGTCAAAAGAGTGGGACAAATTCTGCTTCCACGAAATCGATGTAAGTGCTTCTTGCTCCCTGACTGGAGGGCGTTTTGGTAGAATTACTGCTGGGAAAATGGTGAGCTGTCTATAGACAGTCCCGGTCTGCAACTGAACTAGGCTGTGCTGGTTTTCTAATCAAATCTGACACAAGATATCTGTGGGTGCAGGAGATAAATCCCGGGAGAGGCATGTGAAGGTCACAGCTGGGATGTATGCTAGGCTTTTGCAAGCTGGATGAGTTACTTCTCTGGGAAGTACCTGGGAAGGAGCGGGCAGCCGGCACTTTGCAGCTTTGAGCAGACATGGGAAATGTCTGTGTCCTCCTAGCTGCTGGCCAGGCGTGGGTAAGAGCGCTCCCCGCTTCCTGCGCTCGCTGTGCATCTCCTCTCTTGACCTCAACTGCCAGCTTCCTTTTTCTGTCGTCTCCTCCTGCGGCTGCAGCCAGGCGCCTCTCGCAGAGACAGCTTCTGCAAAGCTGGCTTACAGGGGCTTTAATGGGGCCCACCCTCCTCCGCTGCCCTGTGCCTGCTGTAAACGCAGCTCCTGAGAACAAGAACTTGGTACTGCCTGGGACCTTAGGGGAGCAGCTTGTGTAAGAGAGTCAAAAGAAAATGTTTCTCCCTCCATTTGCCTTTTGCTCACCCAAAATCCAGCTGAGTGTCTTCACATTCGCCCTCCCCACCTCTTCTTTGTGGCAGGGAAACGGACTAGGTCACTCAAGGCCCCTTGGCCCTGTTTTCTCTGATGCTACACCTACACTGCATGTAGTATAGACTGAGCAGGCTTTAAAGAAGCTCAGAGACAGAGCAATCTAGCTGCAGTGCCACAGAGCTGTGCATTGGCTAATTCACCCTGCTAGGCAGCACAGAGCACCCAGCTGGGGAGGAGATCGTGTGTTTGGGGCTAAAATAGACCAGCAAAATTACCACATGCAACAGGTAGCCCTTGTGGTTTGGTCATACTGTGATGCTGCCACGATATAATGTTGACTCTTCTACAAAAGCGTACGTAAATGTGCTGAAACCTCAGGGAGACAGAAGGATGTTACAGGGTTTGTTATAGAAGGTCTGATAAATGGATCTTCATGGACAATTTGCTCCGCTCATCTTTAGAGAGTTGTGTATGCAGATCGGAAAGTGTGCAAAATTCTGAATGAGGGACTAAATGTAAGGCAGATCAGGGAGGAGCTGGCTTCTGACCTGGCTGTTGGAGGAAAAAAAAGAATTCAGCGCAGCATTTCTTAATTTTGGATGTAAACAGCCTCAGACATCCAAAATGTCAGTAGGCAGCCTGGATGCGATCTATATCATGATAGAGTGTGTTATTGGGATATTTGCAGTGGTGGGCAATGCGTTGGTGATCTGGGCAGTGAAGCTGAACCCAGCGCTTCAGAAGACCACCTTCTTTTACATCGTTTCCCTGGCACTCACTGACATTGCCATGGGGATCCTTGTCACGCCGCTGGCTGTCATGGTGAGCCTGGGAGTTGTCATCCATTTCTACTCCTGCCTGTTCATGTGCTGCCTGATGATGATCTTTTCTCATGCCTCGATCCTGTCTCTCCTGGCCATCGCAGTCGACAGGTACCTGCGAGTGAAGCTGCCGATCAGGTGAGTCTGGGCGAAGGTCCTGTCCTTGAAGTTTGAATAAGGTGGTGGTCTTCAGGTTTTCCCCTGGGAGACAACCATACTGCTCTACTGATCTGAGTCAAAATGAACCAGTATTTCTGAGGAAAAGGTTTGACCCTGCATCTGTGGGTTCTCATTTAAAAGGGATCAGTGACCGTTTGGAGGTTCCCCTGTAGTTTCAAAATGCATTTTAAATATCAGAAGCTGCTGAGGACCAACTGCACAGAACTGTGCTTAACTCGAATTAGACCAACCAGAAATGAGTGCTTAAAAGCACAAGTTCCTGAGTATTGTAGTTCTTTTTTCTGAAGAATTGTATCTAACATGGCTGATGCTTCCTGCCCACCCAGGTACAGGGCAGCCGTCACAAAGAAAAGGATTTGTGTGATCCTGGGACTCTGCTGGCTCGTGTCCGTGCTGGTGGGGCTGGTCCCCATGCTGGGGTGGAACCAGCACACGGGCAGCTCCAGCTACATCGAGTGTCACTATCTGGCTGTGATAAGAATGGATTATGTGGTGTATTTCAGCTTCTTTGCCTGGATCCTCCTTCCCTTGCTCATCATGTGTGCCCTCTACACGGAGATTTTCTACATCATGTGGATAAAACTAAGCCCGAGCTCAGCAAGCCCTCCCGGAGGAGAAATGGTTTGTGGGAAGGAATACAAAGTGGCCAAATATCTGGCCCTCATCCTCTTCTTGTTTGCAGTGTCTTGGCTGCCTCTGGGCATCCTGAACTGCATTTTGTACTTCTGCCCCTCCTGCGCCATCCCGCAGCCTCTGATGTACCTGGGCATCCTGCTGTCTCACGCCAACTCAGCCATGAACCCCGTCGTCTATGCCTTCAAAATACAGAAGTTCAAAGAAACATACACTTTCATTCTGAGGACTTACATCCTGCTCCGGAAGTCGGAGTCAGTTATTCCTAGCGCGGAGCACACAGCGGAGCTGGGAGCGAGCACCATCTGAGCTGTGCCCCGCTCCTCAGTCTCTCCGGGCTGGATACAACAACTGAAACAGCGTGGGAGCGACACGAGTGGGCTGAAAACGGCACAGACACCAAGACGCGTTTCTCACACCGCGCATTCTGAAGCAGCAGTTGTGTGTGTATTTCTGTGTTCAGCTAATTAAGCTCTGGACGGTGGAATGCCGAGTTCAGGTGCCCAGCCAGCTCCCCAAACTAACTCCCTCCTTTGCGTTTCCGAGGCAGAAGGTGTGCGAGGTTTGGGACAGGGTGGTAGCTCGACGGGGCAGTGCTGGGGGAGAGGTTACCCTTGCTCATGCTTACGGCTGTTTTGCTCTGTTAATAAAAAGCATTCCCGGGCTCTGCGGGCAGGGTTTGGCCGGGCCTGGGCGGCAGCCAGCAGCTGCCGGGAGGCGGCAGCGGTTCCCCGCGGGGCCGGGTCCCAGCTGGGACCCTCACCAGATGCGGGGTCTTCCTCACCCTCCCGGGGTACCCATTTCCCAAGCCCTGGCCCTCTCTCTTGGGCTGGCCCAAGTATTTCTGCAGCCGCTGGGTGAGCCGGGGCAGGAGCCACTTCTGCCGGAGCTCAGACCGACCACGAAACACAGCGCAAGGCTCTTGCACGCAGCCCACGAGTGGACTCCTGCAGCAAACCACAGGCTGACATTAGCCTTTGGCACTACTTCTGCCCCTGCTAACAGCTCTTCCTTTAAGAGTATTTGCTTTGTCTTTTCAGCTCTATTTAAGGAAACTCTTTCTCAAATTGGTGGAGCTACAAAGAAACGCTCTGGCACGTTGCCACAGAACAAACCTCCCTCTAAATGCTAAGGTACTATAGGATGTAACAAGAAGCCAGACCCTGGCTGCCAGATTTCTGGTTGCACAAAGAGCAGCGCAGCAAAATGCAGTCAAGAGGACCCAGGCCTGGGCGGGGGGCTCAGAGGCGAGCTGCTGGCAGGAGGGTGCTTCACGGTCCGAAAATACCCGCCTCAATGGGACAGCAGCACCCGCTTGTGGAAAGGTGCTTTGGAACGGAAGGAAAACGAGCAGCCTTTGCACGTGGTTTTGCTTGCACCAGCCCATAAAATTTAATAGCATTAGATCGTCCCATAGCTTTTTCTTAGAAGGCAGGTGCTTTCCCATGGGGATGCTGTCTCTGTCTGAAAGATGCCCACAATGCTGCTGGTCCTACCAGGGCACAGGCTGTTGGGTTTCTTTTTGACTGTCCTTTTTAGCAGCTGTGGACTGGAGATGTGTTCAGGAAAACGCCTGTCTTCTGTAAACCTGTGTGCGTGTGCCTGCGTAGGCGTGTGACCTGGGACTGGAAACCTGCCACTGCGCAGAGGGAAGGGGTCTTGCCTCGTACCCAGACTGTGCGGTACACTGAGCCCCCGTTTCCCGGGCTGTAGGTGAGGTGAGAAATGCTTCATCAGCGCATTTCACAACCCTCGGGCCAGATCGCACAAGGGGCTGCTGCAGCCATTGCTGCGAGAGGAGGGGACCATCGCCTTCCCCAACAGGTACACGACTAATCCGTGCTTTCGTTGCCCCAGCTCCCCGTGCTTCTAAGGAGAAATAAAAGACCCAAAGAAAAAAAGCCCTTTGGGCCCCCATCCCTGCTGCTGCAGCCGAGGGCGATGCTGTCGAACCCCGCTGAGCTGCACCTGCCCTGACTGGGGCCGAATCGGGGCGTTTCCAGCCAGCACCCCCTGTTCCCACCGGGTTCCTGCCGGGGAAGGCACAAGGTGCACTTATTTTCTTCAGATGTTTCCTCCGCCAGGCAGCATCTGTTTCCTGTCCTAAATATGAAAGAACCATGCTGCTGTGACTCCTCTGTCACCAGCGGAGCACGAGCCTGTGCCCTTCCGCTGTCTCTGCCCCGCACGAGCACAGCTTCGCCCCCAGCCCAGGGACACCCTGGGGTGCTGCATCCCTCCTTGCGGGCCCGCATCCTCCTTCCGTGGGCACTCAGGTCTTCTCCCGCCGCCCTCCTTCAGCCCCAGCGTCAGGAAACACTGGCCTGGAGGTTTTTACGGCTTGCAAAGTGATTAAATGCTCCCTGCGCAGAGGAGCCAAATGGGGCCGGAGCGTGGGATCAGGGAGCGTTTTGGTGTGGAAACCAGCTCTGCCCTCCCCTTCTCACTATTTATTTACAGGCATCCGACCCCAGATCCCGACCGAAGGGCTCCCTCCTTTACTTCTCTACCAAATTGCTCTCCCGTAAGCATGCGTTGTGCTCCCGCTGAGAGGCTTAGGGAAACATATGGCTGAGCTCAGGCAGCAGAGCTCTGTACATCGGTGTTGACAATCCTCTGCTTATTGCCGCTGATGGCTGTACTCTCTGTGTGTGCGCATGTGTATACATATAAACATATGCTGCCATAATATGTAATCCTTCTGCTAGTTGTGTCGGTGTGGTTGGAGTATTTGGATGCCTTTGCTGCCACATACAGTAATATTTTTTCATAAAAACAGTTGTGATTTGAAGCAGGCTGCCTGTGCAGGCCAATAAAGCTGGCAGCAGGAGGGACTGTGAGCTCTCCAGCCCTCTGATCATCTTCGTGGGCCTCCTCGGGACTCCGCTCCAACAGGTCCAACAGAAGTGCTGGTGTGACCCGGCCCGAGGTGGAGGAAGGGACCAGACCCTTCTTTGTTCCCCACCGCCTTTTACTCCCGATCCTGCTGCATGGCATCCAGCTGGCTCTCCAGTCCCCTGCTCCTGCCTGCCCAGGCTGCAGGCTGGGCTCTTGGAGCTGGGGCCACCCCTGGAGCGCTCGCAGCCCGAGAGAAACTCAGCCGTGGATTTGCTGCCACACAAAACTACCTGCCTGTGAGTGGGCTGCAGCCGGAGTAAGTTTGTGAGCCAGTAATTTAAGGCTTTGGTTTAGATTAGGATTCGAAGGTGTATTTTTAGATCATGTTATTTAGCTGATGCGGTGGTGCCCGCGGAGCTCTGCGGAGAAGGTGGCTCGAGGAGGAGCCCGTGGCCGGGGCAGGTCGGGCTGTGGGCTGGGGTGGCTCCCATGCGGCAGAGCCCAGGGATGTCGTAGTTCGATGGGGTTAAACAGCGTTTCGAATCCTGGTCCCCAAGCGCTTGATGGATTCGCCATTTAAAGGCTGTAGTCAGCTTGCTGGTTTCTTGGATGGCTCCAGCGAAAGGCTTCCAGCTATTCCCCAAGGGTCCTCCTACATCCTGGTGAGATAAGGATCAGGAAGGGAACGGTCTATCTGCAATCTCAGCTGCAGCTTTGAGCACAGATTCCCTTTTCACATTGGGAGGGGAGGAGAACAGATTTTCTAGAAAAAAAATTATTTCTAAGTGACACACAGATGGAGAAAAAAAAATCCCACAACAATGATGTTATCGTGTGAGTCAACAACAGCGACAGCCGCCTTTGTTCTGGTGGGGCTGTAAAACACTTGCAGGGAGAAAAAGGCAGCCTCCTTGCAGGCAGCCCTGCCTGCGCTCCCGGCTCGGGGCTCCCGGCCGTCCCGCCGGAACCTGCGCTCGCACGGTGCCGGTGTGTCCCGGCCGCAGCCGGGCCTCGTCGCTTTGAGGCATCAACATACCGCGCCCTCATTCCTCTTTCCTTACTTCTGCTCTTGTGCCAGGAGGTGTGGAGGAGGGTTTTTTCTGGGACTTCAAAATTTAATGTTTACCTTAAAGGAAAAAAAAAAGCAGCAGCTCATAAACCGAGAGGTGGGGAGTGGGGAGCGCTGTCCTGGCGCTTCCCCGCCTTGAAAGGAAGTGAGAGCAAAGCAGAGAGAGGATGTGAATGTGAAGCAGGGTAACATCTGGTTTAACAGAGAATGATTGTGGTCTGGTGAATAATGAGCCAGAGTGAGAGTCTGGAGCCTGGCGATGGTGACCAATGTCATGTCACTGCTCTGTGCCTCAGTTTCCCCATCCATGGAAAGAGGAGGGTCAATCTGGTCTTGACAGAGTGCTCTGTGAGCTGGGAAGAGCTGGACAGGAGCAGGGTCCTTTTGGTTTCCTTCTGAAACTTCCCGTTGGGGCATTGTTTCACCTGCCCCCTTGGATATGGGGGCACGGTGATGTTAAAAAACCGCTGTCAGTATTTTTCACAGATGGGAAAACCTGAAGAAATCTCTCTCCCCGGTACGCATACAGCTTTGCTGAAAGACGAAGTTCACTGTCCTTAGAATCCAGATTTTGTTCCAAAGATGATTTCAACCACTGTCAAAAGCAAATTGTCAGAGGAGAATCAGATCTGGAAAGCCCTTCTTCCCTTCCACATCCCATTCCCTGAGCTTGAACTGTGCTGGAAATCGGAGGATTTCTCCTGGTCACTCACCCGCAGTGTTTTGAACAGCCAGAAAAGGTGCAAATGTGTATCTGCTGCTGACTGCTCTCCAGTGCAACGGCAGAGCATGGTCTCAGTCTTGGCTGGTCCTGAATGTTATATAAAGCAGAGCGGTAAAGCTAGAGAGTGTGTAAAACGCCGGACTCGGTTAGCACAGCGGTGGCCGGAGCCGGCAGATGGTGCCGTGAGATGTGCCGGTGCCCGCGGCAGCCGGTGTCCGGCCGTGGACGGCCGTGCGGCAGCGTGGGAGCCTCCCGGCCTCTGCTCCCGCTGACCCCCGGCCCTCTGCATCGCCGCTCTGAGCCCCTGCGCCGCCGGCACGGGCGGCCCGCAGCACGGGCGGCTGCAGCCCTCCGGGGCAGCCTTAGCCCGGGGTCTGACAGTGGGAGAGATCAGGGTGGTAATAAAGAGTGCTAATGCCACGAGGACCACGGCAGCGCTGGGATAACCGGCAGCGCTGGGGTAGCCTGCATCGCTGGCGTTCTCTCGGTATTTCAGTTCCTGGGAGACGGCAATTTGTGGCTTTGCCTGATTTCTCAAGGAGCACGTGTGGCGACCTGGGCACCTCCTGCAGAGACAGCCCATCCCTCCTCCCCGCCGTTTGACACTGCGAGTGGGAGTGGAGCAACCGGCATCGCTCCCAGGGCTTCACAGGGCACTGCAGTGGGGATGAGCGCAGGCTGACAAACCTGCCGATCGCAGGAAACACGGCCCCAAACTCTCTCGCTGGGTGAGCAGGGAGACTGCTGTGAGATGTTTCCTGCCGAGTGGGCTTGCACCTCTGCCGAGCAGGCTGCCAGCTCCTGCCCCACAGCCGCCGCAGGAAGAGCTTCGCTCCTTTTAAGTCGAGGAGGCCAGTAAAGCTCCCCTGCAGCAGCCGTCTCCATGTATGGGGATGGCATCCCTTCCCCGGGAGAGCGCTCGCCGCAGCGGCTGCCTGGCTGCTCTCTGCGGGCACGGCCGGCCGGACACTCGCTGCCCTGCGCCCGGGCCGGGGGAGATGCTGCTCCAAACGTGAAACCTGTACTTAGAAAACAGCAAGAACTGGTGCGATACTTAGGCTCCCTATGTGGTTTTTCTCAGCTGGATTATGTGGCTTTGGATTTTAAACCTCCCGAAACCCGGGAGTGAGTGTATCTGTTTGCTTTTCTTGCTCAGCTCGTTAGGGAGCGCAGCGCCTGTGTAGGAGGGAGATGGGGCTGTCAGACCAGTATGGCTCGGTGGGTTTGCCTGCCAGAGAGCAGGGACACAGCGGCTGCAGCTTTGAAATGGCTCCTGGCTGTCAGCCCTTGGAACTCCAAGTACAAACAGGGCAGGAACGCAGAGACAGGGGCTTGGACGAATGAGGTGTGTTTCAAAATTAATTGTGTTATAATTGGAGTTTTTTACGGTTTTCTTCGGGTGTGGCTATGCAGCGGGTGAAGCCGCAGTCAGGGCAGAGCAACCGGCACAGGACCCCATTTGATGCCAAATCCGCTCACCCGCTCGGCAATGATCTTTCCCAGCCCGTGGGAGCAGCGATTCCCCCCGGTTATCCAGCTCCCCCGGCCCAAGGCTGTTCCTTTCTCTCAAAGGACCCAGGGCTGTGAGTGAACTGTATCACGCTGTGTTTTTCCTGCTGACCCATTAGTTAGGGGCCAAAAGGATTTGGGGGCCGCTGTGAACAGCTGACCTCCCTTTGTGCAGCAGCCAGAACCCTTCCACGGTCTTGGCCCTCCTCTCCCTTCCCCATTAACACCAGATGACTTTCGGCGCTGCGACACATCACGCAGCAGTGGGCTGGTCCTTGTCCCACCACCTCACCTCACGCCGGAGAAGCCGGGCAGAAAGCGCAGCGCTGCCTTTGCTGTTTGTGCCACGCCGGTGTCCCAGCGGCCGAGGACACGTCACGGGAGCTGCCGCTGCCGCAGCATGCCTGCCCCTGGGGAAGACGCTCCCAGCCTCCAGCTGTGGAGGTTTGGTGTTGGGTCTGGGTTTGGCGAGGCAGGGTGCGTGCACACACACGTGTGCAATGCCGGTCCTGTGCTGCTGGAGAGGCTGTGGACAGAGGCTGTCCCTGCATCCTCCCTACCGCAGGGCTCTCTCCTTTCTCAGCTGGCACCTCTCCCAGGCCTGGCAAAGCCCGGGTGACGCCGGCACCGAAGCGTTCGCCGCTGTGGCATGAGCTTCGCCTTGTTCTGTGTGTGGGGCAGGTTTGCAGGAGAGCTGCTCCACCGGCGCCCAGCACACCCTGACAAACCTGGCAGAAGGGGAGGAAAACCGCGATCAGGGTGAGATATCCTGATGCTTGTGGCCATCCCGGGTCCCCGTACCGACACAGCAGAGAGCTGGACAAACCCCATCGTTCCCTCGCGCAGCAGTGACAGTTCAGCAATGCAAAGGACCAGGCTGGCCACCCCGTTTCCCTGTGGATAGTTCCATCACAACGCTGCCATCGCCCACATCCCAGCCAAGGGCTGTCCCTGCCCAGTCTCCTGTAAATCAGAATTTCTCCATATTCATCCAAGCCTACCTGGCGTGGTGATAGCTTGTTTATTGTGCAGAACAAACAGGACTGAGATCGTTTCTTCTGCTCTTTCAAGAGGCTTTGCAACACTTGGGAAATGCAGCTTTTTGGAATATTTTGTTCCCAGAGGTGCTTCTCCGACTTGTTGCACAGCGATATAGAGCCATCACCCATCAAGTGACAGCAGTTCTGAGCATCCACCTCCCATGTAACATGAGAGGAAATGATCTCTCAATTGCTTTGTAAAAGCCTTTCTGCGTGGCTGTTTTCAGGCACCTGGCAGGTGGCAGCAAACACAGGATCCTGCCGGAGCTCGGTGCCTGCCACGCACCCGCCACTGCCGAGGACTCTTCTGCACAGCACAGAACTTTCCGTCCTCGCTCTTCATTAGGGATTGTTTTAAAATCCCATAAAAATAGCATAAAATAAATCACGGGGAGATGAAAGGAGCTAGCAGGAGATTCTTTAAAGAGGCACTATTTATTAAAATTGTGTAGCTGATGTGAGAGAAACTGTTTTGACGTTTTATAAACTCTTCTGCTGATAATTTTGCATCTAAGTATGGCAAGGCTGGGGGAGGCAGAACGGGGTGAAACGCCAGAGCCAAGGGCCTGAGCTCTCTTCCCAGCTCTTATTTTTGACCACCAGCAAATTATTTAACTGCAGTGGACTGCAACTTACAGTAGCCTCTTTCTCTTAAAAGAGAGAGGGAGGAAAGTGCTGTTACTCCGCCAGTGAGCAGCCGCGGGAGGAGACAAGCCGCCCGGCACAGGCAGCCCTCATCGCTACTGCCCTTCCCGGCCCTGGGGCAGGGGGGTTGAGGACACGGGGTGCAAACCCCATTTAGCAGCTTCTCCGTATCGGTTTGTCTCCAACGAGGGCTGAACAGACACTGCCCAAAATGTGTGGCTCCAACATCAACCACAATAAATATATGCGCTTAATATGGGGTCACTGAATTATTCTTAATTTTGAATGTTTAGCTGCATCTCAGCCTACAAATGTCCCAGATTAGATGAATATTACCGAGGTGTACACAGAGACTGCAGCTGGGCTCTAAAAAGCCCTCCGGAAACAAGCTGTATTCATGGCACTTAAACAGAGGTCTGCAAAGCATTTGCTCACTTTCGAACAATACACGCCTGCCTTTCTTTTTCCTGAGTGAAAATCCAAAATTTAGACAAATGATTGAAGATGCAGCCTCTTCGATCCAACATCAAACCGAAGGCATGGCCATTTGTTGTCATTTAAAAGCCCATTAACACGTTCTGAATAGCACTGCTGGCTCCTTTGCCTTGGCTACCTTTCAAGTTAGACAATTATTTTCAGCCTCTCCAAACTCTCCGCGTACTCGACCGGAGTTCAGCCGCCCTTCCGCCCTCGCCCGTGCCCAGTGGTGCTGCGGGCTGGACGGGGACAGTCGCCTTCATCCCGGGCGGCTGCACAGTGAAACGATCACGCTTCAGCTTGTGAAGATGAAAGATGCTCATCGTATGCAGAATGTTATTTTTATTATTACTGGTAATAAAGCTGATAATGCCTGGTTTCTGCCCAAGGAAGGATCCATGTAAGGCGGTGGGGCCTTATGGCAACGCAAACATGGGTACAGTAGCAGCAGCGTGAGAAGCGTGCAGAGCTCGGGCTCTCTCCGGGCAGGGACACAAGCTCCTGGGGGGCTCGTGCCGCGCTGTGCCTCCTCCGAGCCACATGGCATGTGGGTCTGGATGCTGCTGAAGTCCCCGAGGGGCAGTGATGAGCCTCTGGGGGGTTTAATCAGGCACATTACCCCTTTCTCAGCTCTCTCCATCCCCTCTATTGCCCCGGCCGTTCCCCTTACCCGAGTCCCCTCCTGCCATGCAGCTGCAGGGAGCCTGGCGGGATGATGCCCACCTCGGGATTTGGGGATCCCTGGGCCAGGACCAGCAGGACTTTGGCTGCCAGGCGGGTGAAGGCTGTGGGCTCCGGGTGCGCCTTGCTCCATCCTTCGCCTTCCCCCGGGTCTGGCTTCTCACCTGTCGTGTTTTGTGGAAATCTCCTGCTGTGGGTGAGTACTCCGGGATGGGGAAAATCTTTGTGTAATTATTTATGGAACATGACTCACTCTCTGACTGGCATTCATGGACTAATTCATCATTGTCAGCATAACTACTTGCAGGAGGGGAAGCTTATATTTCCCCTGGATATCTTTTAAGTGCTTTTTTCCTGCCTTTAGTTCTCTAATCAAACCAAGGTCTTATTTATAGTATGGCCATTTATGTCTGGGTAAGCCCAGAGTGGCCCCAATGGCTTAAAAGGATTTACTCTAGATTTACATGGGTGTAATGAACAGAGGGATTTGGTCCTGTGGCTGCAGTAATCCTCTCAGAGGTGGAAGCAGAAGCTTCCCCCCCCCCCCAAGGAACAGTAATTCGCATGAAAATGAACAAATGACACCCCACAGGCCCTTTTTGAAGGGGTAAGGAGCTCATGGCTCCAAAACAAGAGCGGTGCAGCAGTCCCGCTGCACGGGGTGTCCGCAGGGCCGGTGCTCCCTGTGCCCCCCAGGCCCCCGTGGTGCCCCCGTGCAGGCTCCCGCAGCAGCAGTGCTCACTTGCCGGTCCCTCCGGCTTGGGCTCCGCTGGGAAATTCGCTCCTGTTTTGCAATACAACACGTCGGTGCGGCTCGGAGCAGAGAAGGCACGAGGCTCAGTGCCCATCTCACACAGCCGTGCAGCAACCGCTTCCCGGGACAGAAAACGAAGGACAGTCACAAACGAAGGTGCCGGGGAGGAAGGAAAGCCCTTTGGTCTTTATTTGATCAGAGATGCTACTGAAAACAAACCATTTTCCAGGGAACTGGTCCTGAGAGGGTACAAAGTGCCCGGAGCCTCCCCGGGAGCTCGGCTCCATGCCGGACCAGCCTCCGCAAACAGGAAGATGAGCTGGAGGCAGCCGGGCTCGGGAGGCTGTCAGGGTCCAGGTTTACCAGGGAGGCTCTTTAGGAAGGAAGCATTGTTTATACCTTTTTATTTTTAATTTATGTATATTTGGATCCAGTCCTTTCCATGATGGATGGCAGAAATCGAGGCCTCTTTTGTTCTACAATTAACTCAGAGATGTTATTTCGTTCCTCAGGGAAAAAAAAGGGATTTATTTTTCTTTACTGTCTATTTGCAGCAAAACACACACAGATCTCTCACCGTAGTAGGAAACTCATCTTTTCTAATGACACTCATTGCCAAGATTGCTGCCCTGATTTTTGGGGGAATAAATTGTTCTTAAACACTTGCTCCAATATACAGTTTTGGAGTCTCATAACGATGTATCTGGAGTTTGCCTGTAAGATAGGTTAGTGCTGGAGGAATCGCAATGCACTTGCTCTACAATGGAAGGGTATTTAAACTGAGCATATTGCTGGCTAAATAACAACGCAACATTTGCTACTGGCCTGAGAATAAGATTTAGTACCTATTTTGCACAGCTTTACAACACCTCAGAGCCCCAGAAGGAGCTGCGAGGTGATGGGATGGCTGTATTTATGGGAGATTGGATGGCACAACCATTACATTTTTTGCTGAAGAAGAAGTATGGGAAATGCATGTCTGGAAGGACGGTGAGATAAAGCATTAGTGTTTCCATCTCCTCAGCTCCTCGCCGTTTCCGCTCCGCTTCAAACGCGTGGGGCGGGGAGGATGAAACTGCTGAGTTGGGCTTTGCTCATTTGGCAGACGGGAAATGCAAATCGTGCTCGCTCAAGGTTTCCATGCGGGGACGGAGCAGGGGGAGCCCACGAGCCTGCCCGGGACCACGCCGGCAGGAGTGGGACCCGTGTGAGCGGGGCACAGGGAGGGCACCTGAGCTAAGAGCTGGGTTGGACACAGATCTAGAGAGAGATTGAGAGAGAGAGAGAGAGAGAGAGAGAGATAAAATTGCCATTATTAGGTAGCAGGATGGAGTCCAGGCAGTGTGGGGCTTGTATCGCCCTGGCCCCAGCTGCGAGCACGTGCCGCCTCCAGGAGGGATGGCTGCCACATCTCTCGAGCCGGTCCTCGTCCCCAAAACCCAGTGCTCGGCTGCGGGGCAGAGCGAGGAGAAGAGCTGCGCCTGGAGCAGACAGACCCATTTCCAAGCGCTGCCCCTTTACAAAGCTGTTTGCTGCACGCCGGCAAGTGTTTGATTTCCTTATCTCGTGGAAGTTTAATTTGCAGAGGAAATCCTGCCCCCCCCTTGCCTGCCTGGCATCGGCATGGCCTCATGCCGTGCTCCGCAGTCATTAACGCAGGAAGGATCTTCAGGGCAGCCCCGTTACTGCCGGCCTGACGAGCACATGGCCAAGGGTCCGCGGCAGATAATGCTGCACGAGGATATATTGCAGCATTTCAGGTTCCTTGGTTACCCAAGGCAAACATTGTAATCGGCTCTCAAAATAGTAAGGCCACTGACAAATGGGCGATTTATGGCCACCTTGAGCTGCAGCCTGAAAGGCCCTGCCATCCCGGGGAGCAGAGGCTCAGAGATGTCATTTGGGGGCCTTTGCTGGAAATGTACCTGCTCTGGACCCAGCTTTGTAAGGCAAGGGATCTTGCTGCCCTGCCCGGCACCCCTTGGGTCCAGCCTGGCCATGCTGTGGTGCGTCTTTGAGGGAGTGGGTCAGGCTTTGTGTTTTAAAGGGTGGAGAAGCCACAGCTCTCACTAGCATCACCCAAGAGCTGCTGGTCCGCCCTGTCAAAGGGCTGCATCTCGCTTTTGCTGTGAGTCCGTCTGGCTCCAGCTCCCATGTGCCATGTGACGTTCTGCCGCCCAAAACCACCTTGTCCGTGCAGTGCCATTTTCCCGGGTGGATGTTTCAAAGCTGCAATTAGCTCATTTTTAACACCCCTTAGAGCAGTTCTAGTCTTTTTGAGTCTCAACCCAGAGAAGATTTTCAGGGCAGATGGAAGTCTGCTGGCTCTTTCGCATGTTTTCACACGCAGTTTGAAGTGTGGACCAGGACCCAGCGCCGTGGTCAGTGCTGGGCTCCAGTGGCCCTTGCAGACCCGCAGCCAGCTCACAATTCCTGCCCACCGGGAAGGAAAAAGCAGCACCAGCTGTGTGCATTACTCTACAAGGCGGATTGGTTAGCACCAGGCAAGCAGCCGTGGGCATTTCTAGGAGGAGGTGATCCCGGTGTCTGCAAGCAGAGCCCACCTCGGCCCCTCTGTTTGCTCAGGATGGGGGACTGGAGGGCACCCACTGCCCCTCCACGATGGCATGGGAGCTCAGCTCGGAGCAGGCGAGGATGATGACAGAGCAGCCACTGCTCCACAAGACACGGGAGAGATGAGTCTGAGGGAGTGGCACTCGCCTTGCTTCGGGGTCATGAAGTTTGCTGCTGGCACCGCTTGCTTGCTCACGGCCCAAGAAAAACATCCCTCCCAGCCCGCCTGGCACAGCACGGATCTGCCACTGCAGAGGCAATGTGGCTGCGGCTCTGCATTGCTGTCCCGCCATGCTGCCTTTGGGAAGGAGTGCTGGACCCGCTCCATGCCTGTGTGCCGGCTCTCCGAGGCAGCTCTACCTGCCGTGGGCTTGCCCGTGGCCAGGCGAGCGGGAAGCTCCTCTCTTCCTCCTCGCTGGCACAGAGGCTGTGGGGTCGGGACCACAGGCTGTGTCACCAGTGCTGGGGGAGTATTGGCTGGGTTTGGAGGAGAAACAGCTCCTAATCAGAGGCTCCAGGCCCAGACCTGCCTGTTGTCCTCCGTAACCGATGTCCTTGCTACCAGCAGTGCTCAGCTAAAAGCATGACAGATTTGACAGGGTGATGGCAGTGGGCAGGCAGCATGGAGGCTTGCTCTGTAGGGATTTGCAGGTCACAGCACAAGTCACCGTGCACAGAGGAAATATGGTGACACTGGAAGAACCACACTGAGGACGTTTCTTAGCAATTGCAAGATATTAGTCATTCTCATTCTGCATCAAACCTCAATGGAAAAACCCGGTGTGCGGGCTGCCAGGACACCTGCCAGTTGGGAAGACTCCTGGTGAAGCAGCAGAAGCGACCAAGCCCCAGCACAGCCAGCGCCGAAGAGCTGCTGCTGTCCCGCTGGCATCAAAGCGGTTGCAGCGGCGTGCCTGGAAGATCCCAGGCGGAGCGACAGGGAGGCCATGGAGGGCACCTCCCCGGTTCCCGGCCAGCCTGGCACGGAGGCAGGCAGGCCGGCAGGCTCCAAGCGCAGGGTCAGCGTGGAGGGGCTGGAGCCTGTGCTGAGTTGCCCCTCCGCTCGCTGCCGAGGGACGGAGGGCACAGAGCGGAGTGGATGAGCAAAGGAGCTGCTGGTAGGGATGGGGAGCCCTGGCTCCCTCCCGGGGACGTGCCCCGGCAGCAACACGCAGCGGTGACAGGAGCCATCAGTGAGAACCCGTCAGTCTGGTATGCGGCACCTCACCACAACATACAGCGCAGGCAGTAAAACAAGTGATTAAATGGTCTGATATCTTTGTGGTTTCTGTAACTCTGGAAATACAAGTGGAGTTTTCTGTTATTAAGGTAACTCTAAGAACTGGACCCAGTCACCCCACGAGCTCGGTACACATGCTGGTGTATCAAATGGGACAGCAGTTCTTGGGAGACTTCCTGGCTGTTTTGAGTAAATGTGAGATCTCCTGGCAGATAAATACCCTCATTCCCGGCATGCTGCTTCCTTGAGAAAACAGCCCTGGGAGCACAGCTTCGTTCCAGCCCTCCCCACCATGCAGGTACAATGCCGTGGCTTGCTCCTCACTGGCACTGCCTGCCGGCTGGAGGGGGCTCAGTCCGACATCCACCCGTCTGTTTTAGTGGGAAGCCAAGAAACTAGGTGACCAAAACCCCGGCTGTTTGCCCCCACACTGCTTGAGTCATTGCGGGGCTGCGTGCTGTGGGGCAGTGGGTTCAGCTTTTTTTCCAATACTTGGCGTTGCCTGGCATAAATGCTGATACAACTTTAGTCCATGAGACCTTAATCTTCACCGCTGTCAGTCCTACACCTATACCATCATCACGTTCACGTACAAGAGTTTGTCATATCCAAGTGGGCATGCCTCTGGAAAGCAAGAGGTTTCGGTGTCAAATAGAGAAGGAAAACAAAGCACTGCGTATGAGAACAAATGGCTGCATTTGTTCTGAAGGCTTGTGAGTTGAAGGAAAAGACTTGAAGCTTTTGCACGTTAATGCGAGGAGAGAAGCTGCCGTTTCACACAGTTGATCACTGTCCTGGTTTTGGCCCAGCCGAAACCAGGACAGTCACAAAGCAGTGTCAGCCGTAAGCCTGAGGTAAAGCTTCTCTTCTCAGAGACAGCCATTAAAACAGTCCTGCTCCAGTGGGAGTTCAGAGTCATTACACGTTTCCTTGTAATATGGAAATTATTACCAACCAGTGCTTTTAGGAAATGCTCCATTTCCCACCTTCTGGGCTCAGCTATTAGTTTTGCAAACCCAAGCACGGGTGACCAGCGCGGGGAGCGGGGAAGGCTGCAGCTGCCCCCCTGGGCTGGCCGTGCTTTGCAAGGAGCACTCGGGACGGGAAGCACAGCACTTGCCACGCAGCGGGATGAAGGGGCCCCCACAGCCGCTGCCCCCGAGGCTGCCCCGGGGGAGGCAGCGCCGGCAGCGCCTGGGGCAGAGCCGCAGCAAAGAGACCTGAGATGCACTTGCTGGGCTCTGCACGCCTCTGCACCCTAGCTCGCTGTATCGAGCCAGCACCTCACGCGCAGATACTCTCATTAATGCTGAAACAAGCAGGCAAAAAATGTGCAGCGCTACGAGCACTTTTCTGCTGGTGCTGAGTCCTAGGAGGGAGCTGCTGCAGCCCCGGGTGCTGCAATCTGTGCAGGCAGATAGCAACAGAGTCCACTCGCGCTGACACAGACAGCGCAGGCTGGCCTGCTTCTCCATGCAAACCCATCTGTTGTGTTTCTCACATCATATGCAACTGTTTTATCTTTGCTCATTTCTGTTGCTAAACACTGGCTGGGAGATGAGCTATTTTAAAATGCATCTGCTGTTATTTATACAAACACTTTCTTTTCAAAGGGCAACAGAGGAAAGTGTTGAAAACCAAAGCACCCCCAAATGTTTCTAGGATGTAATTGGGCTTCTTTTCTGCTGGCAATGCAGCCATGCATGCTGCTCGCTGGTGACAGACACAACGGCTCATCTTTTGAAGAGTTTACCGCTTTCTCTAGCTGCAGAAAGGCAGATCCGCGTGTGCGGCCGCAGGTATCCGGGCACCACGGGGTGACTGCCCAGCCCGCGCGAGCCAGCGGCAGCACTGATCTGCCTGCCCACGGGGAGAAACCTCATGAGGGTTGAAGAAACACGAACAAGACATCCAGCTCTGACCCAGGCAAAGTTTCCAGTCAACTGAGTCATAACTGGAGTGGAAATGACTCATGATCTGGCGAGGTGGCAACAGCTGATTTCAGAGATGAATTCGTGGTTGCATTGCTGGTTGGATGGTGACTGTGACACGCTGCTTCTGCCCAAAAGGACCAAGGACTACTGTACTTGGGAGGGCAACGTTTTCTTTTCAGCACAGGCTGTGAGGAGACATAGGTGCCTTGTGCTCCCTCTTATTCAGTGTTTGCTTCCCTGTTAACATAAAGTAACAGCCTTTCTGTAGGGAAATACCCATTCTTTCCTGAGCAAGAAGCATAAAGCGAGTATTATTAGCTTGCATTCAGGAAGCAATCAGACAATGAAGAGTGCTATCATAAGGGTAAGTGTTATTGTAAGTGTAATTATAGTGGAGCAACTAATAAAAAGAGCTGAGAAACAGCCTCTCCTGAAACAGCTGTCTTAAGACAAGCTCCTGCTAACACCTGAAAGCAGAAGGAGTAAGAGATTGCTGGAGCATGCTGGAGGGTCTCCAAGGCTATGGGATGATTAAGTCCACTTAGGACAGCCGAGCAGCACTAATTGGAAACACACATCTCTTATCCAGGTGATCCAGGCTGCTGGCGGCTGGGTGTGCTGCTGGCCTGGGGCTTGGCTGAGGAGGACTGTCTGAAGACTCGTGGTTCCTGCCATGTCCGATCCCTGGATACTGGCAGTCACCAGGACTGACCCTGGAAGAGACCAGCTATCAACTGGGAGAAATCAGGAACAGGTAATGAAGAAATCTCATAGATCTCAAGGGGTTTCCAGCAGCTTGTAGACAAGTAGCTGGATTGCTACTTTTACCTACTAATCAAAAATTACCCCCTGGCTATAATACAGTCATTGTGTGACAATGTTTAAACAAAACAAGTGTTTAAAACCCATGAAAGGAAACATGGGAGCAAGCACTTGGTGAATTAGACTTTCTCCCATTTCAATACATATGACTTTTAATCTCAAGGCAATGTTTGCCTCATTGTGTGTGGTTACCAGCGTACCTACAAAGTCAAAGGAATGTCTCTGACTTCCTCTAGTACTTAAAACATTAAAATTTAATTTTTATTTTATTTTTTTCTTTTTCTCCATACTTCCTGCCCCTTCCCTATACTGCCTGAATTTTACAAAATGGAAGTAGAAAAATGGAAGCTGCATCTGTCCTAGAAACAGGTGAAACCAGCTGGGAACTGCTTGTGGAGGATGAGGTTTGGTACCTGGGTGACACACCGAGGCACCAGCTAGTCATGTGGGGTGAGCGAGTGCTTGGCTCCGAAGTGCTGTACAGGAAGAAGTTGGGTAATAGCAGAGAATATGTGGTTGCAGCTGCCTTTGAGCAGTGAGCACAGTTTGTCAGCTGAAAGAATAATGCTTGTTATTGCTCATTTTGAACTCTGCTGTCCCAGCTTTTTGTGCTTGAGACTGTGCCTCTCCTGGCCATTGCTGTGTGGGGGTCTGGGGGCTTCAGCCTCCTCTCGTTTGGCTTTGTCTCGTGCAAATCCAGCAGCTTTGATCAAGTCACTTTGCAAATTGTGCATGGGATAAGTGAGGGCAGAATCAGGCCCTGGGCTGTGCTGTGTTATGGGGGTCTCTGTGTGGAGACGCTAGCCAGACCTGCCAGGCACGCTTGTCAGAGGATTTGTCAAGTGTCCTGCAACCGTGTGTCACAACGTGCTCCGTTCTCATCAGCTACGGTTATGTGAGTGAATCCTGGAGTGTACTGCACGGCCTCGTATGGTCCTCGCCTGGGGAAAGTAACTTTCATTTTCATGGATGAGTAAAATATTTTGCTGTTGTTTTTCACTCACTGGCTGGCAGAAGCAAGAGGCAGGTGGCTTTCTGCTTGGCAGAAGGGTAGCACTGCTCCGGTGTTTCCCCTTTGCAGATACCCATGTTTACAAGCGGGTTGGGAGGAGGAACAAAACATCAGTCGCTGGAGAAAGTCCCAGGGTAAAGGAACTGCAGCTAATACATCCTCCAGTTTCCCTACCAGAGAAGAGCAACTGAAAGCGGTATGTGCGCAGAGCTGTGTGGGGAGGCTATTTCCTTCTGGGCCTCCAGGCTGCTGCCATAAAAATTATACAGACCTCCCCATCACCCTTCTCCGATTCACTCCTGTGTTTCTACTTGGCCAGATGATTTGTGTAGGTATGAGCTGCTGCTGGGTTAGATCCCACCCCAAGCTGGGACCATGTCCCATTGTGTGTCCCAGCTTCTGAAACACAATCACCTCTCCCATCCAAAAACAGACAGAGCAAACTGCTTGGTAGCAGCTCTCTGCCATGAATAGACCGGCTATGTAGTGGGGAGATGCATGGATAACAGATTGCTTGGAAGACTGATTCAAATATAGCTCCACAACCAACACCTGTGATTAAAGACAAGAGAGAGGTACACAGGCTAATGTCTCAGCTCCTGTTTTAGCTCTCTGAGGGTCATTTCCTTGCCAACAGTCTCCTCTGGTAGTAAATGCCAGGCTGCTACATTTTTGGACAAGTAAATTCTTGCTTGCAGAAAGCAAATAGTAAAAGCAGCCCATTATGTTGCCATTAGACTAAAAAATGGGAAACCCTGTGTATGATAATAAGCAGTTCCCTGTCATACCTGAGCAGCGGGAAGTGTGATTTGTGCTTCCTTCCCCAGCGAGATTCACAGCCTCCTATGATATTTATTTATAAAACCCTTGAACCAGAAACCCGTGTCAGTCTCTGCCTTTCTCCCTACTCTGCAGAATTGCGAAGAGCAGACACCAGACTGACACTGGGCTTTTCTGGCATGCTTGCAAGGTAGGATAACGTTTGGGAAGCTGCATAAGAAGCCTCCATCCTATGTCCCTTTTGGAGAGACCAGTGAAAGTCACAAAGGAGGAAAGCCCAGGCTCGCTGGTACTTTTGATAAAGGGAGCCCTGTTCCTGCCTCCTCATCCTTTCTGCAGTCCCCGTGCTCACAGGTGGAGATATCTTTAAGGCTCAAACCTGGAAAGTACTTTAGCGTTTGCAGCTACCAGTTGGGGTTCAGCCTTCCCTGTGTTTTCAGGCCACTTTAACGATACTGGCTGAGTCGGGAGAGGAGAATGGCAGCAGTGCTGCTGCCCCAGGTTTGTAGCTCATGGAAAAGCCAGCCCAGGCTTTCCCTTTGGAAACCTGCTAGACCTTTTGTGGAGCAGTGCCTTGGGACCAGCCATCCCTCCCCAGCTTCCGCACCTCCCAGCTCATCTGCCTAATTATCTGGTAGCTTCACGCAGCCGGACAGTGGGCATGGAAAAAACAGGTCTGCTGCAGTCTGAGGAGGGACGGTGTTTTCAGCAGAGGAGTCTGTCTGGTCCTGTCTGTCTGCTCTGGTAACAGGCTCACGGCTTTGGAGCTCACCTGCCTCCACAGAACTTGTCAGATGCTGGTGTGTGTTACGTGATCCTTTACGGTCTGCTCCCTGGCAAGGACACTGCACCCTCTGGAGCACCGCATCAGGGTGCTGCACGGCTGGCAATGCGAGATGAAGTGCATGCTCAGTGACCCCTGCATCCACGTTATCAGCCAAAGGAGTCGCTGTCAGTACAGTGTCAGCGATGTGGGTATGCGCTGTTAATAACATAATTAAGTCATTATTCCTAGTGATACACTGCAATCTCATCTGTAAAGAAAATCTTATGTTTGCACTTCAAAAGCTCATGTTGAGCTCTTTGTAATGAGCGTTTTTTTCCCTGATTCTTCCATGACTATAGTTTAAAAAACCCTATTCTTGTAAGTTTAGAGAGGATCAGTTCCTTTTTTGTGCGGTTTAAGTTCAGACAGTCAAGACATGATCATCATGCAGTCAGCATCTTTACTTTTAACAACTAGAGGAATAATAATGTGTTATTAGCCTGTACAGTGTCAAATACACTTTCATTTAAATGTGCTGTTGATGTGTGTTACTGAGCTGACTTCTGCTCTCTAGTCCTGTGATTTTATCAGCCAGGAATCCAAGCTCATTATGCGATTGCAAATTGTTTCTGGATTTCATTAAATCAGCAAATGGGCATTAGCTAGATATTTACATCAGCTGAACTTGTGATAATTTATCCAATGGGGCAATTGTTATTTTGGAATAAAAAAGTCCCGAGGGATTATGATTCGTTTTCATTTGTCTGTGTAAGTCTCAGTGCAACCCCTGCAACTCAGCTGCAAAACCAGGCAAAGAATTGCAATCCTACTGCAGGTGCTAGGGATAACAGCCTCTTCCCTTCAGTCTTTCACTGCTGCCACATACCAGGAAAAGGGGATTGAAATGCTGGTATAATTTAACAATATCAATGGATTTAGATTGGAGAGTTCAGAAAAGACGTTCTTGTGGCAACTCATGTTTTATATAAATAGAAAGGTTGTGATAAATTACAATTTTTTTTATAAAACTGCAATGTTAAGGGCCACTGGATATCTTGGGCCGTGCCCAGGACATAACAGGTTGTATCCTGGATGTGACAGGATGTAAAGACTCGATTCTCTTTGCCTTATAACCTTGTGTTGTTGCTGAGGTTGTGTGGAGTAGAAATCCACTGTTTGGGGACATCAGCAGGTTTTGGCCACTTCAAGCAGATGTAAGTGATGATGTCAGTAACACTGTAGATGTCCCTGAAATAATAGGATTTGTTATAAATTGGAAAACGCACTGAGGGCGAGACAAGGTGTGGACACAGGATTTAATACCCTGTTGACAGATTGAATTTGCTGATGAGCAATCCCCCATTGCACAAGAGATAAGGTGCAGCAGCACAGCACTGAAAGGGGCTCCTCCAGCGCCGGCAGTCTGTCCGTGGGGCTGCATCCCTCCTGCGAAAGGAGAAGGGCAGCGTGTGGGGCTGGGAGAAATGAAGATCCAGATTTATTCCCTGTTGAACGCAGTAGGAAAAGTCCCTCTGACTGCAGCTGAACTTGGACCCCCTTTCTCTTCTAATCATTTCATAACCAGGTTCACATTCATCCAGATCTAATTTCATGTACTTGCAAAGTCTGACTCAGCAATAAATGTTATCAGCTTCCATTCAAACCTGCAGAAAACTGAAAAAAGTCAACCTTCCCAGAACAGACATTAAGTAGGTGCTTTGTCTTGCTGAGTCAGGCCCTGAGTGTGCCTGGACCCTTATTGTTTTGAAACTTAGAAGATGGTCCACAACCCATGAAATAGATAAGTGTTTGATTCATTGGATACAATAAAATTTGTCAGTCAGTAGTGCTGAGTGGGAAAAGCTGCCGATGCATTGATATTTGGGGCAAAGTTTATTAAACCTTTAATTTTAAAGGGAACATTGAGTAAAGCCTTGCAGAATGCTCATATACGTGCACGTATACTGAGCCTCTTAAAGCACATAAGAGTCTCCTTGTGCAGTCTCTGTCTGCAGGAATGATTTTTTTTTACTGACTTCACAGCTTTTAAAACAGAAGTTATTGCTGATATTTTGTCTCTGCATGTTTTCCAGATACAGCCTCATGTTGTTAACATAGAGCTGTAACTTCCTAAGTTCACAGATTTCATGATAATGTTTGTATTCAGAGGAAACAAGTTGCTCAACTACCAGTGTTAAGCATCCTTGAAGGCAGATGATCTCGCCACACCGACTGCCCCACTGTGCGAGGAGTGACTGAGCCCTGCTGCTGAGGCTGGCTAGGCTGAGTCCTGCAGAGAAAGAAAATGTGGACATCCCTCTGCGGAGATTACCCAGCCTCCAGCTATAGAAATTAAGAAACAGCAATTCACCTGCTCACTCCCAGCACGGTGGTCCCCGGGGAAGGAGATACCTCGCTAGGACTTGAGCTATAAAGAACAGGGATTTATAGATCGGTATCAGCAGCCATGAGCTTTACCTGGAAGCAAAATTCTCTGCGCTGTGTATTTCTACTGCATGCACAAAGAGCATGAGCGGGAGAACTAGAGCACGTTTTTCTCTCAATTAGAGTGGAGGATGAGAGTGGGGACTCTGAGCTGTATTCCTCTCCTGGCCACTGATTTGCTGGGGATTTCGGATAAGTCATTTAATCTCTTTGTCTTAGTTTCCTCATCTGTAAAGCCAGACAAGTAATACTGAGCATTTTTGTTGGAGTTCTGGATGAAAGGCAGTGTGAATGCAAAAATATTATTGCTGTAGCCTCAGACTTCAACAAATCTCCTGCTTGTGCCCCTGAAGTTTTGCAAGTGAAGAGAGCAGAGCGCAGGGGAGGGCGCCCGGTACGCTGCCTGCTGCGGAGCAGTGCCGCTACCTCTCGCGCAGTCCTTTGTCTGCAGCCTCACCTTGAGCGTCCCCGGGGACGGTGGCTGCAGTTCTCGCCCTGTCCGCGGTTATGCAAGGAGGTGATGCGGTGCTCGCGAACGTCAGATATCCCTCTGCATTTTAAGTAACGCTCGTGCAGAGCTAGGCATTCAAATCATGGAAGCAATTACAGCTCTTCATGGGGCATTCATACATTTTTAACCAGAAAAAAAAGTTTTAAAAATTTTTACTGCAATTTATTAACTGTTGACATTAGCTTTTCTTGAGTATATATTTTATAGCTGAATTACAGTTTATGTCAGGATCTAGCAGATCATGAGACCCTGTGCAGTGACTACAGTGAAATTCTGACCTGATCCTTTATGCATGGCTGCTGTCACTCGCAAACCCCAAGCAACATAGAAACAGCATCAGGATGTACACGTGTTGTTTCCTCTTTCTGCATTTCATCTGCTTCTCCTTGATTACAGATCTGTTTTATTTCAATGTTACAGTTCTTTATGCTTTTTTTTAAATAATAAAAAAAAAAATCACGCTAATATTAAGTGCTGTGTTTCAGGAAACACTTTTTAAGTCGCGAAGGCGATGTCGGCAGCTCCACGGAGGGGACGTCCTGTACCCTGCAGCAGCGATGTGCACAGGGCCCAGTGGCCTCGAAGCTGCCGCTTGAGTCCCGTCCGCCCCGTGCAGGCATCGCACCCCACCCTGCACCGCCGCCAACACCTTCCCCTCGACGAGGAAATGCTCTCGGCCTAATCATCTGCTTGGTCCCCGCTCCGTTTGCTGTCACCCGCTGCCACTGCTTGGCCCGTTTCCTTCTGCCCTCCGCAGCCTTTGCTGGCTCTCGCCGACGATGGCGGTGAGCCGGGGTGCGTGAGGAGCTGGTGCCCGGGCAGGTGGGGAGGGTCCCCGTGGGCCCTGAGGCCGCTCGGGCGGTGAATGACCGAGGGGAGGCCGAGGCCCAGCTGCCGCCGTGGCCCCTGCGGCGGAGCCGGGGCTCCCCTCGGGGGTGACCTTCGCCCGGGGAAGGGCGGGCGGCGAGCCGAGGGCCCAGCGGGGAGGGGCTCCGGCACCTGCCCGGGCCCGCGGGCGCTGCCGCCGGTGCCGCCGCCCGGAACTTTTCGCGGGCCTCCCCGGTCACGTCCCCTCCCGCCGCTCCGGCTCCGCCGGCTCCGCGCCCCCGCCCGGCCCGGCCCGCTGGCTCCTCCCCAGGCCGCGGCCGGTGAGGGCGGAGCGGACGCGGTGCCGCCGCCGCGCACAGCAGCCGAGCCCCGAGCCGAGCAGCGGCGGCGGGAGGCGGCCCGGAAGGCGGCGGGTGAGCGGGGCGGCGGCGCGGGCCGCGGGGGAAGGGAGCGAGAGCGGGCGCGGCGGGGCCCCGCGGGCGGCGGCAGTGGCCGGGCCGGCTCCGGGCGCCCCCGCTGGGGCCTGGCCGCGGCGAGGCCGCGTCCCGGCGCCGGGGCGGGAGCGAGCGGGTCAGGGGGACGGCCCGGGGGCGCGGGCCGAGGGGGCGGCGGGGATCGGGCGGCGGGGGTCCGGCGAGCGAGGCGGTGTCAGCGGGGCCGGGCTGGGCGCTCCCTCCCCGGGGGGCGCGGCGAAGCCCGGCCGGCAGCGAGGGGGAGGCGGCTTCTCCCCGGCCCTGGCCGCGGCGGGGCGGGAGGGCAGCCCGCGGGAGGCGAGTGCCCGCGCTGGGCCCCGGCCGGGGCGGTGCGGGGCTCCCCGCTGCCGGGCCGCCCGTCCCGCGGCGGTGGTAGGGCTGCCCCGTCCCCGGCGGGCGCAGGCTGGACATCCATCTTGTGCGGCTGTGCCGGGGCTGCCGGCGAGGGCGGCCGGGCTCCGGGCGAGGGAAGGCAGGCAGCCGGGGCCGAGGCGGGGGCGGTTGGCCCTCGGCGGCAGCGAAGGGTGTCGCCGTGCCTCGGGAAATAACCAAAATTCTTTTGGTGTTTCGTATGGTCAGGTGTGCGCCGGGCGTCCCGGGCTCGGGGGGAGCGGGTCCCCGAGATGTAAAGGGGTGCAAAAAGCTTGCGCGCTGCCATCCCCGAAGACCACCGGAGGTAAACGGAGAGCGAGGCCGGAGGGGTGCGGGAGGGCGGGCTGGGCCAGGCGGCCGGCGGGGCGAGGGCCAGCCTTCGCCAGCCGCCCCGCTTCTCTGCCCCAGGAGGTTTGGGCCGGAGGCTTGGGCCGGAGGCAGGTGGGGTGACCCAGGCCAAGGGGACGGCCTGCGGTGTTCGAAGCGGGCGCTGAGCAGCCCCTCGCGAGGCGTGCGGAGCGATGTGCTGGTCCACCCTCGTCCTCCGGGCCCAGGGACCAGTTGTCTCGGACCACTTTGGCTCTGAAACGGTTTCTTGCGCTTCCTTCAGTCGCTTTAAAGAGGCAGTTAAAAGAGAAACTGTGCTCTGTGTATGGAAACTCTTGTGTTTAGATACTTTCCGTTCATTACTGTCTTTGCTTACGATATTTGAGCTATAATACAGGTGGTTTTGGTGCAAGGATTTCTGTGAAGCTTTCTCAGCGGGAGGGTTGGGGTTTGGACATGCCGAGTTGATACCGACTGACACAGAACTGGAATCGGCTCTTGGGCTTTGCTTTGCTCACAACTTGGAAAGAGCTGCAAACAGGAAGGGCAAACCATGAAAACTCTGGTTTTTTTTTTTCCTTTCAGTAGCTTAACAAGGGAGATAATATTTACTAAAATAGTCATTTGACTTGAAAACGCCTGTCTGCCTCTGGAGTATTATATCAGCACTCTGTAATTTCTGTTGCTTTTGTAATTCTGTCTGAGTAGTAGTATTGCTCCACGTAAAAAGAGACACCAGATTATTTGAAGAGTTAAATTGAGGAAACCGGCTGTTTAGATGAGAGTGGCTGGCTGCCGTGAAATGTTTCACTGTTGTGATTTTTGTCGTTGCTTTTTCTTACTGAAACGGTAGGTCATTAACTCTCGCTGGTGCTAGCAGATCCCTCAGATTCTGAAAGGGTTTTAATGTGGGAATTCATGAGACTTTTAGGCAGTAATGGATAAAGCCATGGAGAAACAGAAAGTGGTGCGTTAGCAGTCAAAGGTCTGTGCCTTTAATGAGAAGTTATCCAAAATGAGGCAACTTAAAGTGAAGTTTTAGATGGAGCTCCCTTGCCTTTGTGCTATCTGCAACTTTTTTAATTCATAGAAGTGGTGTAGTTCACCGTGTCCCAAGTATGAAATGCTGCCTGATTATTCTGACATCATTATCACATTGCTATAGTGACTTCATTACGCTGGGAATGCCATGTTCACCTCCTGTTGCTATGGAAAAGATCAGTGTAATAAATAAAAACATTTAATGTTCTGTTCATCATTGTGGCAGAAAAAATGCCATCGATTTATTGACGTGATTGCCTGAAGACTGACAACATATTCCAACAAAAGTTTTTAATGCCAAGTTAGACACCGGGAAATTGTCGCTTGCAGTTCTCAGCAGATCGTCCCTTCCTTCTCTGTTGTGCTGGGTAGCAGAAGTTGTGAAATCCTAGTTTTGGAAATGAGAATATGTATGTCGTTCTTCAAGGTGGAGTCGACAGGAAATGTTGTGCTCACATACATGGCTTCTAAAAATAATCTGTTTTCATGCGCAGTATTTTCTACGCACCAGGAGGAGAGGAGTGTTTGTGTTCTGTCAGGCTAAGACCATCCACAGAAAAGTGAGTTATACTTCTTAAAAGCAGATATTTCTTATGGCCTTTGTAAACGTAGGAGAGTATGTCCAGACGGGTGTAGTTGGTCTGATCACGGGACCACGTACGGTGCGGAAGAAACCCTGATGACACTTAGTAGGCCCAGTGGGTGCTGGCAGACCCAAGAGTTGTAATTCTGAAGACTCAAAGGAAGCTGAGTGGTGTCTGTCATCACGTGTCTTGGCTCTGGTGTGGCCGATTTTAGGGTAAGTAGCTTTGCTGAAGATTTTGAGAGGACTGTGTGCCAAACGGACTAAATTACTAGCACAGTATAATTCCAGTGACACGCTAATGCTTTTATTTGGAGACTAATGTTTACGCAGTTTATCAAAAGGGTTTATATTTGAAACCATAAGCCGCAAATATACAGACGTAGACTGTGATACGTTTCATGACTGTTCATCCAGTCTGAGGACTGTTCTTAAAAAGCTGAAATGTAATTAGATAGCAGTAGTGTAATGTGGACATACTCTGACATAGAAATTTTAATTGTATATTGAATCATAGTCTTAGGCATAAACACCTCTAAACGTTTGTTTGTACTATATATCGCCGTGTTTTTTCTTGTACCGTGCACGTGCACAGTGCACTTGGTAGCACGTTGAACTTACACTTAGTATTTAGGAAACAGATTGCTTCTGTGCAACTTCACAGAGACTTTAGAAAATCATCTTAAAGAGGAATCCTAATATTCTGAGAACAGGAACATGTTATCTATTTATACTAGAGAAAGGAAGTGAATCTTTTGAACGTAAATAAAATTCAAATCTTTACTCTTTATATTTGAATTTTTTTTTACTTCTAGCTGGTTGAAATTCAGAATTCCCCTTGGTCCGGTGTTGCTTTGAAGCTTGCTGAAATCAGTTCTGCAGAGCGCTGCTGGGCTCAGTCAGCTGGGTCTGGCTGTGGATCATGATCAAAACTTTTTTTTTGATTTGAGGTGGATTTTGTTTGGTTTTTTTTCAAGAGGAGTTAGTGGGGATGGTGGTTACAGTACAGCCTGAATTCATTTTATGCTGAGCTCTGAAGTAGTTATTGATTTGCTTTTACTCTTTTACTTAATAGGTAATAGGAAATTAAACAGAATTTTAATGCAAGCATCTTCTTAAAGGAGTGCTCATAAATCCCAGGGTCAATTTTTTACTTAGGTGTTTGTGTTTGCACTTTGTGAAAGCTTCTGATCCTGGAAACATGACACCTAATGGCTGAGATAAGTAAGGATGTTGGAAAGTTGGAAAGAAAAGTTAATCTTGCTGAGCTATCTTGTTTGATCCAGTCTGTCTTGTTCAGATGCTAAAACTTGTGTGAGGTGTTTTGTTTTATGTGCTGCAGTGCTGAAGTCTGGTGGCAGCCAGGATTTGAGATTATTCGGGTTCCTAGTCTGCTCTCTGGGTATAAAATAATGTCCTGAAAAGTCCACCTCTCAGACAGGTTTCTCCTTGGATTATATCCTAGCATCATAAGTGTGAAGAGGCTAAAGGAGGACCTAGCTTTTTCTTCATAAAGCACAGGTTGGAACGAGACTACAGCTGTATTAGCTCATGGCTGTTATTCAGCAGACTGAAAATACAATATGTTTTCCACTGCTAGTGTTGCAAATATAATCAGTTCAGTATATTTCAGTTAATGGAAATGGTTCAATAGGGCATAAGGTTGTGAAGATGAATTTAATTCAGTCCT
The DNA here is from genome assembly GCF_018139145.2 of Gymnogyps californianus. NCBI lineage: Eukaryota > Metazoa > Chordata > Aves > Accipitriformes > Cathartidae > Gymnogyps > Gymnogyps californianus. The sequence continues at coordinate 1,359,941 of NC_059497.1, read as the reverse complement.
ACATGTACAAGTGATAAATTGCATTAGTCAATCCAAGAAGAGAGGCACAATTTTTATGGGTAAGACATTTCCCAGAATGGTTGACTTTTTTTTTTTTTTTTAAAAGCTGTACAGTTAGAAGTAGTAGTAGGTTATTCATCCTCTGCAGTTGTACAGTAAGATTAGGGCTCTTAGGCAAGTCATAGATTTAACTCCTTTGCTTTCGCATTGTTGAATTTTTACTGTTGAGCATTGAGGAACACTTGGAAGCAAGAACCGAGCAGGAGTCTAACTGATCCAGTTTAGCGTCTCCAACACTAATATAAGAAAGAAAAAAAAAAAAAATCCATGTTGGTTAAATGAAGAACTGTTGAAATAATGTAGCAGAAGAGAAAGGATTAAAATAAGTGTGAAGATTATATACTTTCATTAATAGCTTCTGAGTAACAAGGATATAAAAAAAAAAACTAATGTAAAGTATCTGTGGGTACACGTTTTATATAAATATGTTGAAATAGAAATAACCTTTCATTAGCCTGCATATATACTTGCAACTTACATGTTGAAAAAATAGCGTCTAGCCATATGACATTAATTCTGTATTTCAGCGTCTCTTTTAGCTTTCTTCCCTAAGAGTCCTATACCACCTAGGAAAGTTATTGCAGGAATGATAACTTATTTAAATATTCTTCGATAGTCCAAACCAAATGCAGTTTAGATTTGTTTGAGACAAGTCTGTGTTCTAAGTGACTTGGTGTGAGGTTGTCGTGCCCTGGTCTTAGCTTGGTGACTGGTTCTGCTCCGAAGTGTCCCCCGCTGTTGTTTTACTGCCTGTGTTTGTGTCCCTGCCTGTGGGCTTCCAGGGCGGTCCCAGCTGTCCGAGGATGGAGCTGCCTCTGTAGGGAGTCAGCATCTTTAGGGTTGGATCACTCAGGGACCAGAAAACAAATGAAGGGTTTGAACTCCATAGTGTGATGTTACATAAACAGGGTGAAGTTTGGCCAGATGTTCCTCCTGACCGATTCTCTGGAAAACAATGCTATATCATAAATAATACAGATTCCTTGGATGCATCTAGTTTTTTCCTTTCAGAATAGAATAGAATATTTCAGTTGGAAGGGATCTACAATGATCATCTAGTCCAACTTTCTCCTTAAGATTTCTTGATTTATACGTAAACAAGCTCTCCAGAATGCATGGTTTCTTTTGATTTATAAAATAGACAAGATTTTAGAGTAAATGCTGGGTTTCCTAGCCATACCTTTGAGTTTTTGAAAAATGCAAATTATATGCTTTTGAAGGTTGCTGCTTAGCTAATGGACCTGGCATTCAACACAGCGTTTGTTCCAATAATGTAAGATTTTTAGGAGAAACCTGGTTATAGTATATAAAAAATGATGTTTTAGTTGTTTTTCATGGAGTGTCACCAGGATTGAAAGCAACTACAAGATTAAATGGCTTTAATGTAAGCTTTGAGGCTCCAGCTGAGTGTGCTTTGAGTTGATGCTTTTGCTCAGGTGTCAGAGCAGGCCATGAAAAAGCATCCTCCAAGGTCAGAGTGGACTTGCTGTGGGCGACAGTCCTGAGAGGGCAGAGTAGGTAACTGAGGTTTCTGTAGATAGTGTCTTCCATGTGCAAAACAAAAGATTTTTCAAATTACACGTGGTATGAGGTATAAAGTAGATATTTCATGCCTGTTAAGATCAGTTTACCTTATAGTGTTAGAAGCAAAGGAAGCTGAGAACGTTTGACGAAAGCTGTTCGTGGATGAGCAAGGTAGGTTCTGAAACCTCATGGTGTGAGTTTGGTTTTACCTCAGCTTCCATAGATGTGTCACCAAGTGAGTGACCCTGCCTGCCTCTTGGAGCCTGCCCTGGCAAGGGAAAGGCAACACTGCACGCTGAAGGGACAAGAGGCAATGATGACAAGTGGCAGCAAGGGAGATTTCAGTTAAAGCAAGGACGGACTGTGCCTGTGGGAGCAGTTAAGCACGGGAACAGGCTGCCCAGGACCTTTGGGAGTCTCTGTCATTGGAGATAGGCAGAACTTGACTGCGCAAGGTCTTGAGTGGCCTAGGTCTGACTTTGAAGCTAGCCCCTTTTGGAGCAGGGGGTTGTAGCAGAGACCTTTGGAGAGCCATCGCAATCGGGATTACCCTATGTTTCATTGCATTTACGTGGCACGGTTGTATTACCTGGTAGAGTGGGCAGGATGTGGTGAGAGGTCCAGGGGCCAGAGCTTCAGGCTGTGATTTCATGGTTACTAAATGCAGTCACGCACCCCAGTGTCCCTCTTACTCTGATACTTGTGCTCTTAGATGTTGAGGTAACTCAGGGAGCTTAGCTAGCTGAAAACTGAGCTAGTCCCAAAAATATATATGTAGTTTTCAGCCAGATCACTTCTTGCTCTGACTCACTGTGTGGTTGTGCAAGTACCACTGCTGACAGAGAGAAGGAGTTGCGAAGAGAACAAGAAACTGCAGTTCCTGACTACATCTGACTTAGGGCAGTATCTTTCTGTCAGTCTTGTGCTGGGACTGTAGTAGAGGTAATGTGGTGGCTATCTGCTTTGCCTGTTGCATCTGGAAAGAACATGACCCGCAGCTTATTCTGGATGGTGGATAGATAGGTGAATATTTGCTCTTATGTCCTTAGTGATAACGGATTGTTATTTGCAAGGAACAGCCTGCATTTAATGGAGTTTATATCAAGCTGCCTTTCTGTTGCAACAAATTTAGGGTCTTCACTGCTTTTTTTTCAGTTGGCTTTACTTGTTATATGTTGGTTAAGACATCATCTGTGAGTTGGTTTTACATGGCTGCTGGCTGACTGAAACCATTTGGAGCTAAATGGCTCATTATTAGAAGCCTCCTGTTCTTTCCTGTGATAGTGATGATTTTGTTAATTAATGCCTATTTTCTGAGCTCCCTTCTGAAGAAAGGGGAGTGCAGGGGGAAGCTGTATAGACCCTAGTGACAGCGGAGCATCAGTCAGGACACAGCGTGTACCTGCTCAGCTGTTGGTACCTGGTATTTACACTGAAGCACTCTGTTCTGGTGTTAGACCTACTGATGCCATTTCACTTCCAGGTTTGGTATGAAACAGGTTTTGATCTCCAAAGCTCTGAACGGGACAGAAACTGGTTACTGAGAGATCACTTCTCCCCTTGCAAATACTGCAATAATTAAGGCTGTCTAAAGTAGTCCATTTAATGACATTAAAATGAAGAGGCTGTGGGAAGATGGGTGGTGTTCAAGGAGGAGGCACTGAGTGTTACATTCCTAATCAGAAATGGTGTGTTTAAACTTAAGTTGCATTCATCTGCTGTGGGAAGATCCTTTGAGGTGTGTGTGGGAAGAAATGGGACACCAGGAACCTTCCCTAATTTTGACCACCAATCATTTTGGGTTTTATAACTTTTATATTTGCCGATTGCACTCACAACACTGTAGTAGCCAGTACATCTAGTTAAAGGTGAGATTTAAAACTGTGTTGTTTCTGTTTCTCCTGTGATAGTAGTCGACAGGGCATGACAAAGGGCTCTTTTCTCACCGTGTCAGCTGGCTGAAGCAGGTAGGGTAGCTCTGCGTGAATCTGAATGTGGCCACATGAAGACGATGTTTTGATGTGTGTTACTGCTCCGTGCTGCGAGTGGTCCAGCAGGTATTGGGTGCTGGGTGTTGGGAAATACCTGCTATACCTGAACAGGCACTTCCTCGGTGCAGCTGTAGTGGCTTGACGTGAACCCAGGCGAAAGCGCATATTTAATTTTTTTGATTGAGAAATCCAGATGCTGACAAAAGCAGACCTTAGTATGTTTTGAAAACTGCTGTTTGTTTTCTTTTAATGAACAAAATCCTTTATCTGGGGGCAGAGTCTGACCCTCCGCAGTGCTTTTGTAACGGGGAAGAAGCAGGTAGCGTAGGACAAACGGCAAAAAAGGAAGCCTCAGGGCTGCTTACAGCCCACGGCTGCAGGTGGTTGGCTTGGCTTTCTCACCCTTTTCACTTTGTTTGACTAAAAATATGGGGAGCCAGGCAATAGCAGTCCTGTTGAGCAGGTGGCCTGAGTCATTATGGTTTGTTATTTATTTTGAATATTGATAAGATGGAAAGTATTTAAATCCAGCTGGGGCACTGAAACAAGAGGTGTGGATATGTCCACAGCAGTGGTTCTGTTAAACCTGCTTTTTGGAAATGCACTGCAACTAGTAGCACACATCATGTTTGTCAGTCGGTTACATTGCATAACTGCTGCTTGCTGGGGCATTACGGAAAAACAGACGGTTGCATTTCACTTATGAGTGGCTAGAACTGCAAATTCAAGGCTGGCTGGAATGTTTGGGGGTTTTTGTTGAAATATTTGTTGGATCCAATGATGTTGTGTTCTAGAGTGTTCTAATACTGAAAAAATTTGAATTTGTCATATTTAAATTAGGGTATTGCATGTGAACTCATAGCTATGAAATCTGCTCTTTAAAAGATCTGAGCATCTATGGCTCTCGCTGGCTGTGGCTGTAGTTGTGAGCGCTCCGTGCTTCTGGAAATAAGACCACTATTAGTTTTTGTCCAAGTGATTGACCTATATGGAATCGGGCATCTCTCACATTTTTAACACATTAGCTGGAAACAGACCCTTAGTCTGGAAAGCACCAAGTATGTGGGAGGAGCAGTTCGGCTGGATGTATTGGTTGCAGTGCCTTTTATGTTGCTTTTTATGTAATGTTCTTTTCTCTCATGCAAATAAACTTGAAGTTGTAGGGAGGGGCTGCTGAGAAGAGGAAAACTTTCATTACAGACAGCTGACATGCAGAATAATATCTTTTTATATGCCACCTACCACGTGATAGTTTAAAGTAAACCATAGTTCACTGGGTAAGGTTATTTCTGGCGCAATTCTCCTTTTTGCGTAAGTAGTCTCATTCCAGCACATCTTGCTTTACCCTGAGATTTGATGTGTTAGTACTGTGCTGGGTAACCGTTACTGGGTATCGGGCCTGAAGAACAGAAATCTTGATGGATTTATGAAATAAATACAGGTGAAGATAAAATAAATTGAGCCAATTCTTGCTTTCTGCTTTGGATTAGAACACTAATTGTAGTTGAAAATAACATTAAGATTAAAGATACAGACTGAAACGGTTCCAGACAGCCTTTCTCATGAAATATTCATGCATTTAGGGCTTTTAACTCATCAGATCACTTATGAAGTCATAGGGATTACAATATTATTACAGCTTTGTCTTGTTTCATGAGTACACTGCATTGGCATATTGATCACTAGAATGCACTCAAATTTAGAATAAAGCTTTTTAGGGAATCTCATTTAAAATGATCAAACGGGTGTTTTAATGCTCCAGGGCGCTTTCCTCAATGGTGTGATTCCAAGAAAGTGGGTCTTTTCCTTTATTCTGTAATTTCAGTACTTTGTAGCCTCTATCTGTTAAATGAACTGTTTGCTCTAAACCCTCATCATAAACACAGTACCAAGTACAAGTCAATCTAGCACTAAAGCAGGCGTGAGCGGGGCGGTAGGGCAGCTAGCTGAGCGTGCTGTTAGCAGGTGTCAGAAAAACTAAGTCATGTCTACAGAGCTGAGAGGCTGAAACTTCTTTCATGGTCCTTTTCATGCCAAGTTCATATTAACTGCATCTGTATGGGCAGAAGTTTAAAAAACTTCCTAAATATATTTTAAAACCAGTGATGGTAGTGCCCATGCATTCGTATAGCTGATGTTGTATTTGTAGAGTTACTCTAGAAAGAACAGTGGAATGGGAGTTTTAACTTCGATGGAAAGATGTCCTAACCAAAATGGAAAGCACAGAAATTGCGGATAATGGCAATTAACATTCAAATTAAGTGTGGTATGTTCTAAGGTCTTGCTCGGAGTGTAGAACTGACTGTCTCCAGGCCATATGTTTAACAAATTTGCATACTAATATGGGAGAGATTTTTTTTTCCTATTGCCTTACGTCTTACCATTTCAAAGACATGTTAAAAAAAGATGACTTTTTTTCTTCCTGTCTGAATACTGTTCATGAGGTGGAGGCGAAGAGCTGGCTGATGCCGGTGGTGCTCATCTTGTTAGCTGCTGTAGGATGTGTCCTCCCTTCCTTGTGAGTAAACATAGCATCTCTTCTTCGGGGAGCAGGAGTCCAACTGCCCGTGGGGTTTTTTTGTTGTTGTTTAAAGACAGCTGTATAATAATCTATTTTGGTTGTAATCAAGCTTGACCTATAAATACTGAAATGGCTCATATAAAACTGATTTAAACTATCAGAGCTATTTCCTTTAGAGGTTAGTGTCACCTTGTTTTCCATAAAGGAAATTCCAGGATGAATTGTCAAAGTAGTTTTGCCCTTTTAAGCCTGGCAGATTCAGGAGGGTTTAAAAACGTCAGAGAACCCCCAGTGCAGAGGTCAGAGCTGCCAGCAGTTCAGTTCTCAACCCTCCTGGCCTGATAGTTCTTGCTGTGATGCCCTTCAGGCTCCAGCACTGAAGTGTTAATAACGTTTTTGAATATTCCTTCAGTTAAAATCTTCACATAGAAGAAAATTTAATTTTTGTTGTAAAAGAAAATTCAGTTTCCACCCCCCTCTGCCCCCAGGTTCCAGGAAGCAGCATTAAGGGACTGAGCTGAATACTGAAGGATTAAGTACCTTCCTTTCTTTATAAAAAGTAATGAAACTGTTACTTTTTCCTCTATTTTAAGTTAATTCTGTGCATTAACTTACTGCTATTCAGGTTTCTATCAAGCCTTAAAATTTGCCATGAAAACATTTCAAGAGGTACAGTTCTCCTTTACAGTGCGAAAATACATCCATCATTAACTGTATTTAGGTACTCATTACATGGATACTCATTGCTGTATGGGTTTTATTTAAACTGATAAACAATGTAGTATTAATAAGTGGCCATATGGTAAGTGGGGCTTTTCATTCAAAAAATCACTGTTAAGTGGGTGTTTAATTAGCCGCAGTTGCGTGGGAACAGTAGGTGTTTTGGTTGCTTGTGGCTGACGCACGCTAAACAGTAAAGTATTTTTAAGGCAGTGAAAATCTCTAGACTGCATATGCAAACCCGACCTTTAGATCGGTCTACGTGGTCAAATCCAGTGTATACACACAAACTGATTATTGCAGCTTTGCCAGTAAGATTTAAAGAATCTTAATATTTTCTGGAATTTGTAAGTTAACCCAGTCTCCTGAAAAGCTGGGCAGTGGTCCATGCTAACAGATGACATGTTTTTAGAGGCTTAAGATTAGTCTTAGAATTTATCACTGATGGGTAGAAATACATTTGGAGAGCATTTTAAACCTCTACAATTTTTCAAGAAGTTTCAAAGAAACCTTAATTAGGAGCAAGCTGTATTGGTCTCTCCATCAAAGATTCAATGCTGGAGACCAAATAAGGACAAACTGGCTTCCAGCCCCCAGCAGTGACCATGCGTGGGCTTCGTGACCAGTGTCTGGTCACTATTACTGCAGAAATAAAATAATTAAAGTGCAAGCTGAAATTGCAGTGACAATCTACCTACCTCATGTCACTTATTTACTCTTAATTATATAAACCAGGAAGAACATAGTTAAGAACGTTGCCAAGCTACTATCAGCACAACAAATTGTTCTTACCAAGTATAATGTAGTTGGTGTTTTGCTATGATTGAGCCTCCTAGAGTCTGTCTGGAATTTAATCTGTATTAAAAAAAGGTCAGAACATTTTTTCCACTAAAGAAAATGGAGGAAAAAAACCTTTATAGGACTTAAAAATCAGCGGTGAGTTATGGATGTGGTAGCCAACAGAGGGAGGAAGTCCCGTAAACAGTGTCTATATCTAATGTTTATGCCCTTTAATATTTACATGTTTTGCTGATGAGGAAGGGGGAAAGGAATTATTTTTCTTTTCTTCTTCTGAAAAAGCTGTCAAGAACTCCTCCAAATTGTGTTAACCCCTCTGCTGAAAATACTCAAGTAGCTGTAGATGAGAAGAGGAGAAATGGCTGAGTGCGAGCGTGGTGTTGCTTGGGAGGACCTCTGTTCTGCCGGCTGTCTGCCACACAGGCATTAGCTGTGTGATTCATCGCCATTCTGTTTCCATAATGTGGCCGCACAATACTTCCTATTAAATTGTTTTATATGTATATATATAATTGAGAAAAGTCTATTTTCTCCTAAATCTGCACAGTTTAGGTGGATATCTTTCCTCCTGTTTGCAGAGCAGTGCTCATTAGTATTAAATTTGCAGTAGTGCTGCAGTCCATTTGGAGGGGCGGCTGCCAATTACAGCGAGTGACGTAGTGTTTTGTTCTAATTTGGGGATGCAGTGTGTGTTGGTCTTTGAGTTTTGCTTCTGGCTTCCTTTCCCCTGTCTTTGTCTGCCTGGCACATGTCCCTAGCAACTTTCTGCAAATGCAGACCAATAGGACAGAAAATAAATTAGCCGTTTCAGCATGGCAAGCTTTAGCTGCCCAAAGTACTTGTTCCTTCCCTGGAGTGCTTCTATAGCAAAGCAATTTAAAATGAGTAAGTAGGCAGTCACTTCCATAGAAGTTAACATTGTGATATTTAAAATTGCAAGTTCAGCGTGAAGCTGGTTGCAGAAAAGATTACAGACTGAGGAAGATCAATCTCAATATGGTTGTGCATAAAATCACTTTTTCAAATTACAGAATTATTGCTATTTTCAAAGAAGTTTGTTTCTCTGACTTGTTTGTGTGTGCTGTAGTTAATTTGCTCAAAGCTCCAGTTCAGCACAACACTGAAGTCAGAAAGGACGGCTGTTGCTAGAGGACTTTACTCTTAGCCCAGGCTTTTATGGCTTTGGCCCTGCATCAGTAACCTTCACAATACACCGCGGAAGATGTGAAATTATGCAGAAACTGGTGATTTGGATGTGGTTCAGAGGAGCACACGGGCGGGACTTGAGTTTTTGAGAATGGATGTGTGCAAGATTTGAAGGCCGTTCTCTTGCTTTTTCCGGTTGAACACTTCAAATAACATCTCAGAACAATGTAGTTTTTCTCTTGTGTTCTCAAATGCCTGTTTGCTTCTTCGGCTTGTCACTAGCTTTATTTTTTGCATATGCTTCTCGCTGTGTTTTTTTGTTTTTATCTAGTACTTCAAAAACAAAAAAAAGAATGTATTTAGATTTAACTTACTGAATCGTGATTGCCTCTCACTTGGACAAGGTATGTTATTAAAACGTTGCTGCCTTCTTCTTTGTAAATTTATGAATTATTGGTGAAAGTTCTCTTTTAGAAATATTAGAATGTCACAATATTGAAATATTGTTACACTTTTCACTAATCACAGTGAATTCAGTTTATAGTTACTTTATTAAAATGCTTTTTAGCGCAGTAGTTGTTCAGGATTAGATTCAATTCCCAAGTCTTATTGTAGGGAATTAGAACTCACTTATGAGTTGCTTTAGTTCTTTGGCGTACTTAGGCTTCCCCTGAGGAGTACGTGTGTTTCTGAATGTCCAAAATACCTGTTTTCTAATGCTGAAGTTACCGAAGTATAAAATAGGTTGATTAGGCAACGTATATTCCTGCCTGGAACCAAAATGTTTTCCTTGTTTTTACAAGAAATAACTCAGGTTTTGGCCTGCACTGAATTTAGGACAACAAAAGCTTATAAACCGAGAGAGACTGGATGTGCACTGCAGAATCAGTAATGCTCCGCAGTTGGGTAGTGACTCATCCTACAACGTGATTATGTGTACAGTTATACACTTGTTGCCTTGATTAGTATTCGATTTGATGCTGAAAGCAGTCAGTGGAAATGGTTATGTTTTTACTGTTAGAACTGTAATATTGAGGGTGAGATGCCTGCCATAATGTAGAAGAGATGTATGCTATTATATGATGTTAATATGTAAAACACATTTATTTGGATGTCAGATACCACGGTGATAATGAGTAATAAAATAGAGGCAGACTCTGAAGATTGTGGGAACGGAAGTTTGTCAAATTGTACTTTAAAGTCACATTGAAGTCCTGCTTTCTGCTTAGTCTTGTCTTTTTTTTTTTTCCTTCCCCCCCTCATTTTTCTGGTATTGATGGCCCCAGGAAAGGTGGAGGAGCTTTTCTGTGTACCCTAAAGACGGGGAGATTGACTGCCTTGGGGAAGGGACTTGGCAAGTGAGTCCATGGCAGTGATTTTTATTATTTAAGTAAATTCTGTGCTAACTAACAGGGTAAGTCTATGGCGGTGTTTGTCTCGCTACTTTTTAGGGGAGGTGTCTGTTAATTAATTGTGCGATTTGCAGACAAACACCCTTTCATTTGTGATCCACCATCCCTCTTCCCGGCACGTTTCTGTAGCTCGCATGTAACAATTGCGTAATTGTTGACAGCTTTGATTAATATTAGGGAAGTATTTAATGTGCTTTCGACTTCATTGAGTAATTTAATATCTAAGAACATGGTGTATAACAAATTAGGGAGCAGATGGTGAATGGAGCTGTCGTTTGGCAGTGCTGGAGCCGGGCGGCCGAACCGGCACAGTGCTGCTGGCAGTTTGCAGCCTACGGTTTGGCAAGTGCCGGTCCTTGGTGAAGCCAAGGGTAGAGCCCTGGGTCTCGTGTTTCCAGCCTTCACTGCTGTATCATTCTTTCTATTTCTTTGGGGTTTTTTTTATTGTGGAGGGGATCTGTCAGTTTTAGCGTGATTTTGATCATTGTAAATCTTTCCTTTCCAGAAGTGCTGGATTTGAGTTTGTTTTGCAAACACGGCTATGAGTAATGAAGGAATTTTGGTGGAGTATTGAGCAATGTTTAGTAGACACTTTAAAAAAAAAAAAATCCACCCCTTTTCATGGCCTAGTTTATAGTAACTTAAAAAACTGGCATGAAGAATATTTACAAGTTCAAAATTAAACAGGTTTGTTTATAGTAGCCATGATTCAATATTTAACTGCCAGGGTAAAAATAACCAAGACATGTGGCTTAACGTCCCAAGAATCTGCCCCTCTCTCGGGGCAATGGGAAAGCGATGGCTGCTGGGGTGGCGCAGCCAGCCCGAGCCGGGAGGTGCTGGAGTTCACGCAGACATCTGCACGTTTCTCTCCCAAATCTGTAAAATGCTGACAGCACATTTCCCCTTGGAAATGTTAAATATTTTGGTTTCCACATGTGAAAATCAGACTTCTAGAAAAAAGGAGGTGTGGGTGATGAGCAAGCCAGCGCTCAGGAGGAGGTTATTCTCTTTTTTTTTTTTTTCCCTAAAGCCGGGTGAGTGGTGTTTGTTCCCTGCCCCTTTCTCCTCTATCCCAGAGACATCTTTCCCTGTCTTTCTCTATCCCAGTACATCTTTCTGGGGAACAGCAAGAGAGCAAAATACATGTCAGGTTAACAGTGCACGTGGCTGTAGAAGCTGCACCTTGAGAGGCCATTTCCCGTTGTCTCTAGGAACTGATGCTTGTGGTTTGGTGTGTGCTCGTTCAGTGCCTCGTTTTTTTCTGTTCCTTTTCTCTCACCCTTTTTTAAACTAGGGCTGTGCGTTGTGCTTCTTGAGTGAAAATGCAGTGTGTGTTGCTGAGTTGTCATCTGTCTTCAGTCTTATAGCTGAGACTGCGTCAGCGCTTTCACTAAAAATCCCTGTTTTCAGGTGTGTACAAGTTGGATCCAAGCACATGCTTGCAGCAAGAGCTGCTTGAATGAACTCTGCTTTGCTGTAGACTCACTTGCTATTATATTTGGAAAAATATTTTACAAGGATTACGACAACTTCATTATCTGTTTCTGCAGCATTTTGATTTCTGTCGCTCCAAGGTGGCACATGCCCATGGCTCTGGAGTGTTGAATGCAGAGCTGCTAAAAAAAAAATACTTTGAAAAAACAAATTACTAGTTTTTCATGTAAACTTCGTATGGTTCTAGTGTTGAAAGGGGAACAATTGCTTCTTTGGTCCCTTGGAGGCTTTCAGAAATGCTCTTGGGAAGAGCAAGTAGCCACATAAAGCCAGACCGTCTCATCTGGGGCTTGAAGGACCAGGGACGCTTTCCAAGGGCTTGTCTCGCCGTGCCCCCATGGCGCTGGCAGCGCGGAGCGAGCGTGTGTCCTGCCCTGCCTGCGGATCGGGAAATACCACCTCGTCTTCTGCCTCTTTACTTACGCGGTCGAAGCCTGCAAGCGGGACGGGACCCGGCTGCCTGGGCTCTTAGTGAAAGACGCTGGCTGCCCATCGATGTTCGGGGGGAGTCTGCGCTTCGCAGGCTGCAGGCTCAGGAGTCATCGGGTGCTGGTTTCCACCCCGGGCAGGGCTGGGGGAGCCAGAACTGGCGTTGGCAGAGAAAAGCAAAGTACGAGGCTTCCTGCAATACAGCACTCACTCAGCAGACTTATCTATGGATGTTGGTCTGCTACTCCAAAAACAGAGAGACACAGAGCTGTAAGCTGTTAGTTGTGCATAGAGACTGGTGTAGCTGGAGCTGAAGCTATAAAAGGCTGAAGGCAGAGGACCCTTCATCTGTCATAGCAGCAGGGTGTAGCCATGGCTATGATTACTGTTTGAAGCATCACTGTTGCTGAAGTTCAGTCTTACTGAACAAATACTGCAAGTATTACAGTCCTTTGAAACCCGTGGACAAGGAGCCAGCAGGGTTACTGGAGGAGGGGGACAGTGGCACTGGGACTTGTCCTGCTCTCGAGGACCGGTGAGATGCTGCATCCCCTGTCTGGGTGCACCTCCATGTTCTCCCCTCCACCCTTTTCTTTTTTCACGGCTTGTAGATGCTCTTCAAGTAGTGTCACATGTGTGACGTCTGTGCTGCCCAGGCAGGGCTGGGAGGACGGCCTGTCCCCCTCCATCCCGCTGTGGTATGGGGCCTGCCCAGGAGGAAGCGGGGGCCGGGGCACGGCAGGGCTTGTGTGTGGGCTGGAGAGGTACGGGACAGGATGCCGGATTCGTTTCGGAGGGACCCTGATAGCATCAGTGCCTGATGCTTCTGTTTCCTGCGTGCAGTGATACTGCACCTGGCTGCAGAGGTACGACGCGGTTGCACAGGCGTTGTATGTTGCTTGCGAGAAAGAAACCTGATGGATTCCATAAAATAATTTTACTTTGTAGGTGTTGCAACAGTCATTGGATTTTACCACGGCAATGCCAATTGTGAGCGGTTAAGCTATGGTTTCTCCCCTTTAAAATCAGTCAGGGTTGCTGGGCTGCTTTAAACATAGCTGGCTTTCTCCTGCATTCTTGATAGTAGAAAGTACTAAGTTTTCATCTCCTAAAATGCGTTGCAAACTTGATACAACCTCAGACAGGCTTAGGCTGACCTCAGTTGGTCTTTTGTAAGTGAAGTCTTCTGTAGAGTATATTAGGAGATAAAGTCCGCAGGAACATAGTGATTTGACTTAAGCAGCACCCATCACTCCTGCAGAAGAAAGTTGTCTTTTTGTTGTGGCAAGAGGAAACTGTGGGAGAGGAGGAAAGAACCTGGAGAGCACGGGAAGCTCCCGAGCGCTTGGAGATCCATAGCAGCCAGCTTTTCGGGTGAGGGTTTGATTAATCCAGTTTGTCAGAATGGATGGAGTCTGTTAATCCGTTAAAATGTGGCCATGTCTGTTTAAACCTACCTATTGGACATGTGCTCAGTGCGCAGTGGAAGCCCAGCCAGTGCCCTCGGTGGCGTTTCCAGCCCCGCTTCAGCTGCCATGTAACGCCAACGCCTGCCCGAGCGGCTTCGCTGCAGCAAGTGGGAGCTGCGGAGGAGCAGATGCCTCTCCTTCTGCCCTGCCTCCCCCTCGCCTCTCAGTCCAGCCGTGGCCTTCTGACTCATTTAGTACTGACTCAGTTTTTAAATATCTTTGCTGATCTGTTATCTGTAGCTTGTTCTTCAGAAACACACTTCCTCGGGTTTCTGGGGTAATGCTTTCCCACGCCGGTGCAGGCACGGCGTGCTGCAGGTGCAAAGGTGGCGGGGAGGGAGTTTCAAGTAAGTTGGAAGAAGGGATGTGGGAGCCTGGATCCTGTTGCCTTTCAATAGGAGTTGGTCATGGAACTGTTCTTTAAAATTCCCACACCTGGGCTAGCTGAACAATGAATGGTCAAAAATCAAGGGAGGATAGCCGTCAATATATATTTGGGGATGAAATCATGGTGTCGAGGTAGAAGGCATTGCCAGAGGAAAGAGAAAAAGTGAGACTTTGGAAATGTGTGTGATTTTTTTGCAAATGCAGTCATCAAATAACAGGTACAGCGGATTGTGGACGGAAGTGGCAACTTTGCATAAATCCAGTAAAAATTGATGTAAAGAAAACAACAGACAAGCTATTTAGAAAATGATTTGAAAATAGTGCATAAGAAGAGAGAAGTACTTCTCCCTGTGATGGCAATCTTTTCCTTCCGTGTCTGAGGACTGTATTTTATTGCTATCAAATCTGGTAGACAAAAATCAGGAACTTGAAATTTTCATTTAAAAAAGAAAGGGAAAAAAAAACCAAAACTGCAAGTAACCTGTGCTCCTAGATGAAATCTCAAGCCAACAAGGCGGCAGGGTGAGCAGCCTGGGCCCGAGCTGATGGGAGGCAAGGAGGACCGAGCCGGAGCACGGTCCTGCACTGCTGCAGCTCCTCTGCCGCCTGTGCTGGGGCCGGAGGTGTAGGAGCGTTTTGGCTTCATAGCTCGGCTGCCTCTGGCCCAGCCTGCCCCGAGCAGGGCGGTGGATGTGCTGTGGCTCTTGGAAAATGAGACTCGTCAGCCGTGGTTACTCTGTTTTCAGACTGAAGCTTCGTCACTGAATGTGAAAGATTAGATGGCTGAGCTGAGACTGCTCCAGGAGCTGCATAGCACAGGGACAAGTTTTACTTCTCTCTTCCAAAAGCCAATGCAGTCCTGTATTAAACAGAAATGTGAACTTTACAGTTGTGAGCTTGATTTTTACTTTTTAACCTCAGAAAGTTCAATTTTGTGTCTTCTTCCTATGGTTTACCTTAACTGCAAGTCCAGTTTGTAAAGTGTTTTTTAATGACATAATCAAGTAGAAATTGTGTTTTGCCATTGGCTTCCACCCAACCCCCCCCAGTCTTTCACTGTCCTAGAGGCAAGGTTAAATTGTGCTGGAGTTCTTGTTGTTAAGGTAATGTGATTTGAGTAGTCAGAAATTGCGTAAAGCTCCATTGATAAAACAAAGAGCAAATTTTGTAACAGGTGTGTGTTGGTTTGAAACCATAAAGAGAAGATTTGGCGCTTGCATACACTGTCATTTGAAAAACTATTAATTCTTTTTTTTTTCTCCCCCCCCCCCCCCCGCCTTATAGGGAGCCTGGAAAAACCTTCAGTAGGGCTGCTAACACTGATGAGAGATCTTTTATGCCAAGGTATGAGTTTTTTAATGTTCTCAATGTATTTTAGCTGAAATTGCTAACTGTGGAAACATTGCAGTTGGGGAAATTTGAGAATTGATAACTGTATAATGCATTGTTTAGAATAAAAAGTTGCCTGAATCTTGTTTCCTGTAGTGGGGAAAGGAACCCCTGAAGTTTTCTGTTTTGTCTTTCCTGATGTCCTCTGCTATTGTACAAAATACAAATCTATGATTACAGTCCACAGTTTGTTTTTCTTTTTAAGGCTAAGTCAAGAATGTGTCTACTTTGATTTTTATTTTTTTAAGTCTTTTGTTATCGTCTTACTTAATGGAGATTGTGTCATCAGTTATGGCCAACGTTTCATCAAGTTATGCAAAACCATCAGACCACGTGCTCTTACCACTGTCTTCCTCACACTGAGCAGCATATCTGCACCTCCTGTTACTTGCAGCTCCCTCAGTGTTTGGAGAAGGAAGGAGAAACTAATAAGCACAAACTGCCTTCTTCAGATGTATAAATTTGTACTCGGGCATTTGCATTTCACAGGGTGCACGTCACATTTCAGGTTAGCGTGAAGTTCTTGCACCCACTCTCTTTCAGTGCTTATCTTCTGTGTTCGCTTATCTTCTTTGTTTATGCTTCTCTCTCCCCACCACGCAAATTATAAACTTCTCGATGAGCTGGTGAAACTTTTTTAACAGGAGCGGCCAATTTTTGCATCAGGTTTATCTTCTGAAGGGCCTTGGCTGTTCTCCCCACGCCACCCCACCCGCAGCCTCTGCTTGGCTTCTTCCACTGGTTGGGAAATACCCTGACAGTTTTGCTGCTTTGAACCCTGATTCAGCCACTTGGTTGCAACAGGGCAAAAGATGATTCGTGCAGTTAAGAGAGTGCGTGAGTGCTTGCCTGAATAAAGATGCAGGTGAGCGGGTGCTCGGAGCCGCGTTTCAGGTTACAGCTACATCTGCGATTGCATCCATGTGCTCGTCCTTCTCAGAGATCCTTCTGCCATCCTGCCTGCACTGCTTTTCATTTTTGTATATTAAAACAAATATCCTGCATCTTTCCTTCACCTCTCCATCTGTTCACAGGGTGGGCCCTTCACTCTTTCTTCAGGAAGGAGCTGGGCATCTTCAGGCTGATGCTGTGAATAGCTGAATATCTGTTTCTGTCACTTCCCAGGCAGTGTTGGTGACAGTAGCAGCAGCAAAGAGATGCTTCTGTTAAAGAATAAAGAAAAGAGATTAATCCTGAGGTGTCAGGTGTTTTGCAGTGTAGAAGCAAAGTTTATGCCTTATTATAGATTAAATCTGAACCCTACTAATTTATTACTCTGTATTTAAAGTGGCTGTACAGGTGCTGGGTAGGTTGGAGAGTCTGATACAGCAGGGAGGAGGGAGCCTGCCGCTCAGGGCAGTGATGGGTTAGTATGAAAAGTGCTCTGTGCCCCATGGTTGTCCTGCCGTAGCTAGGTGGCTGTGTGTGTACGGGAGAAGGGAGCACAAGCAAGGAGACATGCTCAGCTTTTGCTTTAGTTTTGCACCACAGCATGCAGAACTGATGAGACTGGTTTCACAACATTTATGACAATACTAAAAGTTGGTTTTTTACACTCCTTAGTGATCATATTCTTTTCTTGACTCGAAAGAAACACTTAACACTCATAATTTCATTCCATTTTGAAACGTAGCTGTTGCTTCACAGCATGCGACTCCGCTACACAGAGCTCTGGATGGAAATGAATGCTACTGTGTCTAACTGTATTTAGGTGGGCATCAACAGTTGCCAAATGAAAAGTTGGCTAGGATGGAGCGTAGTGATTTCTTGACCACTCTTATTCATGTTGTATAAACAGATAACATTAACATACTTGTGAAAGAGCTACAAGATAATTAAGGCGTGTGGGGCTTACAGTAATAAGGCTCATGCGTTTCAGGATCTTGGTTTCCTGTTGCACCTGAAAAAAATAATCAGCAAATACTGCAGAGAAGAAATGAGAAGTTAGTCTTGTACTGCTCCCAGCTGAAACTTTCCCACAAGTATTTTTACTATAAATAAGAAGTGAAAGAGTTCACAGCTAAATTTAACCCTTAGCTTGATTGCTTTCTGGGTTTTCTTGGATGGAACAGACTGTGGAACTGTAGGAAGATGAAGATAAACTGGATCAATAAGTTGCATTTATACTTTATAAAAAATGCATTGCCTTTTAATTTCTAAGGATTATCAAAGGGAAAATCATCGCTAATTGGAATTCCCCTCTCCTTCCCATCCAAAATCATGATTTTTGAAAGAAAGGAAGTGAATGTTACTTCTCGGGGAAATTTTCAAGCAGAAGAGCTTACAGCTGCCAGAATTTTAACCAAAAATGTTGTCAGCATAGGAGAGTGCATAGACATTGCTTGCTCTACTTTTAGATATTCAAAGTTACCATTCTGGAAAACCCCTTTCAGTTTGACTTAATTTCACAATTTCTGTGAAGTTAAGCAACTGCAGCTCCTACAGGCTTCAGGAGTGGAAGAAAAACCACCCCAAGGTGCTTAAAACTACGGGCTGCTGCTGCTGCTAGCTTCAGCTTTATTCCCCCTCTAAGGCTTGAGCGAGGGAAGGGTAGCTTGGCTACATGACCGCAGAGAGCCTCAGCACGGGCAGGCAAGCGCTATATTTCTGTTCTTCTGACTTAAAAATTAGCTTGAAGTTGTGCTAAACCGGCCGCAGAATTTGTATGCCTCTCTCCAGCTGCACACAGGATTTCTTAATTTTTGTTTAAACCTGTACTTGTGTCACATTTGGACCATAACACGTACTGTGGTTGAGGGGTGAGGGTTAGAAGTAGGGTGTTTGGGCAAGGTCTCCAGTAACGTGTTCAGGTGCCAGTCCCAGTGCACCTCCAGTGGGGACTGGCTACGGGTGTGTGGCAGCACGTGAGTTTCCTCTTGACTCTCTGTTTTACAGCTTTCCCTTGGGAATTTAAATGATAGAAGAAAACCTGTCCCGATTTAATGATTATATAAACTTGAGACACAGATTGTCAGGGAGTTGTCCACAGTTGCAGAGCTAAAAATACGGTCCCTGTTCTTCGCAGACTGTTGTTAACAGTAGCCGACAGGGTGATACCTTTCTCTATCAAACTACTTGGAATACGTTTTTATTTTTAAAGCAATCCTCAAACCGTAGCCAGTGAACCCATAAATCCTGTGGCAATGTTAGTTCGAAATGCCTTTGAGAAATGCAGCTTGCCTAGCCTCATAGTGCTCGTGTTTCTGAAGCCTTACTTGGGAAGAAAGCGCTATCTTGCTGGGGGAAGAGGGGGAAGATAATTAGCTGCTGAGGTCATTGTTTGCTTGAGCTGCGTTGATAGGGACAGCCCAGCCTGGCTTATAATGTAAACATAGTGTAAAATGTTTATCACTAGCTTTGTCATTTGCCTTATTTGTCAGGGAATCTCGATGAGAATGAGAAGTTTTCTGGTGCTGCGTAGTGAGTTGAGGGAGTTGTAAGATTTCCATAAAAAGGCAGAGTCCTTGCTTGGGCGAGCAGAGAGGATCTGCCTTGGCAGCTGTAAGTTAGGCCTGACCTTTTCCAGAGAGAAAATACTGACCTAAATCCTTCCCTGCTGGGGGTGGGTGGGAGAAGTAAACCTCTCTACTTGCATCTTTCTGATCTAATTTTCTTGTCCGAGACTCATTGTTTTATGGTATAGAGTGCTGAGAATGCAGAGGACAGGCAGCGAGAGCTTGTGCTACCCGGTGCAGCTGGGAGCGGGCGCGCGTGGCTGCGCTGTGTTTGTACCATGGTGTATTCATCCTCTTCCTCTCTGAGCACCAGCAGGCTAACAGGTCCGGCTTTGGGCGTCTCATATAAACTGGGGCTGTCAGAGCAGCCATCTAAACTTGAGTCCCCAAGTAGAAAAATAAAACCCATAGCTGTTACTAAAGAGATTTTTGTTCTCAGGAGTATTTGGAGAAGGGGAGCATGTTGCTACTTTCAGAAGACAGTGTCATAAATTTGTATGTGCAAGTATGCTTTTAACTGTTGGGTTTTTTCCTGCTTTCCAGATCGTTGCTATTTGAACAGACCACACCATGCGTGAGTACAAGCTAGTGGTCCTTGGCTCAGGAGGTGTGGGGAAGTCCGCTTTGGTGAGTTTTGGGAAGCAGTTCTGAAACCGATACACAGCCTTCAAAATTGGCCTGTCTTATTGCAGACAATGCTCATTAAATGCAGTGGGATATTTGTATTACTTTTAACATGCATAGTGAGTTCCACGTAGCCACTGTTACACTGCTGAAATATCTGTGAATTTATGTCACGTTTTTGAAGAAGCAGCAGGCGATTAATCGCTGTTACAATAGTTAGCATTTCATTTCTGCTTGCTGCATGGGTGTGATACTGTAAATGACTGAATGTCTGTATCTAAGTATTAAAAGCCTAACCTACACTGGAACAGTGAATGAAGTCTTGCCATGCATGGCAGTGAATTAGTGATGGTTGCAGCTTTGCAGACTTTGAAGGCTGTGTGTTTTCCATCCTGGATAGAACCCGAATGAGCAGCCTGGACTGAAAACATGCGGCAGAAGTCCCCTCCAGCGTATGCAGTGCAGAGGGATAAGCAGACTGATGACACTTTGCACTCCTTAAGTACTTGTGTTGTTTCTAATAAGAGGTTTACATAGCAGACTTGATAGTTAAGCATTGTAAGAGAGAGTTCTATCACCTATTTATCACAAATCAGTCAAGCAGCTCGCTCCAACAAGAAAGGCAAAGAACTGGTCGAGTGTAAAATTATCTAAAACAAGGAACTACACCATGTTCCTTTTCACAGAAGGTGATAATAGCTGACCAGCCACTCATGTTGTAGATGCTGCTTCTTGCACCGTTGTCTATTCTGCTGAAATGGGCTGCTAATAATCTTGGTAAATCACCTGCAGAATCCAGATGAACAGGAGGAAAGATTATTCAATTATGTGTCAAATTTGATGTACTCTTTCAGAGATCCCATCCTAAGCTTTACAAGATGTAGATGTCAAATTTTTTTGATGCAGTCTGTTCTTCCACAGCAACTTAAGCAATCTGTATTACTTTTTCCACCAGCATCCCCTTGATTATCTTGCTTTTGTTATGTGACATTGAAAGACTCACTAGGTAAAATAGGGCACTTGTTAATATGCTGTACATAAAAATTATTCAGCATCTGACATACTTGAATTTCCTTATTTGTGATGTGAAGTCTGAGTCAGCATCCATCACTGGCCTTTCTAAAAGCTGAAGTGCGAATACTTAGTCTGGTAAACAAAAGTTAAATTCTTTTTGACAGTCTAGGTGCTAAGTAAGCATATATTGTAATTCATATCCAACATTGATCCATTATGTTTATAACAGGACACAATAAGTGCCATTTAGCAGCTAAGGGTGAATAATATTTAGCTTTCAAGATGACCGTCTACTTATTTACAAGCATTAGCAAGGAGAGGTTACAAGGTGGGATTTAAAATAATATGGAGGTCACTTTAAAATTTGTTTCTTCGAACTGTATAAACTAAACTGTCTAACAAAGAGGCTGGTGTTTGTTTTCAGTTCTGTGTTTTTACAATCTGAGTGTAGATTACAATATGGTGTTGTTTCACTGCAAATCCTCCTTCTTGTTTTAACTCTTCTGTGCCAATATGATGCTGATTGTGCCTTTTGGTAATGACAGGATAGCAGAAAAACCTTCACAGTTATTAAGGCACAGTTATTTTGCAACTTTTGTTTCCTGTCCAGTAGTTTTCTCCCCATTTCTAATGAGGGTAAAAGTCTTCTGGAGTGTCAGTGGGTAGACAGTATTGCCAAGAGTATCCAGTTGTGCATAGTCCTATATAAAACTGGAAACCAAAGTTGGCACACACAACCCCCAAACTAAGGGAAAGTTATAAAAGTCTTGGATCCACACGTAACCTGAAAACAACCCCAGCTTTGTATCTTCTCCCTTGGCCTCTCTTTCCTTCTATAATCAATAAAAGTAAAGTACATCAGAGATTAAGAATATTACATAGTAAGATAGGTTAGGAATGAAGTTGAATATAATCGTAATTATTATTGTAGTTGGTGTGTATGTGAACACACAAGCACCAGTTGAGATAAAAGTTAGAACAGTGATTTACTAGAAATAAAACAATTTGAGAAGAGAATACATGGGTTCAGTTAATTTTCTTTCAGAGCAGTACTGAATTTGCAGATACAACATAAGACTCTGAGTGTTACAGTTGAAAGACGAAATGTCGTGAGTGGTTTGTCAGATTCTCGCACTGAAGGCTGGTTCACAAACGCAGTTCCCAGAATAGAGTGGTACAGATGTGACCGACTTCAGTGCTCAAATGTTAGCCTCCCAGCAAATAGCAACCTTCTTTGGACCCTTTTTGATTGGCTGTGCTAAGAATCCTAAAATACAGTCTGTAACCTACAATTCTTATTGTTGGTTTCCATTGCTGGTATAACACTGTAATCCGCATTAACAGTGGTATCTTATTATAATGATTTTGCTGAGATCTGTTATCTGAAAGGCAGACTGGGATGACTGTGCAGTGTGACAAGAAGATATTGGAGAAGCAAAGGCTTTGATCGTTAGAGTGTAAAACAGGTTTATTTAGTGATATAGGATGATTTTTAAGTGAGGTAGTACTAGAAATCTTTTGTTCTTATGTTAAAAGAAAGCAAATCATGAGGAACTGCTCAGTTTCCAGCATACAGCGAGATGTTCTGCATGTGTCTGGCATATGCCACTCTCTGAAAGCTTGCAAATACTTGTGTGACAAACGTGAACCCTCTAGCAGAAAAATCTCAGCCTTCTGTCCAAACAAAATACGGCTTCTCGAAACAGGTAGTGACTTTGCAGAATCTGTATTAAAAAACTTGTGGAAAGTTCAGTTGGCAAAAGATAGTTGGTGTGTTTGGTTTTAAAGAGACAAAAGTAAGCACTGGGATCTTGGCACTTAGTTTTACAAACAAACACCACCCTTGTTTTACAAACATCAACCAAACCTCTGGACGCTGCTCTGCTGCATTAGTACGTTATTGCAGATTATTGTAGGTAAGAGCGTGGGGATGCGGGCGAAAAGGAAAAGCAAGCTTTGCCTTGCAGGGACAAGTAAAGCTGCAGAGTGACAGGAGCCAAAGCACACCACGTACAGAGCTTGGATGTCCAGAGATGGGCCACATCCGAATGACAACTTGATGGGAAATGTTTAGAGTAGATTTGCTTTGAATAATTGTATAGGGGAAGAAAGACTTCCTCTTTGAAATGAATGATGTCTCCTTCTTTAATGGTTTAAGACAAATTGAGTATCTGGAGACACTCCAGATTTAACTTGCTGCTCTGAAATATGTCTGTGCTCTGGGCATGTAATCCAGAGTAGCCTCACTGTAACTCTAATATGATTTGAACTGAAATGTGGATTTTCCACAATGTACTTTTCCACAGTGTACAGATTGCCAGTTCTTCTGATTAAATTTCAAGTCTTCCATATTTGGTGATTTTTATTCTTCTACAGTCACAGGCACTGAAGTAAAGGCATTTTTGAGGATATCATCTTTTATGAAAAAAGCAAGCAAGAAAACAGTTTAAATTTCAAAGAAGTTTTGAAAACACACTTGAATAAAGTGATTCTTAAAACAACAGAAAGTACCCAAGTTTTATTTTAAAGAATTGAAGATTTATATGTCTTTTTCTCTGCTCCCCACTATTGAATTTTAACAGCAGCATTGAGTAGTTTTTGTGTTGTTACTTTTTCATAAAGTGCTTCTTGGTAAATGTTACTGGTCGTGTTCAGTTCACTTAATTTTTTTCTTCTTTCCTTTCTCCCCAGACTGTACAGTTTGTTCAGGGAATTTTTGTTGAAAAATATGACCCAACAATAGAAGATTCATACAGGAAGGTAAAATAACATCATTTTTATTTCTTTCAAGCCTGATAGAGTTTGCTTCTTTTTAATAGCGCAAGAAAAGCTTACCGGAATGAGAAGGGGTCTTCTCTGAGAAAATGTTATGGCTGCAGGAAAGCGATGCATACAAAAGCATCAGTCTTGGACATGGTTTCATGCAGATAGTTTCCTTTGGCTTTACAGAGCACTTTACTAGCTTAGGGCCTCTGAATGTAATCAGGCAAATTGTATCAGCTACTATAAAGCTGAATTATGAGGGAATGACAAATTTTGCTGTTAATTGGACCGCTCCCTAACTTAGTCCTATTTAACAGGAGGATTAAACTTCTATTACTCCATATAACCAAGAGCTTTCACTTCAAATCTCCTGTGACTCAAGTTGAGGCAGTTTGAGGCTGCAGCTCTCCACTGTTTGCCTGTTTCTTCGTTGGAGGTTACTACACCTGCCCAGAGATCAGTCTGGTGTATTTTCCTGAACCATCACCGATTTCCACTTGTACTGAGATACGAGCTGTGGTGGTTGGCAGCCGAGCGTACTGCCCGTCCTCCTGCCAGTGCTTCTGCTTGATGCCTGAGGATAGGAACAGCTCAACCAAACTGGGGTCAGACTGTTACTCAGATCTGTTTGCTGTAATTTGACATATAATTACTACTTCAAAACACAGAGATATCAATATTTGCTATGTGTATGCTCTCTGTAGAAGTTGTTACAGAGGGTATATGCACCATTCATCACAGTAGGTTATATTACTGTAGCATAGCAATTGCCTTTTGTTGTTTTCTTTTAGGAATGGCTGTTTTGCCATTTAGTTCAGATGCGTTCTGCTTGGTTTGAAGGCATATAAAATTCTTTACGGCCGTTTTGGATGCAGGCTTGTAATTGCTGAGCAAAAGTCCTTGTCAGGGTCGCTGATGCTGTTGTGTTACAAAATTCTATCAACAGAGCTGCTTTCTTCACTCCATTGATGTCAAGTAACCCATTGTTTTACAGATTAGCATAAATGTTACCATAATTAAAGGCACCAAAACATAAAACAAAAACTTGTAGCATTTATGCCTGTGATAATTAAATGTAAATTGTGGTATGAGTTCTGCTGTTAAATTTATTGACTTTGCTGGAATTACCCTTGTTGGATCCGAGACATTTCTTAGTGAGTTGAAGACTTGCTAAGCTTAACTGTGAGGATCACTAAATATTTTGCTTTTTCTTTTCTTCCTTACTCCCTTCTCCCCCAGCAGCAAAGAAAAATTGACGTTTAAGGTCCTTTGATTTGTAACAGTGGATTTTATCTCACTTAAGTTGAGATGTTTACAATGAGCTGCTCATTTAAGCCTTTATAATCAACAGAGTCCTGGAGCATAAGTGAGCCGACCCAAATGCCTGGCTTGGGGCGTAATTAATCCTCTAACAGCGGTGCCTCTTTTAGCGTTGGGGCAGTGCAGGTGGCTGGCTTGCTTATAGAGGTCTTTGTGGCAGAAGTAAAAACTAACCTGAGATTCCTCTTGCCTCTCCCATTTCAGACATTTTAGTTTTAACTGCGTTTGTCTCTTCCCTTTTTTCCCCAGCAAGTGGAAGTAGACTGTCAACAGTGTATGCTTGAAATCCTCGATACAGCAGGGACAGTAAGTATAGTTTCTTTTTCTAATTGGTGTGGAGTTTCTTTGTTAAGAATGAGATGAGATGTTAAGAGTAGAACTTATACTAGTATAGTAATCCTGCCCAAGCAAAACCAATAGATCAGCTGCAATAATTTAAATTGAACGATTTTGTTAAATGACCCAAACCCCAGTGTGGTAAATGAGCCTTCTGCGGCCCTGCCAGCAGCGTCGTGAACCCCTTCCCCAGCTGGTGCCCCAGTGCTGGGACACAAAGGTTGGTGCATCCTGTGCCACTCACCTCTGCTCTGCCATCCACCGTCATCTCGCTGTCCACACACTGATACAGGGTAATTTTACGTGTTAATTTTGCAAGTGGCCAGAATACGCAGACACAGATTGAAGCCACTTCCAGGCAATGCACAGGATCATCTCCCAGCATGTCACAGCCTACATGGAGAGGATTTCGTCAGTAAAGGTTTTGTACCTGTCGGTGGCACCTCCCTGGCGCTGCTTTGGGAGGCCCATGTCGTCCTTCCAGCCTGAGAGCAGCCAGGGCCGTGCAGTGACTCCCTTTGCCACGCCAGCGTCACTTACTGCCATGCAAAGTCCTGTCACGAAGTAAACAGACCTTGTAATGGTTGAGTGCACATCACAGGGGGAGGACATGCTTCCTAAAAGTTTGTTTTATTTAGAAAGCTTTGAAAATTACCAAGAGCAATGCGAAGGCGTGGAAGCAGAAATCATTGTTACATGGTTCTGGTAAAGCTTCCTTTCACAGGCTTGGACAGGGGCAGCTCTGATCTGGTACAGACTTTCCAGCCTGCTCTTGCATTTCATTGCATTGAACCTTTGAGCCATTTTCATGCTAGAGATGACTACTATATAATTGTGTATGTTCAGAGATGATCAGGCAGTGCCTTCCCACGCAGTTGTGCTCACAGTAAATCGTGCGTGTGTGACACCTAGGCCTGTTTCAGTACTGTGCTGGAGGAGAAATTGAATTTCCAGTCCCTATCTGTTGTCTGGGGAATTGGTCTGATGGCAGACTTGTGCTTAACACCATATCAGAAAATAAATGAAAGATCACTACAAAATATGTCAGCCAAATCTTAAGACCTTGTATTATAGTTTAGGGCATACAACAGGCCGTCTGCAGACATATTTTTATTGCTGCTCTTGATCTTTTTCCCGTTTTTTCAGGAAGCCTTTTTCTCTATTAGGGGAAAAAAAACAAAGGGAAAGAGATTTCTTAATGCTTTTATTAAATTTGCATGCTTCGATGGATTTCTGTAAGGGGTAAAAGTGTAAATGCATGCTGTACAGTACTATATTCTTGTCTCCATTACAATAAAAGCATTCCTTTGTAAATGTTCATTAGCTGCATTCACTAGCTAATTACTTTTAAAAATATTTGATTACAGGAGCAATTCACAGCAATGAGGGATCTCTATATGAAGAATGGTCAAGGGTTTGCACTAGTATATTCTATAACAGCACAGTCCACATTTAACGACTTACAGGACCTGCGGGAACAGATTTTACGGGTTAAGGACACTGAAGATGTAAGTAGACTATTTTTTCTTCTGCAAATGGTTAAAATGTGTTTGTAAGTAAACATACAGGAATGGGTGAGCAAAATTTCCTTCCAAGAATATTCTTTGCTGTATAGCAAAGTTTTGTGTTGAACTAAGTTTCCTTAGTATTGTTTGTTACTTTCAGTGTTGTTGTTTGAGGTCCAACACCTGCTAAGGGGCATAATGAAACCAGATTTTCACATGTACTGGAAATCTAATAGTCTTTGGAAATGGTGGGAGTTGACTGAAAACAACATTTTTTTTTTTTTTTTTCCCCTCCTTTTAACTCCTTTCCAGTATTTGCATGTTCTTCTTTCACTGTCCTTTAGCGGTACTTTATTTCCCCCAAAGTTAAGGAAAAATAATAGTTGAACTCACCAATAATGATGTTCTTAGTAGATCTGCAGCTGTCTTACAGCGGAGACTAACATTGCTTTTCCTAAATGTATGAAGCGGAAATTGAAGTACAAAGCCGTGACGTTTCCTGAAGGTCAGCTGTGGAGTCTCTCGAGTCCTGGAGCAGGGCAGTGTTGTACGCTGTGCCCTCTGTGCCGTTCACATGCGTACAGGGTCATAATCCAAGTTAACGAACTTGAACTGCAAACAGAAAGGACATGTGCAGCTTACTGACCAAACTGTGCTTTGTACTTTAAGTGTCATTAGTATTAATAGCCTTTTTTGGGAAAATCGCTGAACGCTCCTTTATTTTCATTTCTCTGTGTGCGAGGGCAGCATCAGTAGGGGCTGGGGAGGCGGGATGGGAGCCTGTTCAGTCGCCTCCGCTCCGGCTGCGGGAGGTGTTCGTTAGATGAAGTAGCCCTGGGTCTTGTTGCATGAAGTAGAGATTCCCTTACTGTAGCTGTGCAGAGTCTCTTGGTTTGTGAGCTCTGCTTCACTCAAATCCGTCAGAACCAAAACTTTCACAGAATTTTAGGTTATTGTATGAAAATGTGCTTATCTCTTTCTGAAGGAAAGGAGGATGTTTAAGGGTCTGTGGCTGTGGTCTGTTGTTCCCGTGACGTGCGTGTGTGAGCAGGGAGGGTTCAGCTTTGCACTGCGGGCGTGCCTGTCCCTGTGAATGGCAATGGCACGCTGCAGACCCCCCTCGCAGTCCGAGGCTTTGAAACTCTCGACAGTTTTCTTTGTTCCTTCTGTTGTTTGACAAAATCTGTAACCCAAAGGAGATCACGTGGTTGTGTGTATTAAATCATGAAAAGACTCTGGAAGAGTCTTAGCTAGTGACGCAAGGTTGTAATTTTGGTTGTTTAAATCCCTTTTTAAAATAAAGAAAATTTACATCAAGATAGTTTGCATGCAGTCCTGTTTGACAGAAGAAAACTATTTACCATGTTTCCAGTTCAGGCCCCAGCTCCTGTAACTGGAGCTCCTTGGTGGGCTTTTAATTTCTGAACATGTGGTGTAGGTGAGGTTGCCAGTGGCTTTTGCCATGGTAGCCATGTGGCTGGTGGAGATGTGTGGGAACTCTCTCGCTGTGTAGGCTCCCTCCAAAAGAAGCTGAAAGGAATTTTTTTTTTTGCCTAACAGTTGGTAATGTATTCAAGGGTTTGTCCTGAGGAGTATGAAAAAGATTGCCTATTTTTTTCCACTGACAGCTTAAAAGTAGCCGCTGCCTTTGACGTCGACTGCTTTCGGGTTGTGTCAGCCGCTTTATGGCTCCGCAGCGGAGCTGTGGAAGCAGCAGCCGCCGCCTCTCGCTCGCAGCCCGTACCTCCTTGCAGCGCTGCTGCGGCTGGGGGAGCGGTGCCGATCGGTGCAGGGCTGGGACAGGTATTTAGGCCTCGTCCTAGGTAAGCTGTGTGCATTGTATTTAAATAGCCGTTCAGGAAAAGGCAGTTTGAGCAAGGAGCAGAGCGCGCCGGGGTGGGACAAGCACAGCCCCCAGCTCAGCTGTTCCGGGGCTGAGGGCAACCTCTCAGGGCTGCTGCTTTCTCTTGGATCTTCACTGTCCCGTATCCTGATTACCTTGTTTTGTGAATGGCTTTGGTTCCCTCCTTGGTTTAACAAGCTGAACTTCTATTTATGCAAAACTGATTTTCATTTAGGTAGGGATTATGCTTGCATAAATCCCTGGTAACATGAGTCCTTATGAGCCTCTCGGTCAGAGCCCAGCGCTTCGCTCAGCTGCACTCGCTGGAGGGGAATCTGCACCGTAAGCTGGTCAAGTTCATCAGACAATAGAGACTGTTGCTTTCGTTTTTACTTCAGTGATTTGATTTAATTATTAAAATGCATTTATTTATTTTGTGTTAGGGGGATGTTACTTGTTGAATCCAAGCTAGAGAACCTTTTGAACATTTAAACCATGTTCTGCTGAGTTAGGAAAATGCACTCCTTCCTGTATGTAGTTTCAGAATGTGTCTTTTAAAGTCCCAATACTTAAACCATTAAATTATGTATGTCTAACAAAGTTTAAATTCCAGTCTTCTACATGAAATAGTAAATGATCGAAAGCTAGTTGTTCATCAGACTCCGTTTTTGGCTCTATGATAAAAAATTTTGAAGTAACCTTATACAGAGTTTCACGTCTTTCAAACCTATACTGTTTACACATCTAAGTATCACTTTTTTCCCTATTATTTCACATCTTAATATACTTTATTTTTTTTGCTGAACATGTTCAAAACACATTCTCATATTTTGGTATGAGAAAATTTCTCTTAACTATCTAGAAAACTGTAAAGAATGGGATTAAGCTGATATAGTTGTAAATATCCTGTTGGTCTCTGATGTGAAATAAGCTTTTTTGGATTTGCCTCATCTGTATTGTGACTTCAGGTTTCTGATGTAATGAGTAAAACTTACTTCTGAAAAATAAAAATGTGATCATTTTCTAATCAGTATGGCTGTGAGTTTTAAATACAAAAATTAATCTTGAGTGTAGTTGAATTGGGAAGAGACTACAAATATTAACATTGAAGTAGATTAAAAACATACAGTGTGTTGTAAATTACCAGAGGAAGTGGATAATGATTTATTTTCCATCTGGAAAGTACTCATTTTCTGTTCAAAGAATTAAATGCTTCAGGAAATGGAGTGGAGTGCACACCCATTATCAACAGTTCTTTAGGGTTTTTTTTTCTACTTTTACATAGTGTAAGGGAAACAGGATGCTGTCACTGCTGCGTGCATGCAGAGCACTGCAGTGCGTCCTGCAGATCTTGGCTGTGGTCTCACGTTTCAGAATCCACCTTAGCTCTGGCTGTCTCGTCCCCTAAGATCTATGAGAGGCAGGTTGTAAAAGCGAACTTCAAAATGATATGTAACCCACAATTCTCAGGCGTAGAAAGTCCTGAACTGCGTATCTGTCTCCAGACTGGCGGTGAAGATGTGCGGGCTGGAGCTGGGGAGCCGTGCAGTGTTTGGCTGGGTGCCCCAGCTGCACGGCCCTTGGGGAAGGGTCCTGCGGGGGGGGCAGGCAGCGACTGGGGCTGTGCTGTAATCTCCTCTTGTAGGTATGGAAGTGGCACCTCAGGGTAGGTAGTTTTGGTTGTTACGGAGTTCTTTTGGGTGCTTTGGGTGTTTTTTGTTTCCTTGTTTAAGGTGTTTTCTACCTGTTTGTGACGTCTTGGTGGGCTGCAGCTGTGGTAGAGACTGCCTGAGAAGCAGAGAAAGCCTTCTGAAATTATATATTGGGGCATTATTTCTAAGATGTCTTAGTACTGTTTTTAATCTATCTTTTTGCCCGATTTCTTTCTCGTAAGAGTTTTAACTCAATATCTAAACATAACTGATGAGAGCAAGTCTCCTGCTGCTTACACTCACCAAGGCTTACTCTGATACTTTCAGAGACAAATGGATTTATAACTTAATGAGAGCAGACTGCGTTTGGCTCTCCGCAGCACCAAGCAAATACAATCACAGCCCCAGTGAGAAACCAGGGAGCTACGGCTGAGCAGGAGACCTTGTCCTTTCTATTGTCCCTTGTGCCGTTCGTGGGAGGGCTGTCCCAGGTCTCTGGGCAAGCCGAGGGACCCCTCCTTTCCATGCAGCCTAATGCAGACACATTGGTAATAACCATTTACTACAGCCAAGGTCATTTTCCTACGGTATTACATTTCTCTGTTTTTCTGTAGGAAATGTCACAAGGAACATGGTTTCCCCAAGGCACTTTCTTCCTCATGAAGGAGCAAGAAGGTGACCCACCCAGACACTTCAGAAAGCCAGCAGCTTAAGGAGAGGGGCAGATGCCCTTTCATCGTTGTCTTGAACAAATGATTTGCCTGTATTTGCATCATGGGTGTAGGATGAATCTTTTGAACACGTATCAAATGTTTGTTTTAATATTACATGAGATTATTTATTGGAAGTGATGTGCTTTCAGGAGCTGAGCTGCTAGGTGGTCACTAGTTGGAAATTTTAATTATTCTGAGCTAGTAAATATCAAGCGCAGTGTTTGTGCCTTTTGTAGTGAACATCCTGTTTTCTGTGTGTATGCAAAACATGTCAGTAGTATGATATCGTATTGAGGTGAGAAAGGTCTTGTGCACAGGGCTCTTGGAATACGTGGCTGCACAGGACTCTTCCTTTTTATTCCAAGTCCAGGGCAGTGCTTTTCAAAGGTGTTTCCATTTATTGTTGTGTGGCTTGACAACAGGTTGACAAGACAGGTCAAAGGGGCTGAAACATACAATGTATGTCTTAAAACACATGCTGCATGTTCTGTTGTCTGAAATAGGCTAAGTTGGCAGGCAATTTAGCCTACTGTCACATGAAAGTCCTGAAATGCATTTCGGTAGTAAATTAAGTTTTTGACTAGACTGGCATTGGGTGTAGAGACCAGAAAATAAATCTTTACTAACTTAAGATTGTGCTGAATTATTACCATTTGGTTTTACAGTGTCCTCCGTGTGTTTAATTCTTAGTGAACCAGGGTGTCTAGAGTATGGACTTTCTTCAGCCCTTTCCCAGCAGGCATCTAAATTCCAGTCTAGTCGGTCAGCTCTGCTGAACTTCAGATTTTTATTGTTTTTCATACTGTCTGTATTTACCCCCCTCCTCACGTGCCTTTGTAAGCCATAGCATTACAGTCCATGTTGTACGTTAATTTGCTGATGCATCTCTTGTTCTTGCTTGTCTCCTCGCCAGGTTCCAATGATTCTGGTTGGCAATAAATGTGACCTGGAGGAAGAGCGTGTAGTCGGCAAAGAACAGGGTCAAAACTTAGCAAGACAGTGGTGTAACTGTGCCTTTCTAGAATCGTCTGCAAAGTCTAAAATCAACGTTAATGAGGTAACTATCAGCTGTTCCCTTGTCTTTCCTACTTCAGCATGAATGCCACATTAAACCAGCATGCGGTCCTTCATATTATTTCTTCATCAGGAAGATTCAGGATGATTCTGAAATCTCAGCCTAAGAAAGGCTTGTGATGCAGTGTATTTAGCTACTGCTTTCTGTTTCTTTTAAGGAGATCTGCTCCTTTTTCTCTGTAAAGGGTGGGTGACTTCTCCAGGTAAGTACTTTCTATAGCGTGTGTCAGAGGACATGAATAGCAGAGGGTCCTGAGTAAGCCCAGTTAACTGGATGACTCTTAGCTTCAATAAACTTTATCTGGAAAGTATACTTTTTCAAGATTGCTGCTGCTGCTATTCAGAACGTGGATTATGCCCCATTGTATTACTTGTCATGTTGCGTAGTGTTGGCTGTTGTTTTCGAAGTATTTGCTTTTCACATTCCTGCTACGTCTGGTTGCTCAAGCAGACATCCCATCGCAGTCCTCCTCTGGTAAGCCACTAACTTACTGAGACCATGTCCAAACGTACATCTGTGTAAGCAGTTCCTCGTGTTTAAATGAGAAACGCCTATGCAATCGGTGTGCCTTTTGCTGCTGCCCGAGGTAGTGTAGTTCTGCTGAGGGAGCTCTGCTTGACATCAGGCACCAAGTTTTTATTTTCTGCTGTGAATTATCTGGCTGTGACAGAGGCCAGGTTTCCAGCCACAAAAGCTAAGGTGACCCCATCGAGCATAGCTGTTTTGGTGCCAGGAGATAACGGGGACCGTTGAGGAGGCTGTGTGATAAGCAGGAGCAGTAGGATCTTGGACTGGACCCAGCGTTAATTTGGCAGCTAGTGGGACGTGCACAGCACTGCATCCCTCTGAGAGGGAAGGGAGCTCCCGGCTGCATGAATTGCAGCTTCTGTGGTTGGGATTAGCCTAGCTGTAGTGCACGCTAATCTAACCCGGTAAATATAGCTCACTGAGCTAGACTCCTGCCAGAAGGGATTTTTGTGTGTGTGTGTCCGAGCTGTAGTAAAACTATGACTGTTAATGAAGAAACTAGTAGCTCAGTCATCGAACAGATCACCATGGAGTGTAACAAACTCTGTTTTATTTGTATTTCCACAGTTTGTGGCAGAGATTGACCTCTCAGTAGCCAAAGGTGCCGTAAAGCTCTCCCGAGAGCTGTGCAGGAAAGGAGGTTCTCTAGTAGGCAGAACACTGAGCTGTCCTGGGGCGAATGCACGCCCGTGGTTTACATACAGTCATCCTTAACGTGTGAATCCTGTGTCTCCGTATTTCCCCATCATGTCTGCTGCCTCCAGTGAGACTCAGATCATAGAGAAGAAAATTATTATCTGGAAAATTAGTTTCTGGTTTTATTGTGATCTTAATTTTCTGGTTTTCTGCCAATTTATATTGTCTAGTTATGAAAAGCATAAAAGCTGAGGAAATCAAAGAGAAGAAACGCTGTGAATCAAGCAACTTACTGTACTGGTTATTTGTTTGTTCTGCTGGCTCATGGACTGGGGAAGCGTTTGCATTATTCTGGGTTTTGTTTTTGCTTTTTTTGCTACTTTTGGACTTTCTAACTTTGTTAAAATCTAGGCTAAAGGGTGATAAATTTCTACATGCATTTGCTGAAAGTGGTCATCCAGATAATAAGCTTTTAATACAGAGTCAGTCTCAGTAGCAGCGCTTCAGATGTCTTTCTGGTCAGCTGCGTGATGCTCTTGCACCACACTGACTCTTCTTAGGTATAGTGGCATTCCTGAAACCTTGTTGCCGACTTCTGTACTCACAGTCAGTACTAGCACTTAAATGATCTCACTTTAGATTTTTTTTCAGAGGGATTTTTTCCCCTGCCTTAGCCCTGGGAAGGTGAGAGGGGTCTACTCAGAACATTCAAGGATCTTGTTTGCCAGAGCAGAGATGGTTGGTGCCTCCAGAAAGTCAGACTCCTCCTGCACATCATAATCACATTCAAATCATCTTCGCTCTTGTTTATAAAGACTTAAATACTGAAAGCTGTTTTGCATCAGGATAGAAGATACCACTTGTTAATTGGTTTCTCCTACAGAAACTTTTTCTTTGTATCTCATCTGTACACTGTTGAACATCTTGGCTCTGTCCGTTGGAGAATACAAACTGCTACTTTTGCCTGAGGCTGACAGTAGAAAACAGTAGCAATAAGCTTAGGAAAGGAGTAGTATGAGCAACTCAAATGCTATTATAAAATATTTTACATGAGAGCTTGATAAAGCCACCATCATGTTCATTTCATTTGAAACTAGTGCTTTTTCATGTAGGTAATAGCTGGAAAAACTTAGATTTCCAGTTGTTGCCATTTTTGATAAACTGTTTCTTTGTCTTCTGAGTTTCTTTGGAATCAACAAGAATTTGTGAGCTGTCAGCCACTCCAGGAAAGAAAAAAGTAAACAAGGACAAGGGTGGAGCCTTCTGAAGGTTTAAATATTTCTCCTCAATACTGTGACCCGGCTCCAAGCGTTTTTGCAAAGCTCATTTTGCTATAAATGGTTTGAGTATTGCTGGGAAAACAACTCACAGCAAAAGCGTTCACAAGAAACTCGTTTCTGAAGCTGAAAGAGGCCCCTGTGCTCGTCCCCTTCTGGAAATGTCTGAGTTCAGGGCAGATGTTTTGCTTCTCCTTGCTAATTTTATTAATAAACTCAAAAGATTAGACCAGGCAAAAAGGTTCAGTGATTAACAGCTCGAAACTGTTTGGCAAAGAGGAAAATGAACGGTGCATCCTGTGCAGCGGGTGAATGGAGACCACTTCTGAAGGTGAAAGCCAAGGAGAAGGGATGCCTTGCCCTACAGTGACAATACGCTGCTGCTGGCATAGCAGTGCTCTGCAGAGACGCTCGCCAGCCCTGACAGCCCCAGTGAGAAGACGATCCTTAAGGATATTATGCCTGTCTTTTAAACAACCTTTTGTCATTCCCCGGTTTTCTCCCATTTTTCCAAAGCCAAGGGATTTGTTGCAATTTCATTGCCGTGCTCTTCTGAAGCCTTTGGTCCTATGCAGCCTGAAGGAGAAAGCTGTATGCTGCAGGATATGAGTTTACAGCTCCCTTATATTCTGCACACTGATGTGAGCTCTGTGCACTCTTGTTCCCTAAGCAGTTGCTTGAGAAATATGTTTAAGTAAATGCAAGCAGTTCTATTGAACTTGTAAGACTGCAGCCACCAGGAAAGAGTATCAGCTTGCCAACCTGCCTAATTTTTGACACTTGCATAGTGTTTTATCACTTTGATTTTTTCAGTTTGTGTTTTTCATTTTCAGATCTTTTATGACCTGGTCAGACAGATAAATAGAAAAACACCAGTGGAAAAGAAGAAGCCTAAAAAGAAATCCTGTCTGCTGCTTTAGACTCCCATTGTGCAGCAGCTCTGAGCCAGGTAAGAGGTGTCTGAATTCTGCCTACAGCTCAGACAATCAGACCGTGAGCTGCTCCCAACAGAGAGGACTCGCTCCCCTTCCCTCCACTCCTCTTCCTTCTGTCTGCTCCCAAATATAAAATTCTGCGTTTGTTGGACTTTTTTTAAAAAGTCAGCTGTACTGATGGACCTGGCAGAGAAATAGCTGCTGCTCTCCCTTTCTCCTTTGGCTTGGGTTGATGAGTGCGACAGAGCAGGCACTTCCTTTTTACTCTTCCAGGTTCTTCCTCTGTCTTGTGACACTGTGCTCTGAGCCACCGTGGCTCAGTTTTGCTTCCTTTTTATCCTCTGCTGAAATTTGGTAGCATCTATGTAACCTGTGTTATTGCTGCCGCTGCTGTCTCAGTCCTAGGTGCTATGGGGACAATTGCAAATTGGTTTGGGTGGGACATGGATTTCAATGGCACAGAAATAAAAAGCTGCCCACCAAAAAAACACCCCAAGGTTGGACATAGCTATAAATAATCTTCCTGTGTATCTTGGCAGGGTACTCTGTGCTTACAGCTGTTCTGTCGCACTCCTGAAAGAAAACAGCATTTCTGTAGCTTCAGGTTTTGGACAGAAATATCACCTAGGCTGCCCCGTGAGCTGTTAGCCTGTCAGCACACGAGCGTGCTGCGTGGCGCATTCGGAGGCAGAGAAGGGTGCGGGGTAGTGGCCCACCTCGGCACTAGGAAGGAAGAATCGGTCAGAAAGCAAGCAGATCGTCCCGAAGGGCGGTTGTAGCCCAAAGCGCACTCAGCCTGCGAGCGCAGCAGGGCAGAGCGGCAGCCCGGCTCTGTAGGGACGAGTCGGGGAGGAATGAACTGACGGCAGCGCTCTGCCTGCACTGCCTGCCTTCGTCACCTTGGGCTGCGCAGGCTGTCAACTTCTGGTGGTTTCTGTGGCCCATCGGCAGCTCTGTGTTCTGTTCTTTAGTTTCATAAATGGGTGCAGTGCAGCTGGCAAAGCAACTCAAGTGCCCTTGTCCTGCAGCGTTTAAGACAAACTCCTGGTCATAGAAGGATTTCAGGGATGAATTCCTGAAAACAGGCGGCTCTCTGCCTTCCGCCAGATCTGAAGGGCGTGCGGTAGATGGCCTTTTATGTAGCCTAGGTGTGACTGAGTAGGGTAAGTGGAGCTATGCAGTTAACCTGGCTTCTGATGACTTGTGCTTTATTGATTGATGAGAGTCTCTTATCATGAGCTTTGAATGCCAGAAAATAATAGCTTAGGGTTGTGGGGAAACAATGGCTTTAGGAAAAGAAATTGAAGAGTACGTCTTAAGTGGCTTTTCCTGTTCCTCAGGTGATATATCTGAATTTAGCTAGTGTGGCGTCAGCCAGGATGACTGCTTGGAGACGGGCTTCCCCAGCCCCGGGGAGGACGTGCTCCCTGCCGGGCTCGGCATGGCTCTGCCCTCGCCCTCCTGCCCGGGATCCTGCGCCGCAAAGCCCAGCGTCAGCAGCAGCGTAGCGCTGAAATATCAGCAACTGCTAAAGGAGTTCCTGCACTCAGTCAATTACTGATGAGACTTCTCATAACGTTGACTTCTACCCATGCCCCCAAACCTGCTCTAGATGGTCAAAACACTTCACAGCGTCTCCCCCATTCTTTGTCAGTCTCTTCCCAATTCATTGCCTGTTACGGCTGGAATAGGGCTCGGGGAGGTCTCCAACTCACTAGCCTTTAAGAGCGTCTCAGAGATACAAAAGATGAAATCCCTCCCTTAAATTGTTCGTCCGTTGCTGAATTCCAAACGCACTTGAAGGCTGCCTGTCTCGTAAAGCAGATGAGTTAGGAGGGCACTGTTGTTATCACAGCAGAAAGACAGGGTGGCGGCTGGCTGTCACGGCTCTGCTGCAGTCGTGATAAAACAAGAACTTGGTTCTTAGAGGTGTAGTTTCCAGAGTCTCTTTTCTTTCTGTACCTCTGAACTCGGAGGATGGTAGGAACGAACGCCAGTACTGGAGGAAGATAAGCCCTTCCTGCTGAACTGCTGCGTGTTTTCACAAGCCTGGGTGCGGGCCGTTGTCTGGGGAAGCTTTCAGGCCCTTGTTCGAGATCATTCATCTCGTGGGTAGGGTGAGAAACGCCCCCTCCATCATCTTTTTTTACTTTTTTCTAGATTGCAGGAATGAAGAACTGTTGCCTAAATGGAAAGTGCCAGCATTCCCGACTTCAAAACCTTATGGAAATTAATAACATATCTGAAGAAGCTTCTCCTGTTTTTATATACTATGAGAAGAATTTAGATCATAAAATGGTTTGCACACAGTCCCTGGAAAAAGAAATTGCTCTGTGTATATCTCTTGGAAATTTAAGACAATAGTACTCCTCCTTTGCAATAGCAGTTAACAGATGTGAAAATAAATATAATTGACTCTAGTGTATGATTATACAAAGGAGCATGGATGCATTTCAAATGTTAGATATTGCTACTATAATTAAAGTTTCATATTGACCCTTTTATCATAATTTCTCCCCATCAAGCACTAAAAATGTTCCACCGTTATATTTTATATCTATAACTATAGATATATATTATCTGAAATTTCCCTTTGAACTCACTGCAACAAATAACTTTTTGAGTCATTGACTTCGTTTTATATTTAAAAGTTACGGAATATCATTATTTTCATTCTGCCATTATATTCTAATTAAAAATGTTTGTGCATAATGCTTTGGAAAAATGGGTCTTTTATAGGAAAAAACTGGGATAACTGATTTCTATGGCTTTAAAAGCAGAAATATATAATATACTAAACCAACTCTAATATTGCTTCTTGTGTTTTACTGTCACAGATTAAATTACAGCTTTTATGAATGATTAAATTTTAGTACATTTTCATTTTGTTTCTGTGTTTTTGTTACGGTTTCCAGGCTTTGGTTTTTATCCATGTTTTGTGAATTCCTCTTCCGTTCTGGTAGATCAAGTGTTTTTTTATAACAAATACCACCAGTATGTCGTTCTGCCGATGCGATGTCTTCACGCACGCTCCTTGTTGGATGTATTTAATCATACCACACGCTGAAGTACAGAAGGCTTCTTTTAATTAGTTTTGTATATTCTTTTGAATGTTGAAAGATTGTATTCTGCTGAAAATACTTCCTCTGTACAATTATTTTTATAT
The DNA here is from genome assembly GCF_018139145.2 of Gymnogyps californianus. Classification (NCBI taxonomy): domain Eukaryota; kingdom Metazoa; phylum Chordata; class Aves; order Accipitriformes; family Cathartidae; genus Gymnogyps; species Gymnogyps californianus. The sequence continues at coordinate 1,321,756 of NC_059497.1, read as the reverse complement.
GTACAAATTTGGTTTAATACTGTATCAAGGTCTGACTTGTACTATGATCTTCGGTTTCACACGATCATGTACTTCGGGGGTAGAATCCCTGTTTGACAATGCCGCCCGCCGGGCAGGAGCCGGTGATGATCTCTCACAGTCAGCATCTCGACACGAAGCTGTGGAGTTGAAAGTTGGTTCTGTGTAAATACAACTTCAACAGAGCAAACAGCTGCTTTACCTTTTTAGACAAAATCTGGCTAGCGTTACCTGATCTGCACGGTCAGCTGAAGGGGCTTTTTGTTTCTTTTTGGGCTTGTTTTTTTTTTTCCTAAATACCTTATAATACCATACCGATATGAAGAGACCCATGGGTGCTCAGCCTCGATCCTCCTGTGTATATGCAAGTAAAAGAACCGCCTTTGGGACCTGTGGGGCCCAAATCCCATCCTCGGTGCGATGCTGCTGGAATTCCTGCAGTGTTGGAGGACTCGCTCCTGCTTCGCTTCTGAGTAAGTGAGAAGAGAAATGTATCTTCACAGTGGAGAAAACTCAGGACGGACTTTGTCCTGATTGTTTAAATGGGAAATCTAAATGTAATAGCTGGTGAACAGTTGTTCCTGGACCCATTGTATAGTTTTATTGGAAACCAGAGGGGAGAAATTTCTATAAATAGCTTTTTCTAAAACTGTGTTACTGATGCAGCTGTTGAATTATACAGAGATCCCAGTTTGTAAATGCAGCCCAAACAAGACTGGATGAAAATATTTGGATGACGATAATGTGAAAACATCTGCCTACTTACAAGCTACTAGGACAACCGTAGTTACTTAGCTGATTGTCTTCAACCTACCTATGCGCTTCCTTTTTCAGGAGGAGCAGAAGCATGGTATTTGCAGGTTGGTTATCTTTACTAAATGTAAAAATATTTTAGTAATAAAGTAATTTTAATGTACATGCTGATTGCTAGACGTCTCTTCTATAAAAACAGAAACCTAACCTTAGTTTTCTAGATACAGTGCGGTATGTAAGTTCATCAGACCTCATTTCATGAATGCCAAGTGTGTGTTACACAGAAGAGCCGGCTACGTTATCTACTGCGAGCAACGCTGGGGGTGCTCAGCCTGCTGGTGCTTTTCCACATCGCTTCGGAACTTTGCGTCCCTGCAACGTCTCCCAGTCCGGCTCTTCCCGCAGTGCAACTGGTTGGGCTGGTGAAGGCAAGTCTGGCCTCTTCAGTGGCATTTTTTTGTCCAGAGCTGGATCTGCCTGGCGCAGGTCAGGGCCCGCTCCCGGAGCGCTGAGCAGCTCTGTGGGTGTCTGAGGGCCCCCGACAGCAGCTGCACCGGGTGCTCCCCGGGGAGATGCGTCTGCCTCGTTTGCCCCGTCCCCTGCAAAAGCTGGGGTGCAGGAGAGGTTTGTAGTGGATTCTGCCCCGTTTGCCCCATCCCCTGCAAAAGCTGGGGTGCAGGAGAGGTTTGCAGTGGATTCTGCCCCGTTCGCCCCGTCCCCTGCAAAAGCTGGGGTGCGAGAGAGGTTTGTAGTGGATGCTGGCTTCCCAGGAGAGGCAGGAATGGCAGGCTGAGCCTGGGGGGGGGGGGGGCGCTCTTCGGGTTGCAAAACGAGTAGTAAACTTGGTGTAAGGGGTGGAGGAAGAGGGCGAAGCGGGGTGGAAACGCTTCCCGAGCCTGTCGGCTTTGCCACTAGATGGTGGTGTCGGAAAGCACGCGGGGCCGAGGGGGCTGCGGCGGGGAAGGCGCCGAGCGCCGTGAGACCGCGGCGAAAATCGCTGCCGGGGTGCGCTGCAGCCCGGCCCCGGCCCCGGCCCCGGCCCCGGCCCCGGCCCGGGGGGCGGCGGGGGGGCGGTCCCGCCCCGGGGCGCTCCCTGCCCTTCCCCGGGTACTTGGCGCAAGGAATTCGTTTTCTCACGGGGTAAGATTTTTTTATATATTTTTTTAAATCTAATGGATTTTAGTACACTAGCCCGAATTCTGCCCTTGGATACGCTTCAGCAGGTGCTGCGTGGTTTTATGTCCAAACAGAATGTGTCCTAAAGCACTTGGTGTTTAATGTTTCACTGGGTTAAAAATGAGTTTACTGAAGAACGTCCTAAAGAAAAGCTAAAATAAAAACCTACCAGAAGTAGTCGCATGCTTCTGCTTTTGACCAGCATCCAACCAAGCAGAGTAACATTTTGCTCCGAGGAGAGGAGCGCGTTTAAAATTTCAGTGAAGCCCCTCAGTCCCCAAAGTCATCCAGCTCCTATTTGTGTTGATTTGAGCTGTGCACAAATTCAGCCCAAGTGATTCACTGCTGTCTGTACAAATACGCTGTTCTTAAACTTCCCTGCCTGTATTTATCTATTTCAGGTGTTATCTAAAGGTTATTTTAAATCACATTTTCCCATCTAGTGTGGGTTGGATCAGAGAGTAACTCCCCGGTAATGCCCTGCCTTGCTGGAGAGTTGTAATTGCAAGTTTTGATTTTGATCCAAACACACAAGCGAAGCAGGAGCTGTGGAAGGAAATGTCGTGTCGTCTTCAGAGCGAGCAGTGATGCTGGTGCATGTGTGATTTGCTCCCCTGCCTCTGAGCTGCAGAGACGTTCTCGACATTGCAGCGTGCTGATGTGTGAGGTCTCACATCCAGCAGCGACGTGAGAAACTTAATTAACATTAGGTTCAGAGTTAACCTTTGCAGAATCACCAAAACTAATGAAGGTTTTATTTGTTTTGCCAGGACTAGGCACTGAAGAAGTGAAATTGAATTTTACAGCGGACCAGGCGCCATTCAGTAAATGGCCGGGCACGTGCCGGGCCATCCTCCCCGCTGGCTCTGGGAGCCGGCGCTGGTTCCTCTGCAGCGACTGCTCGGTGCCCTGGCGTTCGGCTGCAGCGCGGTCAGCCCGGCGTGGTGCAGAGCCTGTCCCTGGTCCTCCTGGAAAGAAAATCTCCAAATTCAGAGACGCGCCCTGTGCAGGAGGAGGGAGAGGAGCCACTCTGGAAGATCCCCAGCAGCATCACGAAGCTGCGGCACAAAAAAGAAAATGCCCAGCAGTAAAAACAGCACTTGGCTGAGCTCGGTGCCTGTGGGGTTTCCTGGACTTTCAACTTGGATTCATTACCAGTGAAGGCTTTCAGCAGCCAAGGTACTGTGCAGCATTTTGTGATGGCTGCACCCACCGCTCACCTGGAAAACCAGTTCCCCTTCCACGAGGGTGGCTGCTGTGAGCAGGGACAGGAGCTGCTCCTGCCTGCTCCGCTGCCTGCACCTCGGAGGGGTTCCTGGGCCACGCAGGAGTCTCTTGCCCGTGGTCAGAGCCGGGGACGGGCAGGTTTGGCCAGAGAGTGCCCGTGGTGCGCGGGGCTCTGAGCTCCCAGCCTGGGGCAGCTCAGTGCAGAGCCCCAAGCCAGCTCTAGAAACAGCCTAATTAGAGGCTATGCCAGGGCTAATTAGCCATGCTGCAAGCTTACAGTGGCCCTGGCACAGGGCTGTGCTAATGTGGCTGCTCCTGGCTGAGGCCGGGCTCTTGTCTTTAGCTCAGTTACTTGCTAATCCCAGTGTTGGGAAACAGTGTTTGTACGATCCTCCTGGGACTGAAACAAGCCTTTTCTCCCGCACTTTGCAGAGAAGTTGCACACAAGTAAACTCAGCTCATTCCTTGTGTCTGTCAGCGGCAGGTAGAGGCCAGAGCGGTGAGTGGTGCCCCGTTATCCACATCGTCCTGGATCCTCTATCCCTCGTCTCCAAGGGGATGCGCTTCAGATGGAGCAGCAGCAGAGGGAGATTAAATCATTTGTCAGAGATTTTGGACAAGACAGTGACAGAGCTGGAATTGCAGCCCCGCACTGGAGTCAGAGGTGCCCGTCCTGCTGGCTTGGCCGTGCCAGCTCTTGACTAAATCCTGATTGCACCATGCCCTTTTGGGACAGAGGAATCGCTCAGACAAGCGTGTCTTCTCTGTAGCGCTGGCCCCGGCACAGCCGCTCTCGCAGTCCCAGGCAGAAGCCTGAGTTCAAACATCCATGGCATTTTCTTTGGGTGGTACCAATGTTGAAGGCCAGCAGCCAGCCCCCTTACTGGCATGTCACGGTGGCTCGGGGGTGAATAAGGAGCCCGTTGTGCTGCGGAGGGGAGGACGCTGCGGGCGCTGGCAGCGCTCCCATGCTGCCTGCCCGCGGGGAGACGGCCGCGGCACGTGGGCTGGGCGCAGCAGCAGGCGTGCACGGCCGGCAGCTGCTCCCCGCCGCCGCGGCCCAAGATCGAGCAACAAAGGACAAATTCATGGGGCCGAGAGCGGCTCTGTGGGCTGAGCACACTGAAGCATTATGGAGCCGGGTGAGGTGGGACCGGGCAGCCTCTCGCCTCTGGCAGTGGGATGACCACCTTGTGCTGTACGGGACCACCTTTGCTCGCAGGATGCTGCCGGAGGCTCCTGGGATTAATTTCCGTGGAGCACTGTTTTGCAGCCAAGAAGCCTGAGAAACCCCCGGGTGTCCTTCAGAACGACCCCATGGAGAGCAACAGCCACCGCGAGCTGAGCTCCTCAGCAACATGGAAGTTAACAGTAATTTTGCCTTTTCTTCCCGCAAGTGTTTTAAATATAAATCAAATTTCTTGCAACCCAATTTGAGTGAATGGTGGTGGAGCTGAGTGAAAGCAAGCAGTGTTGCAGCTCTGCTGCCCTTTCCTACCCAGGCCGTTACAAATCATTGGACAAACGGACTTCAGATCCATTATACCTTTACTCAACCTTCCCCATGGTCGGTGTGTGGATATCACATTTTGAGGGCTACAGACATCCAGCATCCTACGACCATTTTTCATTTAGCTTTGGAAATAAGCAGTGTCAAGCTGCTATGTCAGTGTGGCTTAAATTCACAGGAGAACTCATTTGATTTGAAGCAGTTTACGTTATTAAGTATGACTGCAGAGGAGCCCCTGCAGGATAATCCTTTATGACAAATGATGTTTGAAATGAGGGAGACGCGATACTGGCTGTCTCACGCTTCGGTCACAGTTAATCTGCAGGAACAGCGAAAGGCAGAGCGCGATCACGGGTGTGCGGAGCAAAGGGCAGAAGCTGGACTTTGACAAACCAGCAGTTAAACCCGCGACACGATCGGCCCAGAGTATTACAGCAGAGACAAACTGAACTGGAGCATCTTTCTGTAATGCAGCAAAGCCAATGCTTACACACCCGTCGGTTTCTCTCCTGTAATGTCTGTATCGAGACCTGCACCTTGGTCTCGATATTATCTAGTGCAGAAGTACCAGAAATCTGGCAAGGAACCTAAACGGCAAACAGAAGCCTCTTGTTTTCTGAAATCCCATTAGAAGCATACATGAATTTCAATGGAAACAAGAGAAAGCATCCATTTTCTGCAGGACTCTAGCGCAGGGAGATACTTATTTGCCCTGTCGGTATATCACAGGCGCTAATTGAGCAATGATAACACGTTTTACTGGCCTTGGAGTGGAGTTTTCTGATCTAAATGTATTGATTTGGTTCTGACATGAAAATCCATTGCGGCCCCTGATGCACGGGGAGGATAAATGCGCCCGTCAGCCCCAGCCGCCTCCTGGCCCGCAGGTCGCTCCGGGGCTGGGAGGCTGTGCCCCGACCGAGCCCAGGGGACAGAAACACGGGGCACCTCGGGTTTAAAAGAAATACTCTTGTCATCGGTTGGGACTTACACAGTTAACTCTTTCAGTGCCCTCTCTCAGCTGAAAAGACTACCCCAAAAGAGGTTTTCTCCAAGAAACTCTCGATGTCCTGTTCGTTAGCAGTTGTTTAAAGGGTTTCCTCATTACCAGTGAACTTTCGGAGCTCTTCTGCCCCCCTCCCACCCCCCCCAAGATATTAGAACTGAGCATCCTCAGGAGACGGAGTCAAGCTGAAGGAGTCCTCTAAGAAGGGACTTGGCTCTCTCAAAACCCCAAAGAGCAGAGTTGTGGCTGCTCTCCCCTTACAGCCTCTGCTCCTGCCGCAGCGGGTCGCTCCTGCAGCCGCTGACGGAGGGGAGACCCTGGGGAGCCTCTGCCGGGAGGTGCTGGCTTCAGCCCCCTCCCGAGCCAGGCTTTACGTGTCAGGATGACAGCAGAGCCGACAGCAAGGAAGCCGCTCTCGTGGTTGGTATTCGCTGCTGCTCGGGCTCTGCGCGCCTGAGCCAAGCTGCAATTTTGGTGTGTTAAAAATTGCTGTATGATGGTGTCACAGCTGGATTGTCCCGCTGCAGATTTCACACCAGTTTTTGCAGGAGCAGGACCTGGGTTTGCTGCGCTCCTGAGCTCAGGGTGTCCCCCTTTATTCAATGCATTATGCAGAGTCTGATTAGCAGCCGACAGGCAGCTTTTGGCCCTCTCCTCCTGAAACAATCAGTGTTTAGGGCTTGACCGAGAAGGATTTGGTGTGAGATAAGCTTCCCAGAGTGGGGCCAGGACTGAAGTAATAATTGAATAAGCGTGAGGCGGTGAATAAGACTCGGAAGGATGAGTCAGAGCAGCTGGAGGCAAAGCCGCTGCCCTTGGGAAGGAGGGAAAAGGCTCCTCGGTGTCTCCTCCGCTGCCTGCCAGCGGTGGGACCGAGCTCGTCAGGCTGCTAGACGTAGATTTTTCTAGGGGGAAAGGCTGGGGAGGGACTTCCCTGGGCGCTGTGCTGGGGTGCACGGCACCCCGAGTCCCGCTGCAGCCTGCTCTGGGTGCTTGGTCGCAGGGCCGGGTACCGGCCCCGCTTCGCGCGGCCGTCGGGGTTGTGCCGGCTCAGGCTGCGCCAGCGGAACCGCAGCCGCTTCTGCCTCGTCCGTGCCGAGGCCGGGGCTCGTGGGGCCGGGGCGCAGCCGGCACGGTGCAGCGCGTGCTCGGCTTCGGCGAGGGAGGCACGGAGCGCAGCACGTGCCCATACGCACCCCTGGAGCTGGGGCCCAGGACCAGCGGTGTTCCCCGCCTCCGGCAGTCAGGCATCTTCCCCTGGAAAACATGAACTTATTGGCTGCTGTATTGAGCGAGTTGCACATTCCTAATAGGATTGGGGGTGTGCTGTTGCCCTATCGCTTCACTTCTGTTGGATTTCCCACTTCCTTTAATTTTTTATCAGTTCGTTTGGTTGCTGCTCTCAGTAGAGACGGCTCTGTGGGAAGTAGAAGAAACCAAGTGTTTATTTTTAGAAACTGCAAAAAGAGTTCAACCCAAGGCAAATACAATTACTTCAGGTTGCACGCAGGCTTCTGAGAAGCAAAGAAGAAATATTTTCTAAATAGTAAATGCCCTAAAAACCAATGCCACGAAGCCACTGTGCAATGAGAGCATCACTTAACCATTTGAGGAGTCCATTTAATTCCCTGGGGGTGGGAGGTGGTGCTGGCTGCTGGCTCCGGACACCCCATCGCTGCACGCAGCCTCATGTACCCCAGCCCCCGACGTGCCCCATCCCACCCCGTCCCCTCGCACGGGGGAGCCGAGCGGTTCATGCTGCTCCTGGCAAAGCTCCTCCGCCTCTTTCAGCCTGAAAGCCTGCCTCTCTCCTCTGGGGTATTTTTCTGCTTGAAGGGGCCTCCCGGATGCTATTCCTGGACCAGTTTTAGGGCATTTGTTGCCCAAAGCTTCTGCTGGGTTGTTTCTGGAGACCTCGTGGCTGGGAAAGAGGAGAAGGGGTGGGAGAGAGACTCCTCGGTTGAAAGCTTTCACTCTATAATTAAGCTGAACAAGAGACTCTGAGCTAAATCGCTGTTTCTCTTGCTCTGCCTGAGCGAACACAAAGAGCAGAAAAGGACTGAACCAGACAATTAAAACAAGCAATAAAATTGCACACAGAGGTCCGGGGAATGATTTCTCCTTGACACGCTCACCCCCAACAAGTGCCACATGCCCTGTGTATAAATAGCAGCTGCCCAGACTTGCTTAATCATCCCATTGTTGCTTTATAATATTAATTAAACATTCCTCTGGGATTGTTCGCATCCTAATTAAGTCGGGAAATTATAAAAGACAGTGAAGAAACCAAACAAGTGTATGCTGGGGGATGCACAACCCCAACTTTGCTAAACCGTGTGCAACCGTGTTTAAAAAAAAAAAAAGAAAATTGCAGGAGGACCGTGGTTAAAAGCATTTTTAATAGTCAACAACGACAGGGATTGTTTGATTAACGGTCCTCGGGGATCAAGAGCGGCTCTTTGCTCCAGGAGCGTTTGGAGGCAGAGCTGTAGGCAGCGAGCGGCTGTCTGGGCGCGCTGGAAGGGACGAGCGTCTCCCCCCGTCAGCGAGACAGGAGCGAATCGTCCCTGGCAGAAACCCCCCGATATCAAAGAGCCAATTAATCCGCAGCTGCTCTGCAAGGGGGGACGGGGACGGCGGGAGACAAGGAGCTGCTTGAATCGCGTTCAGCCGCCCCGCGCGGGCGGCAGCTGGGGGCCAGGGCTGCGGCATCGCTGCCTCCCGCTGAAGGAGGAATCCTGAAAATCCCGCCGGGGCACGGGAGCTGTGCAGGTGGGAGCGCGGGGACGGCCGTCCAGAGACGGCTCTGCATCAATACCCATGCGTGGTGATATTTTATTGCAGTGCGATTCCGGCTTCGCTGATGTCTCCAGCGCTGATGGAGAAACCGGCCGGAGCCTCTGCCCTGCCCGAGAAATCTTCCCCAAGGGGAAGAGCCACCGCGGTCACGTTCCCCCTGCCTGCCTGCTGGGCTGAGGCTCGTCCTCCCCATCTTCTCCTTTCATGTAGCGAGGAAGACTTGAGCACATTGTTCCCAACTCAGACTCATGCACCCTGCAGGGATGTACTGTGAATTACTTCCCAAATTATGTGAGTAATTAAAATCAATGAGAGGGTATCCTGTTAAATAACGTAATTAGATGAGCGTAGCGAGCAAGATGAGTGCAATAGCATTTTTGTTCTCCTGCCTGGAGACAGCTTTTAACTCTTTCTCTCTAGTCTCTTCCCTGGGAAAGGCAGGCAGGGCTCCCCGGTGTGCCGACGGCCGTGCCGCTCTGCACGCTCCGCTCTTGCTAACGCTGAGGTTTTTCCAGGATCTCCAAAGCCTCTGCCTGCTTCCTTCAGTGCTTCTTCCAGACAGGGGATTTTCTTTCCCCTCAGTCTCCATCCCTGTGTTATGTGGGGCACACTGGCAATGCTGCAACTTGAAGCCCATCAACATCTGAAACTCAGAGAAAATAGCATTGACTATCCACTTTAAGACCACGGCAAATGAAAATATGTCTCATGCGGTGCTGCACTCCAGCAACTGAATTGTAAACGGAGGGCCCCACGGAGTGGAAGTGAGAATTGGTCTTGATGTGCATAACGAATTGGCTGAGCCTTTCACCCTCAGCCCTGCGGATGAGGTGCGGCCGCAGGTAACTCTCTCGGAGGCAATCTCCCAGCCTGGGCATTTTTCCGCTGCGTAAACCAAGCTGTGGGGCTGGGAAGGACGAGTGGCAGCGCGAGCTCAGGCTGCATCAGCAGCCTGCACTGAAGGGCTCAGTATACAAACGCGTACATTTACAAAGGCGCTGTAGGTTTAATGTGTTGTCTTAATTCCAGAGGAAACTAAACGGCTCAGGAACCCAAGTGCTAAGAGTCATTTTTGTTGTATTTCTGCCTGTTTCAGGGCAGGGACTGAAGCCTCAGTCCATTAAGAGACACACGTGGATAGCTCTTTCTTTCTGCATGGAGTGCTATTAACTCCAAGGGGGCTCTGGTAAGGGTAAAGGCATCTGGCCAGATGGCTCTCATTGCAGGGCTGGGATCTAAATAATTAATTTATAGTATCGTGTTCATGACTTTGCTGTCTCCCAAAGGAAGCGCTGAAAAGTCCTTAACTTGGTGCTTATTTTTTCCAGCTGCGATGCACAGAGATGTGAGTCTACGCATTCTGTTTTATTTTAAGCTTGTTTGTGATTTTCCAAGGTAGTGAATTGTTGCAAAGATGTGTCACGTCTAATTACACTTGTCACATTAAATCATATTGTGGCAAAAAACCTGAACCCCTGCTGGGAACATGATCCCCTCCAGTAGGGATACGGGGAAATTCACCTTTGACGTGCTGCAGGAGTGACAGGTTGTTCCAGAAGAGATTTAAACGCACGCACAAAGGGCATGAGCACACCCTCGCCACGCGGCAGCAGCCGTCCCTCCTGCCCGGGTGCGATGCCAGCGCCGTCCCCACCACGCAGCCATGCCGTCACCCTGCTCTGCTGCGGGCGGCTCGGGGCGGCTCGTGTGCCGAGAGCCGGGCTCACGGAGGTGAGAGCCGGTCCTGGCACGCTTCCTTGCAGCAAGGCAGGGTTGCACCGGTGTTCCTAAGCAGAGGAAAAGGAGGTGGGAGGAATCGCCCGCCGGGTGTTCGTAAGAGACCGTAGGTTTTGCTGTTTTACAGGCAGGGTAAGGGTGTCTTATCCTGTCCATCTCTCGAGTGATTTAGAGGTCCCATAAAACCTCTGCAGAAGGAGGACTTTTGCTCGACTTTTCCTGGCAATACATCTTATCTCCAGTGAATTTCCCAAGACTCTGTTTGTAGCTGCGAGTAGAGTGTTTGTTCCCATTCATCCTACGAGACACCTTAAAAAGGCAAATAACATATATATTCTGTGAAAAGCTCAGATACTCTTGCTAACAGCATTGATAAAATCAGTGACATGTTTGAAAATCAGGTAAGCAGTAAATAGTAAGATCCCCTCTTGAATTCTTTTCAATCCGGAGGACCTGATCTCTCCTTTTTACAAGCAGAGCTCAATTCAGGGTACAGGAAACTCAGTACAAAGCCGACCGTGAATCGTTTCCACACAATTAGCATGAGTGCATGCAGATCAGGCAGCTGCATGCATAAATGCCTGGCTGGCTGCCTTTGGGTGCAAACTCTGAGTAATTGGTCTGGAAGAGAATGAACAGACGAGGAGGGGGAAAGTCTGAGCAGGTAGCTCAGGAGAGCTGCAGCCGAGTGACCCCAGAATGGGACCGAACGTGAGCAACATCCTCAGAGCCGTGCAGGGTTACGTGATCACGGCCCCGAGGAAGGGAACACGCTGGGCTCTGCAAGGACGTCGGTGCCGGTGGCTCCTGGGACCCAAGCTGCTCCCCGAGACCTCACAGAGGTGAGGGAGAAACCAGGTCCCCCAGGTCCCCAGGACACTTTTCCTGGCTGCCTTGGCCGTCCGTGCTGGCTGACAGGAGAGCTGTCGGGCTGGACGTGTTTAGCAGAGTCGCCGGGCACACGGACATGCTCAGAGAGCTTGTTCCTTGCCACGTTACACCGCTGCCTGCCACAGCCTCTGCCCACGCTGCGACAACACTGCTACCAAGACGCTAAGTTAACTGGGACCTCGTTTCATGCTGCCCTTCCGAAGGGACCTGGTGTTGCAATGCCTTCAGTCTGGAGCAGAGGTGAAAGATACTCTGCAATGTTCCTGCTCTCCGGAGACACCCAGTCAGTCCTCTGAGGAACTTTTTCAGCCCCAGAAGATTGTTACAGACCACAGAGGACAGAAAGTACAATGTAGGGGCCTGGAGTGACCCTTCAATTATCCTAACTAGGCAAAGGGAGATGCTGTTAGCATATGCATTTAAGAATAAAGCAACCGCTTCATCGGGCAACTGCTTATCTCAGTCCCAGAATGTCCTCCCGGTGCTCCCCTCTGCTTGCGGAGCCTTCGGAGGCGACAGCCCTCTGTTCCTGCCAGCCTTCAGCCAGGCTCTGCCTCCACAGCGGCTGTCACTGGCAGAGCAAAGGGACTAATTAAACCTGACAGAATGTCACGTTCGTTATCTCTAGGTTCGAAATGTCACATTGCTAACTCCAGCCCGATATTGTGAACGTGGCGAAGCCCTCTGGGAAGGTCCAGACTGAATTGCCGGCTTAGTCTGTTAATGAGGGAGCAGATCTCCCTCCTCGTTGCCTGAGCGGTGGGACCCCCACAGCCCCCCGGGCAGCGCGGCGGTGCCGGAGCCTGCACAGAAGCTGCGTGGTAAAGCTGGCGTGAACCACCTCTGTGCCACGAGCACCCGGCTCTGCCCTCTGCCAGGGAGGCTGCTCTGCCTGCCCGGGGACCCTGTGCCAGCCCCGCGGGAGGAGGCGACAGCCGGCGAGCAAGGTCAGCCCGAAGCTGCTCTCCCTCCGCTCCCACACCAAGGCTGTGGCCGCATCCAGCCCCTTACCCCTGCGCCGGCGGAGGGGCCCGCATGGGCTTTGGTGCAAAGGATGGAGTGAGCGTGAGCAAGGACCCCCCAGCCTCCCCTCCGGATCCTGGAGCTGGTGTCCTGCCGGCTCTGGTGGGATTTAAGCGTGCATTTATAGCATGTCGGAAAGTGCTTTCCGAATTAACCTCCAGCCTGCCCAAGGTGAGGACCGACACAGGATCAGGCGTTTCTTCTTTCTGGGATATTGATTTTCCCCCTTTCGCTTTCCTGTTCAGCGAAAGCCAGGAAATCTGAGCCAGCTCAGAGGCTTTGCTCAGTGCCGGTACTGCAGGAAAGGCTCCTGAAGAAGACGCAGATGAGAAGTCACTGGAGAGGGCGAGCGCCCAGCCAGGACCGACCCCCCCGGCTGCAGAAAGGCAAGCGAGGAGGCTGAGGAGCTCAGCCCCAACGGGGAGGCTGGGCCTGGGCGAGGGCCCCGTCTGGCCGGGGCAGAGCCGAGCCGAGGGGGTGAGGGTGCTCCCCCAGCGGTGCCACAGCCCGGCCTCGGCTGAGGCAAATCGCTGCAGAAAACTGGTTTTTATTTATGCTTTAAAACCAGCACACGAGACTGCCTGCCAGCTGGAAGGGGGTACGATTTCTGGATTAGAAATGCCACGTGGATACAAATGAACAAAAGGAAAGAGAAATAAAGTACAGCCTCTTTCTGCAGAGACAGGGACGCTGAAGAGGTGCAGTCCATGTTTCAGAAACGCCGCTTAACGAAGTAGCGGAGATTCTGCTGCTGATTAGTAATACGGTGAAGGTGATTGGGAATGTGCTGGAGTGAATAAACCAGTGCTGGACTTTGAATAAAACGGGTCTGAGTTCAGCAAGGATGTGGCAATTGGTTTCTTTCCTGCCGGACTCAATACGAGAGGAATTGAGGGGAAACTGTTAGATTTGCTCAGTCTCCAGTCAGAAAGCCTTTCAGGTTAGTTAGGCACATCAGCATGGATGGCTAACGGGGACAGAGCCGAGTATCGCTAGGGAAGATGAGGGCTGGCCCTGGGGAGGCTTCAGCAACGGCGCAGATTTGCAGGGCACGGGGGACCCTCAGCTCCAGGGGGTAAATAGTAAATATAACCTGTGTCAATGGGAAAGGAAAACACGACGGGCAGCAGCCAGCCTGTATTTTCCTTTCCTCTTGCCCAGCATTAGCCTAAGAAGCCCCATCCCATTGTCAGAAGAATAAGCTGTGAAATGGTTTTGAAAATAAAGGCTTTTTAATTACAGGCACATTTGTGAGCCTTCTGGAGGCCATCTGGCTGGAGGAGCGGGGTGTTAGCCTCGGCGCTGGTGGGGAAGGGAAAGCCCAGGGAGGCAGAGTGAGGAGCAGCTCCTGGAAAAGCACTCTATTAATGTTAAGAGCCAAATCCTCTCTATACATTAAGTCGTATGGGCCAGATCCAGCCCCCATCCATTTCAGCGGTGCCGGATCCGCTCGGCAGTGGCAGAGACACACTGCTGCGTGACGGGGCTTTGCAAGGGGCCGGGCTGCACTGCTCATCCAGCCCTTGGCCGAGCAGGAGCCCGGCCACCCCCCGCAGAATGGAAATCCTGCAAGCACCAAGAGCACGTAACACCTTCCTCCTCCGACCTGCCCCTACCTCCTGCCCGCCTGCGTTGGAGGGAGGTTTCCAGCCTCTCGCAGGAGCCGTTCCACACAGGCAGGGCTGGCATCGGGCAACAACCTCCTCCCCTGGGCTGCAAATACCACGTGCACAGGGAACAGCGGCTCCCCTCGTGCCAGTTTATTAATCCCCGGTGTCTGAATGAATGTTATTGGCGTCAAATTAACTCCAGTGCATTTGATCCCGTCTGGGCTTAGCGTACCCCAAGAACAGAGATTTCTAATAAATCTGAATGTCCAAGCTTCATTCGCCATTGCTGCCTTCCACGGGGCAAGCTCACGGGGGGACGTGTTTGTGTAGTTATTGTCCTGTGTTTGGTATTAACCACTGCTATCAAAGATGCAGAACACAGCCAGGGCCTCATTAAAGACTGTCATTGTGCTAATTAGGTAGGTTTCATGCTTAATAACAAGGAGCTATTTCATGGCAGTTTCATGAAAAAAAGAGGAGAAAAAGCCATTATAATTTCAGGAAAAGTCCCTGGAGAAGTGAAATGGTAATTCACAAATCCTACCCTGATCTATTAGCAGATCCTGCTCTGGAGACTAAATTAGGTAGGATGTCTGGCTTGGCTGATATTCTTTATTATTTGAATGCCTCTTAAAGAATATTTATTAGGTTTTTTTTTTTCTCTTAAGAACTTTGAGATCCAGCTACATTTACTTGCAATTTTCAAGTGGCTGTTTGAAGCCTATGTCACACTGAATTTGTCACTGCAAACACCCTGGAAAATCCCATTTCGATGCAAAACATCCTTTGAAGACACACTTAGGAGGCAGAGAGAACATAAACACATTTGAAACTATGCTGGGCATTTGGTCAGCTGTCTGTGCAAAGTGCCCCGGTAGGGATCTGCTCCTTTGAAAAAAGAAGAAATTAAGCCAACACCACCACCTCTGTCCTCGGGCCGGCGTTCATCCTTCGTGGTCCCCAAAGCTGAACGCTCGCCTCGCTGGCAATTGCAGGCAGAAGCGGAGGGAGGAGCAGCGGGTGCCGGGGGGACGCAGGGGCCCCGCACGGGCTCTGGCCCCACCACCGCCGGCTCTGACCCCGCTCCCAGGGATCCGGGTGGGAGCGGGCACGGACTCGGGAGTGCTGGCTGCAGCAGGAGCAATTATTTTGGGTGGGAAAGGAACACGTGGGCAGCAGCTGGGGCCAAGAACTGCCCTTTCCATGAGAAACTAGAAACAATAGTATTTCCTCCGAGCAGGGACAGAAAAGGCTGGGTTTAGCAGCTGATCTTTGAGCAGCTCCCCGGCATGAGCGTGCGTGGGCAGGATGACCTGGCACTGCCCCGTGGGCCAGGGCAGCTGTCGGGAGCACGCAGGGCCAGAAATGCTTGTTCTCAAGAGAAACTTCCCATCGGCTCCTTGTGAGACCCCGTCGACGGGGGGAGCAGCGCCGCGGCAGCTGCTGGGGTGGGGGATCCAGCATTTGCAAGAGACCACGTGTGCTGGCAAAGTGGGTTTGGGTTTATGAAGCCCAGGGTTGCACAGCCTCTGCAGGGTGCTGGAGGTGTGGGCTGGCCGGGGCTGGCACCAATGGGAGGAACCGGGGGGCAATCCCCGAGAACCGCTTTTCCCACCGAGTAGGTTCCCAATGTGCATTTTAGGCTCCAGATCTCCCTGTGTCCTGCATAAACATACCCTTTTTCCTGGATAATACATGGCCTTGGAGAGGTAACCACCTGCAGAAACGTACCCTTCATCTCTTGGCCAAAGCATCGCCGTGGCCGTGGCCATGGCCGTGGCTGTGCCCGTGCCCCTGCCGCGCCGTGCTCAGCCTGGGCCCTTGCCTGCTGCCCAGCACACTCACCACAGCTGAGGCCAATGCTCCGTGACAAGCTTAAAAAGCCCCTGGTGTGGGTGCTCAGCTCCCCAGCGCCTCTCCCCACCCAGTGCGGTCCTCCTCTCTCCGTGGGGCTCAGCCTTCAGTGCCAGGCAGGTACGGCCGGGACGTGCTCCTGGGGACGGGGGGTGCCATAGGGCAATGCCACCGTGCTCCCTGCCGCTGTGTCAGCCCGGCCGTGGATGGGGTCCCCCGGGTTGTGCCCGGGCAGCAGGGAAGCCCTGGGGTGAGGCCACGCTCTCCGGGGACCGAGGCTGGTGCAGGAAAAGCTGTGCTACTGCTTATAGAAAGCTCCTTCTCCTCTTTCCTGACCCTATGGAAAGTTTGGTGGGAGCTGGGAGGGCATATTTGTAACAAACAGGATGAACTACTGATAGAAGGGGAGGAAAACAAAATGCTTTAGAAACAGCCTTTTGGCATTCAGAGAAATGAAGAGGGGGGGAAAACAAGCAGACCTAAAGCCTGTGAGGAGGAAAAACAAAAGCTTGCTTGCAACTCAGGTTCCTGAAAAAGTGCTGAGCATAGCTTTCAGATGCTGACCCACTCCTCTCCTTGTATGGGCAGAAACAGGGCTTGTCTTGTGCCTATATTTAATTTGCAAGGGAAAAAAAAATTCTTCCTCCATTCCTCTGCTCTACTGGCCTCTCTGTCTTGGGAAGTTACAACAGGAATAGAATTGCATGTTTAAAAAAAATAATACTACTGCTCGCACATAAGCCCTTCCTAAAGTTGGAGTGAGCAGAACAGGTTTTTGCAACATAACACTGCTGTGCACACGAAGCATCTGGTGAGGCTCACGGCTAATGGAAATGGGGGCTGCAATGCAATCAGCAGGCTCTGCGCTGTCTTCACGCTCTTGAGATTGTGGCTCAGGGAGCCGACAGGAACTCTCCTAGATCACGTTTAACTCCTGGAGACAGCGAGGAGAGGACCCAAGGCAGGGCAGGAGGCCGGGGCAGGACCTGCATGGCCCCGTCCCGCACCACAAGCCAGGGGCTGCACGACTCTGAGGCCCTTCCCTCAGCAGCAGTTTCTCCCGCAAACATTTCTCCCTCTGCCTTTCCCCATACTGGGGCAGGAAGATGGACATTGAAGTGTTACCCGAAGGCTGTCGGGGATGTGCACAGGCTGCAGTGGGACGTGCCTCCAGAGCAGCGCTGGGACCCTGGCAGGGACCTCTGGCTGCAGCTCTTCTCCCTGGTATGATTTATAACCTCTCCTTGAATGGAAACTCTCCTGGCCGCTCCCCAAACTGCTCGGTCCCGGCTGGGAACAGGCTGACACAAACTGCACGTGCTCCCGGCTCCGACCCCCGCCAGCCGAGCCCTTCATGCCTGCTCGGCCGGGCTTTCATGACGGTGAAAACCCAGAAGCTTCCGCGCTGGAGAAAAGCAGGACTGCGGGTTGCCCCACGAATGGAGACGGCCCCACAGCATGCTGGAGACTGATGCCACTTTATTGGTAACTCTTGGAGAGCTGGACACTGAAGAACTTGGTTCTGTCAAGACGAGGTTTGTACACAATAGCAATAGGAAACAACAACAATAAACGTCTGTTGCAACTTTGTATCTTGGTGCAACCTCAACAATAAACTCTTGCAACATTGTATCTGGTGCAACCTGTGGGGAGAAGGGCATGGGGAGAGAAGCAAAACCCGCTGAGAGCTTGAGGGTCACAAACTTCCATGAAAGGAGCCTTGCGTCCTACTGGTTTAACTGGCAGGGGAAGGAGAGATGCTGGGAGTGCAACAGAGATGCAGTTTAGGGGGAAAACTCCCCAGCTGAAATGCAACAAAGCTGGGGTTCAACACCCCCCCTTAGCAATTGTTCGAGTCTTATAAATCCGAACTTATTTCTTTCAATTTAAATAACAAGTGCTTCAGGTACAACGCTTGAATTGCCTGGTTTATAACCCAGTTTTAAGTGCACACAAGTAGGAATAGATTTTTTTAAAAAAACTATATATATATTTGCACACTCATACACACACATGCACACAGTGAATTTTGTGCTGCAGCTATTTTAACTAGAGATGATGGAACGGGCCTGAAGCGGCTATCGCAAACCAGGCTCCAGGAGCTGGTTGTCCATGGCACCACTCACCCTAAAGCTGCTAAAGATTCTGATTATTTTTGCAAATATCAGTCCTCCAAAGTCTGCCCACGTGGGGCTGCATCAGCTGCTGCTCGGACTGCCCCTGAAGCCGTAGCTCTCCAGAAAATGCCACTTGCAGGCGACTGAGGCCTGCAGCACATTTTGCAGAGGACTTCTCTCTCATCTCAGTCAATGTTGAGAGCTCAGGGGTCTCCTGAAAAGACATGTATGGCCTCCAGCTCCTCTCTGGCGTGAAACAAATGCTCGGCAGAGCAGAGGACACCGACAAACTCAGACCCAAACGGCAGTATTGATGTCAAACCCAGACTGGGTGTAGTCTATGGTATCGTGGACTTTCTTGGTGCCAATTTTGGGTTTCTCGCTATTGCTTTCTGCCTTTGGGCACCTCTCCGCTTTGCTGTGATGGTTCTGGATGTTCCCGTGAAGTGGGAAGTAAAATGTCCCCTTGAGTTTGTTCATCTTTTTGGGTCTCTTAGAAATTTCGGGCTGTTTGTCTTCAGGCGGAAGCCAGCAAGGTTTCTCCTTGAGAAGCCTGTCTCGGTCTGGCCGAACGCTCCTCAGGAACTTCTTGAAGATGTTGGCTGTGAGGGAGAACTTCCTGCAGAGCTCCTGGGATCTGCTCATGGACAGGGACGCCTCGCTCTTCTCTCCCTTCTTATCCAGCTCTGGCAGATCCAACCAGTTCCCAACCAAGTCTGCAAAGATGTTATCCCCCAAGACCAGCGGCTGCCGATTCCTGCTCTGGGACATTAGGGAGGATGTCCAGTCATGGCCATCATCACACCCCGGGCACTCCCGGCATGCTGGCCACCCCCCAGCTATGCCCTGGCTACTGGGCTCGAATGTCCTTGGGCGGACGTGCTCTGCTCTGCTCGATGCAGAGGAAGGTCCTTTTGGGTGATAAACATCCTCACCGCAGAGGCTCCTGAAGGAGGAGGGGGTGTCTCTAAGGTGGCCACCCTCCGGGAGCGCAGCAGGATGGGACAAACCCACCGGCCGTGGCACGGCACACGCGAGGGACGTGGGGCTGCGCTCGTCCACCGACGCCTCCCCCCGCAGCCGCTCGTCCTGCCGGGCCCCGGGCACGTCGCTGCTGCTTCGGCAGCACTGGTGCTGCTCAATGCCAGAAGCGGTGCTGCGGCTCCCTGAGATGTCCAGCTGCTCCAAAGCTGTCTGGACCTGGAGGAGTTTCAGCTCCTGCAGTGCACCCATCATGCAGTTCATCTGCTCGTGCAGCCCGTCCCCGACCTCCTTCATGGAGAGCTGCGGAGGGAAGGAAGCAGACATTGAGTCAGTGTCGCCAGGAGAGAGCAAGAAAATTTTGACCAAAGGGCAGGAGAGCTGGGCTGAGCAGCTCCCTGAAACATCACCTCTTCCTACTGGCTACGTTTTAGATGCATCCTACCTGTACTACCTCCATTTCATGGAACAGCAATTGGATTTTTCTTAGATTTTTCTAGGAGTTTCCCTCTAGGAATAAGAGGAGCTGACAGAAGGAGTGGATTTTTTTGACCTGACAACAAAAATAAATAGTTTGAGTTTCCGTTAATTGCTTGGTAGAAACCCAAGATGTACAACTGTGAATGGTTTTGGCTGCCACCAGTTTTAACATATTCTTCTGCTTTTGTGTCTGTTGTGCCCTGTAACGAACTGAAATCAGGAGTCAGAATAATGAACAGAAGTGCCTTCCACAGAGAACCTTGTTTCTTTACCTAAAGTGCTAAAGTAAATTAAAAATAAACCCCAATAAGAATCACATTGTTACTATATAACACGTGTTCAGATCTTAATACTCTCATTACAGGCACCTCTCACTAGAGGACAATCAAAGAGATTTCAATGCACTTGAAATTTTGTACAAAACAACCAACAAACTCTAAAATTACTTACGTTAAACTAGCAATCTCTGTGATTCCCAAGCTAGGACCTTCAGTAGCAGTTCTGCTTTATCCCTGAACCTTGCTATAAAGATTTAACTTTCTATACTAGACTTAAAATAAGCAAGTTATTTGCCAGAGCTGCTAAACTCCCCCCTCTTGTCTTTTGCTCTGTTGCTTTCTCTCTCTCATGTAGGATCTGGATCATATTCCCAAAGCGGCATCATAAAACAAATGGGCTATACTTTCCAACAGCTGCTGCTTTTTTTTTTTTTTTTAGCAGGGAGGGGGAGTGGGGAATGGGAAGGAGAGGGGAAGAACAGCAGGGGATGGCAGGGCTGGAGGTGAAGACATGTCACATCGATGTAAGGTGGTTTGCAGAAGAGATTACCACTGTCTAGGAAAAGCTTCAGCCTACGCTGTCATAAACAGTTTAAAAGGCTCGTGACAATTTTTGTACAGCAATAGATCTCAAGCTGAGGGTGAAAAAGGACAAGATGCATCTTATGTTCAGCTTTACATTATCAAGCTTTACTTTTTTAAATCTCCTTCATTTTAAATTAGTTCAATTACTTGCTCTATTTCCATTTCTGTATGTGAATCTGACCAGTGAGAAAGAGCAGTCATCAAAAATTGGATCCTCTGTAACAATCTACCGCCATAAGTGGAACGCTTCTCAACAGTTTCTAACCACAAATCTCCATTTCAAAACCCAGAAACTAAAACTAGCCAGCAGGTTATGATGATTTTTCAGAGCTTTGCTCCCAAGAAACTTATTTATCGCACAGAATGAGCACACAAGCTATGAAGATACAGAAAATCTGTGTTTAGCTTCCTGATTACGCTACCAAGTGTCTCCAGCTATTTAATTTTTTAACATCAGCAAATAAGCCTCTACTTCTGCAGACATGCAAATAATGCCCCACTTACAGACTAACCGAGCTCTTGGGTTACCCGTACAAAAGCTGGGGCCATATGCTCTACAAGCCTCAGACAAAACTATCACCTTACCTCTCCAGATTTGCTGTAATGCTTCTCGTCCTAACCTTTCTCGCCTTATTAATGGTAGTCTGTTTTATCTGGGGCTTTGCAAAAAGCTGGATTTGGAGCCAGCCGGGCCCCTCATTGGCCGCTTCCCACCAAATCCCCTGGCCGGCGCAGCGCTGTAATCACGCCGTGCTGGGGGACAAGGGTCCTGCGGTAATGACTGGGCTGATCAAACCCTCGGCATATGCTGGACGGCTCCGCTGTTCACCTCATTGATTCAATTAACTCTCCCATGATGGGTGGTATCATTACAACGCACACCTCATCCAGCAAGGCTCTACGAAGCATTAACATTTCATAGGCAGCATTTATCGTCCCTGTGGTCGTTTCCCACAGGCAGATCCCATCTTCCCCCCCCCGACAAGAAAAGACCAGAGCCCTGAAAGCTCAGACTCCAGCACTTTTCCTTCTGAACAAATGAGCTGGTTCTGCCAAACCTGGCACCAGCACCAGCCCAGGGAAGCCTGAGCCACTGGAGAAGGAGTGGAGATGTTTTAATCTGTGGAAACGCTTTCCCATAAATGACTACGAGGTTTGGACACTTCTCCCCCGATGCCCAGCGCTGCCTGCGCCGAGGGCTGGGCTGAGCTGTCCCCTCGCAGCAGAGGGGGAGAAACGGGGGCTTTCAGGATGTCTGTCCGATTTCAGGAACCTGCTTTGGGGTGGGACGAATCCTGCCCTCCGGACTTGGCCTCGGTGTCCCTCTGGCAATGCTAATCCCACCATCAGCAAGAGAGTTTTAAAGATCCTCAGGCTTTTAACTCTGCTTGCGAACACTGCTAAAACTGTGGGTTGTGCAAGTTAAAAAACCCAGCAGACAACCCCCCCTGCTCTATCTTTTGCTCTTCATGGCATCTGTTCAGTCTTTTACAGAACTGAAGAGTGAGTGAAACCCAGCCCAAAGTGAAGTCACTGACTGGTGACCAAACAGACTGCAGGGGCTTGGATTTCATCCACTAGTAATTACCCTGTGGTAATTAAGAGTACTCACCTTGGAGAGAAAACTCTGGAGGGAAAACAAAAAGTTTCTTTCCCAGTGTCTAACAGCCACTCTCTCCTCTTTGCCAAGATCTCAGTTCTCCCAAGTTCAGACTGACTTCTCTGTGCCTCTCCAGAAAAGGAACAATCTCCCACAGAAGAGAGACCACCACCCTGGCAAAGGTTCAGGATTGAACTATGTGGGCTGCGAGAGGGGAAGAAAGTTTCTGCGAATAATCCCGCAGATTGGGCTGGAAGTCAAACAGATGCTCTGACTGCAAGGCGCTGGGAACTCAAGGCTTGAAGGGACAACCCTTGTAGCCTCACTGGCTCTGTGGTCACACACTTCACGTAGAAGGAACTGGAATTTGTGATGAACTAAAGCGCAATTTCAAACAGAGCGTGAATGTGACACAAAACCCCAGAGAGCCTTTATTTGGCATGGAGAGAGACCCTGACCGTACTTGCTGGGGTTATGCAAGTGACATTATGTAAGCTGGCCACCACGGGGCATCGGGAGATGTTCTGTCTTGTGCATGTTTGTGAGCTGTAAATCCCAAACCTGTTGTTGAATCAGCCCCGCACTCAGCCGTGCTGCAGAGCAGAGTGCAGGGGAAACGGCAGTCACTACAAAACTTAGGGTCTAGCACAGATCTTGCTCATCAGCATCCTCCCTTCTTGTACCTGCTGGTCTCTGCTCAAGGTGCACAAATATGTCAGCATTTCAAGGGACTCTGTGCTTCAATACAAGTGGCTCTTTGGCACCTCTCCTTCCAAGAAAAGCCAAATTAGAACTATGACAACTTACAGATGCTCAAATTTATCTCTATAAAACAGTTAAAGATCAGATGCCTCAAATTGCACCTCATTATTCCTGAAACTTCTGCAGTCCCTAAAAATTGGCATGAAAAAGTTTTAGTCTCATTCTGAACAAGCCAACACAGATGCCTTCTGTAGCAAGACAAGTACGTGCTGGGCTGAGCACAGTTCTGACGCGCATGCTCCACTTCAGTAGCTGGAATTCAGTGTGTGATGTTAAACGTTTCTTCTCCAGCAGTAAGGTATTACCTCCAGATCAATCCTCCTGTGAAGGCATGAACAAGGCAGCTCTGGCTAAATTCTTCTGCAAAGCAAAGCTTGCTTAAACTACAGTCACCCTGAACATTGAAAACTGAAGCACAAAATTCAAAAGCTTTTCAAGCACTTTCAAATGATCATCAAGGAATACTCAACGCGAGGGAAAAGAAACACAAACCAACAGTGAGCATCTTGCAAAACTGGCAGAGTTCAAATACGTTTTGGGGTTTTTTTACATTGAAAATCTACCATTTTGAGTGGCAAAGGTATCAATCACTTTGTAAGCCATGCCTTTTTAATGATTTCCTCAAAATACTTATTCCCAGAACTACAACCACAATTGGTTTACACAGTTTAAAAATCAATGATCTTCCACCACTGATTAACACAGCAGGAGGACAGCGTGCCCCAAGGAACATCCTCTAGCAGTTCCTGGCATTTTATCAAAACCAAATACCTGAGACATACAAATAAGCGATATTTCACTTGTCACTCCCCACTTCGCAGGGAAATAAGTAACTTTTTAAACCCACTTTGGGAACTAATGTTTTCCTATAGCATCTACATTCACTGAGTTCTCAGAATTCAGTTCCCACCAGTCCCCTCGAGCCACAGCTGCCTGTATTCCCAGCACATCCGCACATCTGGCCTGCCCAGGACTGCAGCAGCTTTGTGATGCTGACAGGAGAAAAGGAAAAACCCAGCTAACACACCACGGCTTTCAGCTGAGCACAGGGAACTGAAAAGAAGAGCTCTGAGCGTGTCTGTCGTAATGAGGAGGAAGACAGATGTCCAGCTCTTAGGCAGAAGAAACGCAAAGGGAGGAAGTTATTGCTAAGAGGACAGGAAAGAACAAATGGCAAATAGCAGTTCTTAATAATAGTGCTGATAGGCAACAGAACCAGCAACAAACAATTGGTCTTTAAAGAGGATGACATAATAGAGACCAAAATTATTTTAGAACTGCTGAGCTGATCATATTGTTTCTGTGTTTTCCTTTGGGTCACTAACTAGATTAATCTTCAACAAGCCTGCAATTGTGGCTGGGCATAACTCTTCGGAGCGCACTGCACGGTTCACAGAGAGCTGCTTTCCAGCTTGATGTTGCACCTTTCTTTTCCTTCCCTTGATGGATGCCAAGGGCCCGCAATCTTCTTTTTGTCCTTGCATTTTATCACAAGAATTTCAAGTCTCTTTTTTACCTCTTGTCTTTCCAGAGTATTTTAGGCGTAAATGAGGATGTTAACTGTGAGCTCACAATTTATCTGAAAGAGGAAGGATGCTGAAACTTTACCATAAAGATTTTTTTCCCCAATAGTTTGAATAGATCTTAAACAGATGTTAACCACGAAAGACACGGTTCACATCACTCAATTAACCATCCTCCTTACTCAATTGCCTTCCTTTCCATTGCGATGATATTGTTCTGTGCTTCCCAATCACACTTGCTACGTTTAAAGGCAAATTAGAAAATCAATTGTCTACAACCAGGAAACAAATGGACCAAAAAGAACTCCAACCTTCAGACTTTTACTCACAACCCAGGGACAAGAGAGACCTCGGGCCCCAGTGTACAGACTGACCACTGAAGATGATGGTTACAAGTGTCGGCTTTCAGCCCAGTGGTCTGCTTCACTGGGGGATCTGGTCTTTAACATTCCTGAATACGTGCAGCTGGCAGTCCAAAAAAATCCACCGTCATCTTTAGGAGTCTTCTCTGGAAATACACAAGCGGACAAAGCCCAGAACTGCTTTTTCTCTCCCCAGGTTATATGTGACAGGACATCCACTGTCAAGTTACTCCTTTGCACCTCCCCTTAAGGCAACACCAAGGAACGAGATTCTGCCGTAACCACCCATGTTTCTAACGCTGCCTCCAGCAGCGATGGGTAAAGCCACCCTTACAGGGACCATTTTATCAGCGGAGACACAAATGGAGCTGCGTGTTTCCACCCGTTGGAGTTGTGAGCAGTGACGTTAGACCTTGAGGTCTGTCATTTATGCCGTACTCTACTGCAAATCACAGGAGCTGCCCCTTCAGAAATAGCAGTAACAAAAACACAGCGGACTCCTTTTCGAGCATGACACAGTTACCGGAATAGGACCCAGTGTGAGACAAAGAGTAAAAATAATTGGCTGTATTTTTCACTCAGACCAAATGTTCTATTCCTGCAAGATATTCATAGCAAGAAACATTGTCTACCAGGACATAAATTAATGTAAGAAGGGAGTCAGACTCTATCAAACTCAATAATTTGATGCATTTATGATGAATGTGCAGGGAGAATATTCAGAAGTTCAAGTCAGAGTGGTAGGGTTTGTTTTAAATACCTACTTTAATACTTTCCTCCTAGAAAAAAGCAACAGAAAACCCAGAAATACCCTGGATTCCTCAAGAAAGACCAAAACATGCAAAGTAAAGTTACAACTACAGCTAACTTGACTGTGACCCCCCACCCGTTAGAGCCATACAAACCCCAAGTGCGAGATAAATCTGCTCCATGAACTCGCCAGTCCCTAGCTAGATAATAAGTGATTTATTCTCAGTGTAGAAGAGCCTCAAAACCCCAATCCCATGGTACGCATGCTGATGTTGCTATGTATAAATGCAAACAATCCCCGTATCAGAAAGTTTACGGAGGTAATGCCATCTGCAGCGTGAAACACTGAAATGAAATTCCTCTCTGCTAATCCCTGAGCAGGACAATTCTTGTTAAATCTGATCTTTCAGCTGAGATAACATTCTGTAACTCGGAAAGCAGACATCATATTTCTGTGCCTCAGAATGATGTTTGCAGACTCCGAATCCAGCCGATAAAGTCAAGAGGACTTTTAGGACTGGAATTAATTGCATTAATGGAAGATTCACAAGCTCTGTGGCTCACTTCACAACTGCCATACAAAGGACAGCTGACAGAAGGAGTGGAGAAGCACAACTTATTGCATGCCAGGCCTACAACCAGCACTGCATATTCTCGCAAACCACACCGTGTCCATAAATCTCCACGGGCTTTCCAGAGGAGGTGAACAAGGTCTTCTGTATTTTCTACATACAGAGACTGAGGTGCAGAGAGCTGGCATGGCTTGTCCAAAACGGCTCCACAGGCTGGTGTCAGCACCAGGACGAGGACCCCAGCTTCGGCAATCAATCCGACTGCAGAGCTGCCCCCGATCCCACACCCCGTTGGGATGAATGGCTGTGTCAGCTGAGGCTCTCCTGGCTGTGAAGCATTTGCATGTGGAAGCTTCTGAATGAATTCCAATCAAAGGGACACCACACATGCCAGAAACTATCAGCTTACAATGGAAAACATGCGATTGGAATAGGAGATCTCTCATTGACTGAAACGGGTCAGATTCATCCTTGGGAGCCGTGGCGGAGCTGGCAAAGCGCTTTCCCAGAGGTAACGCGAAGACCGGTGTAAGCACGCCCGGACCCACGCTCATCTGTGACTTGTCTGGCAACACACGGTGTGATCTCAATGCATAGGCTGTGCGTTGAAATGCTGGGGCACACCAGCAGCCCAAACCAAGCACACGATTATTTAAATATGTTTTTAATACACAAAGCAGGAGAAAGAAAAATCAGAGCTGGAATCCTCGAATCCCACACTGGTGGGGGATAGAGTTGCACTTGAAGATAACCTTTCCTTGGGAACTGGGAGCTGTGCCAACATCCACTCTTTTTTGAGAACACCCCCTCCTCAAAGCCAGCCAAAGGCTGCAGTAGTTTACACCAAGACAAACTAAACTTCTGCTAATGGAACGGCCTCTGACTTTCATGTGTTACGCTGACCAGCCTCAGCAAGCCTGGTTCCTCAAACAGGGCATCTTTGCAGAACACCCCTGCACGACAGCCGCTCTGCCGCTCAGCGGTCCCTCCCACCCGACCGGGGCTGCTCCCCGGACATCACGCAAACCACTGTGTTTCTAAGTTTGCAATGATGCCCTGGGACTGGACTCCCGTTTAGCTGCACACGGGGCGGCTCGTTGTCTCGATCTGGCCAAGTCCTTCCCACCATTCCTCCCGCATGATTCTTGGTTCTGGTGGATTTAATGTCTGGAGGCATGACCTGCCCAGTAATGAAGAAAGTGGCAAAGAAGCAGGGTCAAGAGGTTCAGTTCCCACTCACCAGCCAATGCAGATGGTCCCAGCTGTCTATCGCACTGCTTGCTGGTCTTTAAAGAAACATTAATCTATTTTAATTCCAGGCTATCTTGACAGTATTGATTTTTAAAAGCTGTTATTGCTCAGGATATCATTTACGGCTGTTTTAATTAATACAGTCCTCCTACCTTCACTAAATGCAATCTGCAGCTCACTTAAGTTGCTGATGAAAGGAATTGTTTCCGACGGCGTGCTGTAAGGCAGAGGGTCTCTCCAGCTGTCACCCTGCGGGCTGTCCTGGCACGCCTGTGCTCACAACAGCTCCAAGACTGCACTCTGATACCCTGAGAATTTGTTGTCGAAGTAAGTTTTTAAGCTTCAGTAACAAAAATTGGGGGGAAGGAGGGGGAAAGAATGTGACTAGTAAAAACCAAACGCATGAAGATCTAGGCTGCTTTCAGTTAAGTCATGAGTAGTCCTACTGAAGGTGACAACTGCCCCTTCCCAGTTTTTTAAGCCAAGCATATACATAAATCTTTGCCAGGCTAAGGTCTTGGTTTATTCATAGAATAAAAATTGTTGCATTTTTACAGTTTAAAAAAAAAATCTATTACTGCATTATAGCAAGGGTATGAACAAAACCAGCATTTCCTCATTTTAAGTATTTTTTGGTTTTCACATTGTGAGGGATCTGCCTTCCTTTCGAATGTATTCAAATTCTTCAGAAGTCATGTTGTGCGCTACAAAATAGGCATGTTTTAGACTCACAAGTAAAGGTGCAATGTTTAGGCTTCTACAAAAACTACTGCTCAGATAATGAAACCGACTTGTTTAGAAGACAAAACACAGGTTTAGGAATCTTATTCTAAGCACACACTTTTGACAGTTACTCTTTTTACCCATCTCACCTTCGAACTTGTTCAGATTCTAAAGATCTTCCAGATTATAAAGTACATGTCCTGGTTTACAGTTTGCATTTCATTCATCACACCCAGCGTACAGTACACCAGTGACTCTCGTTTTCCTTTGTTTTAGTTTGTCTTCCAGCTCCTCTGTTTGCTAGGGAAACACTGGTAACGCTAGCAGGTTAAATGTCACTGTTTGCCGCCGCATTTATTCGGAGTAAAGCGCTGCTGCCCAAGCCCGTGTTTCACCAGACACGTCCAATCTGCAGGAGCACAGCCACCTCCAGCGCAGCAGCGAGTCCCCGGTCCTGCCCCGGGCGCAGCTGCAACTTTGTGTGTCTCGGTATCGACTCAAATGGTGTTGCTTACATGCACAGCGTTTCCTGTAATGCGGGCAGGACAGCAACGCTGTACATAAGCCCATTTTGTAAAACTCCAGTTAGCGCAAATATCAGCTGAAATCAACATCCTATTAAGCCCTAAACCAGGAAGCTTTGGTGCATTCAGAAACTTCACCCACCCGTTTTTGCTCTGCCTTGTCTTCCCCTTTTGTTCTCATTATCTATTTATCTGAACAACGCACGACTCCCTAGCCAGACCTACTAAGCACTTGGAACCCTATTTTGGAAAGTATCAGTTCTTCCTACTAATCCACCCCCAGCAAGCCCCAGTGTACCAACAATACCTTCTGGCTTGTGGACAAGCCCAAGCAAGTTCAGCGAGTGAGGTTACCATCTGAACAGGAGCGGGAGGAGGGAGAAAACAGTGTTGATTTATGACAAAGGGTTTCCTATTAAAGGAGAAGTATTTTCAGAGGGTATTGGAGGTGGCAAGGGCACGCTCCCTTTACAGCATTTTGATTCCCGTAAACTTATGCTTATCAGAGATTTCTGTAAAGGTTTCTTTGATTTCTGATCCGTGCTGGCATCTTTTCTTTAAAGCCACCGCACACCCCCCCGACCCCCCCCGTGCGCTGTGTTATCTCTCGCAGACGAACGGACCGGCGGCATCCGACCCAGCCGGCGCTGGGAGGCTGAGCCCTGCCGCCCGATTCACGGCCATGCAGAAGGGGAGCAGCCCGGCGGAGGGACCTCCGACTTCCCCGGCCAGGCGAAGGCTGGATGTGGCGGGGACCTGCCCTGCCCTGCCCCTCCCGCCGGCAGCCGCCGTCCCGCGGCGGAGCCCGCATTTGCACGGGGCTGTCCCCCCCCACCCCCGCCCCACAAAGGGCGAGCCCCGCTGAGCTGGGGCTCCGCGCACCGCGCAGGCACCGCCAACCGCAGCCCGCGGGATGGGGTGCGCTCCGAGCCCCGGTTGGGGGGGACCCCCCCCAACACACACATCCCCCCCCCCCGCCCGCCCCCTTACCAGCTCCTGCTTCAGCCGGCGCAGGTGGTGGTCCATGGCCCGGCTCAGCGCGGCCCCTCCATGCGAGCGCTCCGCCCGCGCAGCCACCCGCGGCGCGGGGAGGGGAGCCGGGGGGGGGGGGGATCGCGGCGGGGAGGCCGGGGGGCGGCACCGGGGGGCGGTGGCTGCTGCCGCCGGGGCAGAGCCCGGCCCGCGCCGTCGGGCGGCTCGTCCGGAGCCGGGATGCGGGGCTGGAGGCGCGCCTTGGGAGCCGCTGCTCCGAACGGCGGGGGGCTGGAGCGGGGGGGTGCGCCATGCCCCCGCCCGGCTCCGGCGCCCGGGAGTCCCGGTAAAAGCGTCAGGCGGCCGGAGGCTTCTTGCATCGAAGGCAAAGCAGCCGCAGCGCTCGGTACCGCTGCTGGCGCGGGAGTTGGTGCAGAGAATTACCCCTTCTCCCAGCAGAGAAGTTTGATGGTTTAGTTTGTTGTGGCCTAGATTCTGCAGATTGCTCTGCAGAGACAGACCACCCCAACAAAAGCGTGGATTAACCTACATGGCCTTCGTCACGACAAATCGCAAAGCCACCCGGTTGTGGATTTTCCCATTTTGTTCTAACGGAGGGCTGGGTGGCCGCGTGAAGGCATGTGTCCCCCCCCCCCGGGCCCAACAGCACTTGGCCACCTTGGGGGGTGTTACGGGTCTCCCCTGGAAGGCGGCAGTACCACAAGCACTGAACTTAGCACATGACCGTGCCGTTATCAAAATGCCCTTTGTCAGGAATGGCACGTGTTCAGAGAGCTGCACGAAACAGGTGTCGAAAATTCTTCGCATGGGTTTATTTTCAGAACAGCAGGTTTTCCCCTTGCCGTGTTTTACAAGCAGTGTTTCGGCCCAGAGGAGTCCACGCACACAGCAGCAACTGGAAACTTCCTGGATACGAGGGATGTTGTCAGTGCTCCAGACGGACTCCTCTAAGGGCAGGATTTTTTTACCTCAGAGCAACAACCTCTGATATTGCTTGTCACCACAGGAGATCAAACAGATGGACAGATGAGCCAGGAAAAAATACAAGCACTTTTGTATCATCAGACTTTATAACTGCATTGAATTTGAAAGGGTTTGAATTTTTCAGCGTTTCTCATATATATGTATATATATTATTCTCAGCTTATATGCAAAATGCATTGTTTAGATGATAAATGCTGAGTCCCCTGTAATGGGTTAGCCAGGTTTGTCTGAATCGTTCTGCAATGGTAAAGAACTTGATAGGATGAGAAATACTACTTTGTGTTTTCAAATGTGGGATGAAAAACATAATTACTTGCTTTTTCCTGTAAATTTGAGTATTGACAAAGACTGGCTAAAATCTTTGCCTTTCCAGGTCTTTATTTTTTAAAGGAAAACATTTTTTATAGTTGGTAATAGGATTTTGTTTGCTTGTTTGTTTGTTTGTTTGTAGAAATCAGCCTTGGTGTTTTTGAAAGCTGACCTTTGTGTCAAAATCCAATTTAAATAAGAAATTTGCGATCTGCCCTTTCATATATGTTTGGGAAACACTCCAGAGTTAACATTTATTGATCCTTCCAGCATCTCTTTTATTATCAGTCAAAATTTCCTGTCTCTACTCATTTCAGGGTTTCCATTTCCTGTGTATTAAGGAAGCATGAAAACTGCATCTCTTCAAGGATCTGTAGAATGTGGGGCAGTAAACATATTAATGTATTAAAGAAATGACCTTATCAAAAAGTTAATCACTTCCAACGGGGTATGCTATGATGTGAATGGGATACCTGCCAGTCTTGAGTCTTCCTTAAAGTCTAAGCCAACTAGCCCAGCTATAATTTTTTCTCGAAATCTGGCTGGATTTGCTGGCCAGCTGGTTGCTCCCCACAGCCCAGGGTTGGGGTATGTATTTTCCCAGCCTACCCAAGCATATCAAGTATCATATGGCAGGTTTGAACAGCCAGTCAGTGGTAAAAAATCAAAAAGATGGCACCATGTGGAGACTACAAGCTGAAACGCCTGCCTCCGCCAATTATTAACTGCACAGGGAATGACCCAGCTTCCCTTTCCTCTTTCTGTGCCCCAGACAAGGATCCATGTTCCAGAAGAGCCACGGTCTCAGAGTCCAGGTTTCTGTGTTGCTTGGGTGGCCCAAGACCTTTATTTCTTTTCTGCTACTAGTACCATGTTTTTATAAATCATTATATTATCTCAGTTCTGTAAAGTAATATGTAGACACTACTTCTTCCTTGTGGCATGGCACCACAGCTAAAATATGATGGCATTTTCTCTTCATGTTCGTAATACATGGACCTAGGTTCAGCTGGTTTGAGCTGAAAACTGACTGTGAGCTTAATTTATCCAAGCCAGCTTTGAACAACAGTATTTTTAGGTATTCTTTTACATTTGGTAGGGAATAGACTAAGAGCGGGCATGAAGAGGGAATGACTTCTGTTCTCTCGGGGTTACCGTGTCTAGACAAAGCAGACTGCTGATGAGCACTATGGCTTTGGCACCTTGAAAAACTGCATGAAATCACACCAGGGATTATCCCAGGCACAGGATGCTCTCCCCAACGTTTTCTTTACGATACCATATTTTTTTTTAAATCATATCGTTCCTGAATTTGTTTTAACTGATTCTTTTCACAGCGCTTTGACTATTCCAATACAAAAGAGATACAAAAGAGACACATGGTTATTTCAAGCATCAAATCGAAGTTAAACAATATTTTCCAGCATGTCTAGCGTTCAGGAGGCCAACTGCACTTGTACATGGCAATTAGCAGATGCTGTGTTCCAGAAAGCTCCTGTAACACTTGCAAGACACTGAACAGAGTGATCTGCCGGCAGATGAACAGGGAAGAGTTTTTAGCCTCTGTTTGGCTTCTGTTTAAGGTCATCTTTTTGATCCGTTTTTCAGCCTCCAGGGCTGCTCACGTCCCGTGAGGCTGATGAAGGAGTTCAGGAGCATAGAATAAAGAAGAGACCAGAATATTCATGTGCTCCAAACTCCTGGGAACTTGCAAGAGAAGTGAAAAATCTGAAATATTTTCTCAGTAGGATTTCCCTACAAAGCAACATTTTTCTCTTCCGTGTAGACAACTGGTTCAAAGCAGCATCGACACTTCATGCCAGGCCCTGCACTCCTTCCACTCTGTCGTGGTGTAAATCACGAGCAGATGGTGCAGTGCAGTGGAAAATCAGGTCTCCAAGAAAATACAGAGCTGAGAGTAAAACACCCTCAAGCAGAAAGCTACATAGCTTATTTCAGGATAAAATGAAAAACTGAGATCCTTGGGCAAAAAATAGAATACGCCTTCAGAGTGGTGTATTCCACTTACATGAACTGCCTCATTCCTTCCCATTTGAGAAAACATCCATCCCTTCACAGCTGAAGGCTTATCTCATTTGTTGTCTTTCAGTTCATTGATCTGGTTTCTCAGGGCTTTCACGTGACTGTTCTTTGCTGAACTAACAAGCGTGGTTATCGCTGAATTTTCTTTCATTTTTACTTTCTTGCATACTGAAGGCAAACCTTTCAGAATTTCTTCCCACTTAAGCTGCAGCATGACCTGAATCGCATCCGTCTTTGTTTAAATCCACTGGGGCATAAACATCCAGCCAAAATAGGTAAGAATATAATGTCAAAACTTTAATTCTGGTTTTATATTTGTGCATAAAGAGATACATTTTCTTCCATTAAGCCTAATTTATTGTATGCAGCCTCTGCACTTGTGGCCTCTAAAGTTCCTGACATGCCCCTACCTCACTATGCCCCCATCTCAAAAGTAAAACTTTTAACTCTGCTCCAGCCAAATTCCAGCTCCTGACATTCCTCTGCTTGCACTGGAGTGCCAGGAATAAGTACCAGGGTAGGGCAATCCTTGTGCATTCACTGTGCTCTCTTGTGTTAAAGAACTATTGGATTACATCTCGGCTGGCTGCATTTTGGTGACCTAGATCCTGTTCATACTAGCTGAAAAATAATTTAGCAAACCTTGGTATAAAAGCGTGCCTAAGATTAAAATGGGCTGATATTTATTTAGCTGAGGAAAAAGACTGAAGCGAACTACTGGCACTTCTCACTGGTATACTTGAAATAGCTACTCTGAACTGATAGCCTGATGTCTGCTTTCTTTTTATCTGTAGCTGCATCTGTACATGCATCTGCACTGACCCCCCTGTATATTTTAGATTTTTTCTGAAATTTGTGGAGTTCTTCTGGATCCTTCTGAAGGACACGCCTGACAAGGAACCAAATCCATTCAGCAGAACGGCATTGAAACGAGGGCACTGTAAGACCCCAACACCATCATCGTCATTATTTATAACAACTCCATGCACCAGGCTTGCTGGAAAAAATCCCAGACTTCGCCAATTACTAAAGCAACAATGAAGATTCCGCTGCCCCAAAGACTTGCTACTCGTTGGTAACTTGCCGTCCAGCTTTTTTTACCAAAGGGAAAATGAATGCGCAGGGTGCCGGGAGTCAGTTTTTGGTGGTGAATATGAAGTCACTGTCTATGCTACTGTCAATGGCCCTTTCACTGTACTGTGCTTTACTGTACAGAGAACAAATACAGTTTCCATGGCAGTGTAAACACAAATACATACCACTCTCCGAAGAGTGAGTCACACGTGCTGCAGAGAACAGAGAAAGTTCACTGTCTTAATCTGAACACATCTGGGAGAGGAGGATGAGATTATCTCACTTTAAAAATATTTTATAAATATTATGTAAACCAAGATTTGTTCTGAATAATTCCATGCCTTGGCAGATACGAAAGACAAATCCGTTGAAGCTAAAGGAATAAGACAAGGCAGGTGCTTGTTTACAGTAGCAATGTTCAAATCTATAATGAATGTATTCTTAAAAGATATACACAACCCGATGGTTCTGGAAGCCAGTATAAATTCTCCGTGAGCAGTTTACCCCAGTCTTTCAAAGAGTTACAACAAGAATTTAACTGTTGTGAATGAAGAGTAAGTTCCACAGAAAGAGGAGGTGGATAAATCTGTGGTGACTACTTAGTACTGATATTAAGTACTGGTCGAGACGTTTCATTGCTTTGCATGTGTTAGCCTTAGGAGGTCTCGGCACAATGCAAACTACACATCGAACGTGTGATACGGTCCTTTGCCTTGCTGCTGGGAGTTTGAAGACAAGTGCTTTATAGTCTGAAATAGCAAGAACCTGACCTTGAGTATCAGCAGCATGCACCTCACACGTGTCTTTTAAGATCATTTATCCAAAGCTGATACACTGATACGTAGATACAGAGGAAAATGAATCTTGGATGGAATTAAAGTCAAATATGTAATGTGCACTTCGTAACAAGGACAAAAAAGTGGTGAGCCCTGTCTTGGGGGAATGAAACATGCACTCAGTAGATACGGGAGCAAGAGTTTTCCCTCGCAAGAGTTTTCTTATAAGTCCCAAAACTAGAGGTTGGTTTATGACCCCAAGCTAGAGAGTTTATATCCCTTCATAAGAACCAGTTATTTTTTTAATATTACAGCTCAGAAGGAGGTCTTATCCACTTCTTTTACTAACCTAAATCCTTTCCCAGGACCTATTCTGCCTGCAGAGTATACAGATTAATTGTGAAGATTTCCAAAGGCTGCTCTGAGCAGGAATACTTCCTTTGGATCTTACTGCAAGCGAAAGCAAAGCAATGTCATGGCAAAACTGCACGTACCTCTTGGCTGGGCTGACATGCGAACGTTGACAATGTGAATCCAGTACTTGAGAGTCACTGAGGTAAAATGAGGCCCGAAGGCTGAGGATTGCTATTTATACACTGACTCATGGCAGAGTACACAACATACAGAGAGTTTAAAACAAAGTTAGTAGCAGTGGCAGTTAAGATCTTCTACGGGAATAAGGGTTAAGGGAGAAACAAAACTTTTCGTTAGATCAACTGATAGAGCTCCAGGAGCCTGGCCTAAATCTGACACAGCCCCATCAGTAAGGGCCAAAACCAAAGGGAGAGGGACAATAAATCTGCCAGTCGTGGTGTCAAAGGGTTTCTCAGCATACAGACATTGAGATGGTTTGGAATCCGTCCCTCCAGCATCCGATGGAAAACTAAATAAATACCTACAAACAGCAGCATCTTTCTGAATTAAGGGGATGTGTCTGAATGGCTCATTAACTACGCACCACAGAGAATAATGTCTGTCTCCAAATCACCTCGGTTGTATTGCAACGTGCATGCAACCTCAGGGGAGAAAAGGAATAGGTGAGAAAAAGAGAGAGGGGGAGCAGTTCATTGCCATGGCTGTTTTGGGCTGTTTCATCACCTCTTCTCTGCCCTGCCCCCATGGGAACAGTCGCTTCTGACTGCTCTTCGTTGTCTGTTTAAATCACATCAATTTAAAAGGGTTATGAGAGGCTGTATTTAATCAAACGCTTGTTATGTCCAGGTGTCTTTGTCCGTCTCCTTTCCCAGATTTATCCAGAGATAATTATCTCATGTTGGAGACTCGTTTCCCCTTGAGGACCAACGAGAATATCCACTTAAAAATTAAAAAATAATTGGAGCTAACAGAATGCTTGTAGATCGCTATCCTGTTACCTCTGCTCTGGGGCACGGTTCTCGCCCCTACCATCTGGTCTGTCCCGACTTGGTAGAGGTAAGCTCTCCAAGCAGAAACTGTTCTTTGTCCTGCAGGGCTCCACTCTCGGTTGGTACTCAGATATTCATATGAAAATGTCATAATACTAGAAAATAACTGAATAGAATTTGACAGACTTTTTCTCCCCCATCAGGAATATAAACATGAGGAATTTCAAAGGCGTGACAAAGCCTGTGGTACACCAAATCCATTAAAATTAATTTAGGCTGCCTGGCAATGTAAGAATAATGACACAGTGTATGTGCTCGTACAGTAGAAGCCACTGTTGAGATTTTTCAAATCCCAGTGCAATGAATGGAAGCTGCATGTCCAGAGCCTCTGAACTGCTATGACAATAAAAGCTGATATGGATAAAACCACCCACGATTTAAAATAAGTGGTCTACAGAGGGTAGTAAGTAATGCACATACAACAGATTAACACATTTGGCGTTTGCTGAAGTGAATGCTGTACTATTAATTTTTTGTAGTGCCCTGGCTTTTAAATCTTGTTTCTGTGTGCAGTACAGCTGTATCCCAGACACAGAGTGTTCAATGAGAACCTCATTTCTGTCGTCAGGATGGTGGAAGGAGGGCTGAAACTAGAGGGGCCAGAACAAAATGTCCCCACTGTTTTGTTACAGTAGGACGGCTGAGAGATTAGTGGCGACTGCTTTCTCTCCAAACTAACAGAGATATAGATACTTTGGGCACCGACTGTCAGCAAGCTTGTTGACGCTGTGTTGCCAACACGATCCATTTTGTCCTCCTCATCCCCTTCTTGTCCTCCTCATCCTCTTTTGCAGCCTTCTCCATCATTCCTTTGCTGACCCTTCCTTTCCTCTTACGACACTCTCTTTCCCTCTGCTCATTCCTCTCCTCTGACCCTTCCCTCCTGTCCTCCTCCCGCTGCTGGCCAGGTCCCTGCTTTCAGCCTGCCCTGGGCTCGTCCGTCCTCCGCCATGCCTTGAGCCCAGCTTCTCTCTGCGGTGCAGATTTATGCTCTAAGTTCAAGCTCTTGCTCGCGGGGCTTGTGGCAAGGTCTCCAGCTCTCACCATTTCACTTCCACTCAAGAGGTTTTGTCCTCTGTGATTATTGTAAATTTAAGCTTTTGTGCTCTTCATAAAACGAACGACCCAGGGACGCCTGAATTTTGTGCTCTTCATAAAACGAACGACCCAGGGATGCCTGAATTTTGTGCTCTTCATAAAACAAATGACCCAGAGACGTATGAAGGGCTGTTTAGCTGCAAAGGTTTATCTTTCTCCATATAAAGGGCTGCTGTTTCATAAACACCATCATTAATTGCTTCTATGCAGATAAGTGCACCTATTGAGATACACAGCGGGGAGTCACAGCCCTGGTTATTAGCATAAACAGGAAATAATGGTTAATGTTGGTAGGAAAAAAAAAATGACAAGCCAGCAAACCAGCTGAGGAGCCCGCGGCTGCCGGCCCCCTCGGCGGCCTGCGCCTCACTGAGCCCCCCGTCCCGCCGCGCACCCACAGGCAGCCCCGCGCGCCCCCGCCAGCCAATCGGCGGCCGCGGCGCCCCCTGGCGGCATGGCGCGCGGGGGGCGGGGGGGGAGGTTGGCCCCGTGCGCGTGCGCGGCGCGGGCTAAAGGCGCGTCTCGCGAGGTGCCACCCTCCGCCCCGTCCTCCCCCCAAGATGGCGGCGCCCGCGGAGACGCCGGCGGCGGCTGAGGGACGGTTCCGCACGCGCGACGTGTTGGTGCCCGGCGGCCCGTCCGACTTCGGGTCGCTGCTGCTGTCGGCGCCGGTGCTGGCGGGGCTGGAGGCGGCTGGGTTCCACAGGCCGTCGCCGGTCCAGCTGAAGGCCATCCCGTTGGGGCGCTGCGGCCTGGGTGAGCGGGCGGGCCGGGTGAGGGGCCGGGCGCGGGGCTGGGGGTAGCCTGGGGCCTCCGGTGACCTCTGTGGTGGCTCTTTCCAGATCTCATCGTGCAGGCCAAGTCTGGCACTGGCAAAACCTGCGTGTTCTCCACCATCGCCCTGGACGCGGTGCTGCTGGAGAGCCCCGCCACTCAGGTGAGCCCCGGCCCCGGGTTGCTGCTGCGCGCCGGCCCGGCCCGCCATTACCGGTACGCGGGGGGGCGGGGGGCTTTGCTTTGTGAGAGGGAATCGCTCATTTTCTTGGGAAAACGGCATTGTCGCCTGTGAGACATAGTATTTGACATCATCACGACTCGACGCTGGGCTTTAATCATTGGAAGCATTCTGCAGCTTTCAGGTTTAATTCTTGCCCCTTACAGATTCTGATCTTGGCTCCTACGCGAGAGATTGCTGTGCAGATTCATGCTGTAATTACAACTATTGGAATAAAAATGGAAGGCTTGGAATGCCACGTCTTCATTGGAGGGACTCCTTTGAACCAGGACAAAATCAGATTAAAGAAGTGCCACATAGCAGTTGGCTCCCCAGGTAAGGATGAGCCTCACTGTGCTTCAGATACCATGTGATGCTTCACAGTACAATAACTGGTGCTTTTGGAATCTGGGTTTGGTAGGTTTTGGTTTTTTTAGTCACAGGGGATAGTCTCAAAGGCCAATGCCAAAGATATTCAGACCAAAAAGGTATTTTTAGTGAGAGATTGTTCTAAATATGCCCTTTTTATAAGGCTTATTAAAATCAGTTTTTTAAGAATTTGCAAAACTCATCATTAGAACCTTTCCATTAATATTTTTGAAGTTCCTTTTACTTTTTTTCATATGTAGGTCGAATAAAACAGCTCATAGAGTTGGACTACTTGAATACAGCCAGTATCCGGCTTTTCATTCTTGATGAAGCAGACAAGCTTCTAGAAGAAGGCAGCTTTCAGGAACAAATCAAGTAAGAAAAACACTTCTTATGCATTTATCAGTAGATTAGATAGATATTTGTTAGTCATTTCCATTTCTTTGTCTCGCAGTTGGATTTACTCTTCACTACCGGCCAATAAACAGATGCTTGCTGTTTCAGCTACTTATCCTGAATCATTAGCTAATGCTTTGACCAGGTACATGAGAGAGCCAACATTTGTGAGGTTGAACCCTACTGATCCAAGTCTCATTGGTAAGTAGAAGTTCATTTATAGTGATGTTGTTATCAACAGATTAAGAGGAGTATACTAAAACCTAAAACATACGGCTTTAAAATTTGTGATGCTTCATAACTTCCCTCCACAGGTGAGTTGATTAGCTTACGAAGTATTTGTTTCCAGTATTGATGTATTTAAAACATCAATGATGAATGTAACTTTGTTTTTTTCTATCAGTTCTGAAAATATTTCAGCCTTTTAAGAAAAACCTGTTCTGTAGGTTCTTGTTTGGCACATGCATGCTTGTTTAAATTTAAAGTCTTTGTTTTAGCTGCAGTGACATATGTTGACAGCAGCATAGCACTGTTCATGTTTTTATGGAAACCCTTAATCTGATTATAGTATTTTTGGTTTCATGCTCAGGGCTGAAGCAGTATTATAAAATTGTGAATTCCCATCCGCTCCCGCATAAGACATTTGAGGAGAAAACCCAGCACCTACAGGAGTTATTCAGCAAGATTCCATTTAATCAAGCCTTAGTCTTCTCAAATTTGCATAGCAGGTAATAAATTCGAAATAAAATCTATAAAAAGCATGTTTGAAAGCAGCGGCTGTAATGTCAATTCATGGATAAATTTATATAGACCTTCTGTAAAGGTCTTAAAGCAGTGTGCAAGTTTCAGATCTGAAGCACAACCAGAGGAATGCAATATGAAATACTTAAAATAGAGGAATGCTTTAGCATGGAGGTACCTCATACATTGTTTAGAGTACCGTGAGACCCGATATCCTGTTGTGCTTTTCCATCTGTGAGGTGATTGTTCTAGAAGTAAAGATGAAAGTGACAATTTTGGAGTGTAGTCCTTGGCTGTAAAGAATAGCCTGTTGTTAAGAAATGCGGAGAGGTGGTTAGGTCTGCGGTTATATTTACAATTTTCATTGTGTATATTCTGTCAGGGCTCAACATCTAGCTGAAATACTAACATCCAGAGGCTTTCCTGCTGAATGCATTTCGGGTAAGTCCATTCAAAACTTTCTGATTCTGTTGAAGTTGTGCATAAATGTGACCTAAAATAGGAAAATTAATCTTAAATCTTGGTTTGCATGGCCTCTGGTTGAATAACTAAGAAGAGCATTTGAATCTTCGTATGTCTTTAAGACTTACATGTTAATTAATTTTTATATTGATTAACTTTCCTGTTTTCAAATTTGAGAGTCGTTTTTATGAATATCCAGATAAGTACATTGGCTTATCTGTAAAGAGAAAGCTAACTTACATTTGCAGGTTGAAGCAGTGTTTGTTTGGAATGCAAATGTTGAATTTATATCTTTTTTTATTTCTAGCTTCTCTATAAAAAGCTGATAGCTGGCACCTAATATTTATTAGAAACCTTCCTTTGAATTTTTACTTTAGTGTTTTCCATGGTTTATGTGTTAAAATAAAATTTGTCTAAAGTCAGTGTTGTTCACGAGGGTTAAGTATCTACATAATTGGTTTCTCTTTAAAAACAAGCGAAAGAATTATTTTTGTAATGAATTTCCTTATTTTCAAATTTTTGTTCGTTGTTTACTCATTTAGAACTGATGTTTGAGGAAGTTTCTCCTAGCCTTATTGCTGATTTCATCTACAATTTTACAAAGCAGTGTTTTCCAGAATTTGAGGGGCATAAAACTGAAGAATGTAATCTGTTTCTAATTTTTGTCTTTCTAGGCAGCATGAATCA
This sequence comes from Gymnogyps californianus, assembly GCF_018139145.2. Lineage (NCBI taxonomy): Eukaryota > Metazoa > Chordata > Aves > Accipitriformes > Cathartidae > Gymnogyps > Gymnogyps californianus. The sequence goes on along the minus strand of NC_059497.1, from coordinate 1,281,294 downwards.
AAATCAACGACTTGATGCTATGGCTAAATTAAAGCAATTCCACTGTAGAGTTCTGATTTCTACAGACTTGGTGAGTTAGTATTTTATAGCATACATGAGTATTGCACATAAAGTTACTTCAGAGAATTAGATTTGACTTGGAATTGAATAGAACATAAATGTACGGATAAAGCATGTGACTTGAGCGCTGTGTGCGACTTATTTTCACTGTGAAACTTAGAAATTGTCCTCTATTCCCACCAGGTTCAAAAATAGTTTTTAATTTATCTCTCTTGCTTTGTAGAAGCTTGTAGGTGTTTCAGAGGAGTAGAGTTGTTTCCTTTGGATAAGAGCTATGGGAAGGAATAGTTTGTTTCTCTAGTACAGTATGCTCGCAATAGTAACATTGCAAACAACTTTAAATAGAGCAGTGGTTATGTTTGAGGCACTCTCAGCTTTTTTGTGGTTGATGTATTTTTCTCTTCCATTGATCGTTTGAGGTCCTGTCATGAAAAGATTACTGCATGCTGTCAGGTTGGACTTTTTGATGCTAGGGGGGAAAAAAACGTGCTTGCTTGTATTGGATACGTAAAAGGCGTAAGAAAAATGATCCCTCGTTTTCATGGTTCCAGCGCAATATGCCTATTTTACATGTAATACTGTAAACTGGCTGGAAAATTGTGGGTGCTTTATGGTGTATTGTAACAACTAAAAGTTACTATATGAGCAGTTACTCCCAAATGTGTTGTATTTATTTAAAGATCTGTTTAGCGTATTCAGTTATCTATCCCCTTCTCTCCTTCTCGTTTTCTCAAGACATCTCGCGGAATTGATGCTGAAAAAGTGAATCTGGTTATCAACCTGGATGTACCCGTAGACTGGGAAACGTACATGCATCGTATTGGCAGAGCTGGGCGCTTTGGTAAAAAGAGTCATGTGGATTTCTTGAGCTTGCACTAGCTTCACTGGCTCTGGCTAGGTAATTACACTTTCTGTTGTGTGTCACAGGAACTTTAGGTTTATCTGTGACATACTGCTGCCGCGGAGAGGAAGAAAACATGATGATGAAAATTGCTCAGAAGTGTAATCTTCAGCTTCTTCCTCTACCAGGTATGCTCTGTCCTATGAACACAACTGGGTTTTTGTTGGTGGTTTTCTGTTACTCAAAGCTTCAGACAAGTCCACATGTGTCTTCTCTGCTGAAGCTGCATTAATTTTGGTACAGGTTTTTCATACTCTGTGCTAATGACTACTTGTGTAACTCCCGCAGTTGTGCGAAGCAATAGAAAATGAACTTAATGCATGCCTATGGATAGGGAGAGGAACTCTGCATCCAGCTGTTGCTTAAGCAACTACATAACTACGTGGATTTCCAGAAATCTAGTATTAAGCCTTTCTCAGACTGTAAGATACAGTAGGAGAAGGAATAATTGAAGCAGCAGAAGATTTGCTACGCTTGCTTTGGCAGAAGCTGTTCTGCTAGAAATGTAACATTTGCCTCGCATAAGTTCTAATTTTTTATCTAGTTAAGTAGGATATGAAAAATAGGTGACAAGTAATGCAGTGCTGTTTGTCTTGATCAACTTTTTGATGCCTTCCATGAAGAAAATGTTCTGGCTATTTGAGCTCGTTCAAGAACAGAAGGGGTCGGTTTGTAGCCCTAACTTAACATGTCTTAACATCTTATCTGCAATTTTGCAAAGCTTTTCTTCGATACTCATTTGAGTTCTAGAGGGAAGGATGCACTTAATTGAGTGCCTGCTTGTTTCCCTTTTGTGCAGAGCCTATACCTCCTGGAATGATGGATCAATTTGAAGATGGGGAGGTAGAAGTCAAACCTGTTATACATAGAGGTGCTTCAGTGAATTCTGACACTGTGTGTCTTAGACCAGAGGAACCAGTACTGCAGCCTGTCCAAAATAGTTTTTCAGAGGTACCTCAGCCTCTTTCTGATCTTCCAGGTGATAATTCTTCTGTAGAAAGGCCAAAAAAGGCTCTGAAGCAAAAGCAGATTAAAAAGTGCACAAATTCTGCAAATACAGAAAAAGGTAGTACAAACCCCCAAACTTCCAGTTGCCGCACAGAACAGAGGAATCGAGTGAAAACCGTCTCCAGAATGGATGGACGACATGACACTCAGGCTCCAGATGAGGAGGCCTTAAAAAAAAATCTTCCCAGAATTCCATGCTTGTCTTCTTTCAAAAACCAACCGAAGAATTCCTGGAGCTTCTCAGAGTTTGTTGAAGACTATGAGTATTTCATTAAAGAAGGGTTAGAGAGAGAGGTTGAAATTTTAAGAAGCTATTCAGGCCCAGGAGAACAATGTGAGCTCCCCAGAAATGGTGGTGTAGAGTGGAAAGAGGTGGAACATAATAGAGAGACGGTAGCAAACGGTGTTGTGTCTGGTGACAGTGATGGTTCGTACAGTTCCAGGGCTTCCTCCAGTAGTAGGAAAATAACTCATGCTTTGAAGCATTTTCAGATACACAGGAGAAGAATGCTGTTCCCACAGTGCGTCAGGGTCATGCAGGCTTCTGTCCTACACCGGAGAAGCCTCCGGAGCTATCACAAGTCCCAAAGCAAAATCAAGTGAAAAAGAAAGTTCTGAAACAAAATGCTAAACAAAAGAAAAGCAATTACATCAATTGTCTAGTCCTTCCATGAGAAAAACTGAAGACGACTGCTCCTGCAGCTCTTGGGATGATGGTGTTCCATATGAGGCTTGGAGTTACAAAAACTACTGGAAATCTTATTATCAAGCGTGGCAAAACTACTATGCTGCAGTGTCTCACTATAGGAAAAGTTACAGACAATTTAACTGGATGAATGCCTATCATGTCAACTCAGTCTATCTTCAGGAACTGCTGAAAAGTGGTGATTGATGTAATGACACTGCTGTTAGGGACAGGCTGGTTGGTACAATGAATGGACGTTATCTGTGAAAACATAACTGGTGGTCTACAAGTACATTGACAAACATAAACAGACGTTGTTTAAGATTGAAGAAAAATACTGTCTTTTTCATAAGTGAGCTGTGTCTAGGTAAATGTTTTACATGCCTTCCAGTGATGGTGTTACAACAAGTTGTTAATAAAAGGAAATGAAAGACAGCTGGATGTTCACTTGCAATCTTTACAATCCAAAGTAAACAAAGGAAGACAAAAGGCAGCCACTTATATGTAAGAAATCTCAGTAAGGAGAAAATACAAACCAACTCCAGTTTTATTTGCTTGACGTATGTCTTCCGTGTGACTTTTGGGGGAAGATGAATTCACCGTAAGACTACATAGTCTGTTTATAGTTGGAGATCATTCCATTTTCTGTAATTCTCTTATTAAACACCAGGCACTGATTATATACTAGTTAAGTGGCAGAGTGAAACCTGCATCTCCATGCCTGTATTGCTAATTTAAATCCAGTTAATTAACACTGTATAAATAACACTTCTATAGCTAGGTGTATGGCAAGCTGTGCAGTAGAGGATGGTTTAATTATGTAGAAAATACGCAGCAATCATAATTGGTCTGTCCCTCTGGGTGCAGCGATATCAGACTTCCCACACTTACAGGAAAGCTTTAATTAGAAATGAAATTACCTGCTAGTACTAAAACTAATTGGTATTTCCTGTTTGGGTTGCACTGCTTTGTATGTAGCTGTCCTGAAACAGGAAAAGATGAGAGTAGTGGCTGGCTGGGGGTATTGACCCTAGGTTGACTCCACACTAATTTTGAAATTTCATCCTCTAGCTGTAGTATGTTTGGGATCATAGAGACAGATTTCTTCAGCTAGTTTCTCTGATTTCTCAGAATTCACCAGAGCAGATAGTCTGTTGCTTTTTTGCTTTTTTTTTTTCTTGAGCAGAGTAAGGCTGGAATTTCCTTAGTAAAAGCACTGCTTCCTACCTACTATGAAGTGTACTTCCAAGGAGAGCTGCTGCTGCTTTAATTTGGTGCAGTGGATGTCTTCAAGGTTACTTGATTGCTCACCTTCAGCAACTTTCATTTTGAGAAATTCAGTATGTTTTCACTCAGCTCACATAAGTCACTTGCTGCCTGAGCGTTCCTAAGGTTCTTGCAAAATTCCCTGTGCAAATCCTGTGGTGTCCCTGGCAGTGCTTCTGACCTTTTTGTGCAGTGGTGGGTCTAAACTTTATACCAGGCAGGTCGGACTCTTCACTGTGCAGGAGAACTGTAAGATTGATTTAGCTCATGAGTGGCACAGAACTTCGGCCCAGGACTGGCAAGCAAGGGCGCTGTCCTGCTGTGGCTTGGTGTGGGGTGTTCCTGCGGCTGGGGCAATGGTGGCACCTAGTGGGTGTCAGCCTTTGCTGCAAGAGAGACGGTGGTCTGTGAGCTGTTCTGTTCAGCTCTAACTCGGTGGGTGTGAGAGGTCACCTACTAAGTAATTTTAATTTCTGCTTAAAGAATTTTGAAAGTTTTAAGTAATGTTTCTAAGTGACACTTTCTGATATGGTTAAGATGAGATCAGCTCTACTTGTTTTGTGGTTGAAACAAGCTGACCCTATCTGCAGTATAGAATGCACGACTTCGGCCTAAATGGAATTGCCATGATGAGATTGCCTTTTAAAAGAAAGGCATGAGATGTGCTCTTTAAATATAATAAATATCTCATTAGGAGAAGTATTTTTCTTTTTGTGCTTTTTTCCTGCCTTACTCCATTTGTGTCACAAATTACCCCAGGGAGGGGGGTCACCTGGATTTTGATGCATAGTTTGAAAAGGCCAGGATTCTGGCCTTTGGTTTTGTTTCCAGGATGAATTTTGTTGCAACTCTTAATGTTCAAAAGGAGGATACTGTAGGAGATGCACTTAGGTATCTGCATTATTGCTCTCCTATAACATCTTGGTCATCTTGCTGTTTTCACTAATGGTTGCTTAAGTAAGAGTTATTAGTATTTAAATGCAACTCGAGTGGCTTAGGCCAACACCCAAAGTTCTCCAAAAGAACCTCCCAGAATTTTTTTAGAAGAAATCTACAGCATCATCTTGGTATTTGTGGCATATACTCTGTTTAATCCAGATTGGATACATCAGGTACAGCAGTGGCACAAGACTCAATACTGTAAATGATATACAAGTTTCAACATATGCACTACAATTCCAAAAGAAGACAACAGGAAACTTGGTTCTTCTAGAAAGTTGTTCTCAAATGAAGCTACCTGCAGTTGTATACAGTACATTTTGTATCTGTCCTCTGACGTTTGTAAGCAAAGCCCATTTATAGTACGAAAATAGAAAATAATAAGGTTGAGAGCTTCTCATAACATAAAACTTCTAAAGAAAACACAATTGCATTGGAATGCCTTACTGATTTATCAAAAATATACCATCACACGCATTTTGTCAGATACTTCATTGGTCCGAGGAGTCAGTGGGAGCTCCCAGTCATAGTTGCAACAGAACGGAGAAGAGCATTCAGTGTGGTTGTTAACGTCTCACCCAGACAGCTCTGTGACTTCTGTGACTAGCACTAGTTTAAATCAAAAAGAAAAGAAACACGTGCACACGTATACACACAAAGTAACAGACTATTGACTGAGAACACAACTCAAGAAGGAATTTTCACAAGCTCTTTGTCACCTGGTCTTTTGACTGTTCCACCTGACTGCATACTTTTTGCATTCTGAATGTAAGTAGCAGTACTCTTCTGGTATGCTTTCTCCAGAATTCTGTATAGTATTTTGTAGGTGTTCATGAATTGAGCTTCACTTATTGAAAGAGGAGGTATTAAATTCTATACAGCTTGTGTAATTGGCAAAGAGAGGTGAAATGACTTCTTCGAGGTCACTTAGTGAGTCATCAAGACAATCAGGAGTAGAACATAGGTTCCTGATGCTAAGTCTCCTAGCTCTAATCAATGTGCACACTGCCTTCTGTTTGCTCTTAAAGTTTTAGAAAGATAAAACCATTATGAAGAGTGTTTATGGCATCATGAAATGTGAAGCCTAAAAATTTGAGCTCTGAAGTCATATATCTAGTGCAGTTGCTTAAAGTGTTGGAGAAAAATAAGTGATTTTAAAAAAAAAAATCAATTAAGATGTATTTGATTGGTAAAGTATGTGGAAAAGGTATATTATTCACCTAACTTTAAAAGCAGAATGAAGTCTTCAGTTCAAAGCTGCTGATATTCGCAAGCCATCCGTGAATGCTGACTTTGTAACTCTGGCATAGTCTGACATAGAAAAATATTACAGGATCCAAGGGATGTTGCAACCCGTGAATTAAATGTGATTTTTAATTTGCTGAATTTGCTTTATAATACATGTAAGATACAACATGTTTACAACCTCTTTACTTAAAAAAGCAAAATATTTGAAGAAACATTGCTTTCTCTAGCTGGTATTAATCTGATCTTCATGCGCACACCTTAAGCTGTCTAAACTAGAATGATAAGTGCTGGTTTGCAGTGCAAGTATATTATCAACTGTTTCAGGTTAAACAAGTAGCATTGATTCAAATTAGTATTTCTGGCCAACTGTGAAGAAGGGTGTATTTTGAATTAGCTATTAACTTTATTCCACACTAAAGCCACGTGTGTTACTTAGTTTACCTTTTCCCCAGTTCGCTTTTAACAATGATAATTATTTGACAGACAAAAGTAGTCTCTGGGATAAGATTTTGCTGTAGAAAGTTTTATATTCCTCTTATGCTTGTAGGCAGCTAACTTACAATGTGGAGAGGAGAATAATTTAACATGGTGCGAGGGAGTGTAATGGCAGCAAGAGAGGAAAAAATAAGGAAGAGTTATGGCTGAACAGCAGGGGAAAAATCCTTGACATTGAGATCTATTAGTCTGGAATAAGCTCTCCAGGGAAGCGGTGGGAGTCCTTTCCTTGGAGAATTTTAAATCTAATCTAGAGAAAGCAATGCAATATATTGCAGTGAAGGATCTTATGCTAGCGGAGGATGGATTACATTTTTTAATTCTTTAATTTTTTATGTACCAAGATGTGTTATCTGTGGCCTCTTCTTTATGGGTGTCCTTAAGATTTTTAAGGAAAATTAAAGTAAAAGGTGGATTTTAGAAAGAGTAGATGGAAGTCAAAGCCTAGATGTGAAAGGTATTTCTCATCATTCTTTGCCAATTGGGTGTGATTCCTTCTATTAGCAGCCCAATGCCAGGTGAGAAGAGAGTAAATCTATTAATAGAATATGCTGAAAATCTGTGAAAATATTTTTCCCTCAGAAAAGGCTTTGGAAAGGAAATAAAATGCTTGGACAAAGGTGTTGCTCCTTTGATATATTTAATATTGCTTTATGAAAGACTGAAAAAATAATCCCCTTCTACTTGCTTTTTGTACAAACAATCCATTTTTATCTTTTTTTAATGAACTTTTCTAAAACTATAAAAAGTTGTAAGGAATTAAGGAGAGGGGGAAGGCTTTTGAAATGAACTGCCAACATACTGTTGCTGTTGTGTTGAGCAGTCTTGCTAATCAGGCTGTTTTGTACCACCTGCCTTTCAGAAAGGTATCAGGACTAGAACCTACCTATGTTTCTGGATGCTTCTCCTCCCGGAGGTAGCCCACACCTGAAGAAGCCCCCTTCCATATGCATCAGGAATGACCAGGATTGCAGGGGTATGTGCTGGTTTTTATATCCATGTCAATGTATGTGTATGGCCCTGGGGAAGGGGAGAGGGATGCTGGTAATACAGGGCAGTACTGGGGACTGCTGGAGAGAATGGTCCAAATCCTTCAGTTAAATTCCGGCCTAGGAATTTTCAGGAGTGACTTGGCCTTATCTCAGCAATGGTTTATAAATTGCTATTTAAAGATTATAAAGAGCCTTGCAGTTTTGTAAAGCTAATTGCCTCCCTTTATTGAAGGAATAAGTGGCTGCAGTGCAGTTCCCATGCTCTTCTGTGCAAATGCTTTCCCTTCTTCCCTGCGTTTCATTTGAAGGATGCTATGTTATGCCCTACCAACCACTGGTACGATGGCGATAGATTCTTGTCTTTGCTGTTTCAATGAATGCACAGTGCTCTCATAATGAGGATGTAGCTGTGTTGGGCCATCCAGGGAGGTTTTGTACTAGCATATTTTCAAGTGCTTTCGGAAGCATTACTCAGTCTACTTCAGTGTATAAAGGGAGCTAATGCCTCCATTAAAAATATTTTTAGCCCTGTTCCTCTAGGCTCAGACTTCCTTAATTTTGTCTGTCTTTATCCTCTGGGAAGTCTGTGCTGAGGTACTGACTGCATGGGGCAGCACCTGCTAAGTTAATGGTAGAAGAGGCAAGCCATGTATTTTTGAGCAAGCATAACAATGATTCCTCTTCCTTGGAAGAGAACAAAGGCCGTGGCTGCCTCTACAATCTGAGCCTAAGCAGCCAGCCAGAAACCCCAAGGACTGGCTTTCCTCCTTACTTTTTTTTTCCCCCTCTTAAAAATGTTGATATTTTTTTTTTCTAAAAAGCATTTTGATTGATAGCAATTAAATGCACCAATAGTGCTTTAGACAAGGGCTGCCATGATTGCTATTTACAGATAAAGAAATGGGTGCAGAGAGATGAAGTGGCTTGTTTACCACTCCACAGTAAATCAGGAATAAGAAAGGCAGCACCGAGAATCCATGTTGAGTCCCTGACTCTTTGTAATCGTTTACTCCTGCGCATTGGAAGGAACGCTGCACCCTGTCAGCACGGTAGCATTTAACCCTCATTCTGTGCCAGTGTAAATGAGGTTGCAAGGTGGTAAGTGGTGGAGAGCAAGGCCTCTGATCTACAAGGGTGAGGGTGTTCAGATGAGGAGCAGATGATGACAAATAATGAAATTAAAGCAAAGGAAAGATTAAATTAAAACATCAAGAAAAACTCAATAATGGTAAGATTAACTGCAGTATAACCTCCTACAGGAAGCAGCAAAGGCAGAGCGTTTTAATCATTTAAAACAGGACTAAACATAATTTTGGGTAACATATTACAGCACTGGAATAAATGACTATAAGCTGGTGCAGCTACTGAAGGCTTAGCCATAGCCCTAATATTCCTAGAATGTTGTAGGTTTCTAAGGAGGGTATTGAGTTAATGCATCAGCCGTCTGAGTCCACTCTATAGACTAATAGGTTAGGAGTGCTAACAAAGCAGATTGCTAGCTCATATGTTTGTCAGCATGTAGGTCTATTTATCTATCTATACATGTATGTGTCTGTATTTATTTATATGTGTATGCGTGTATATGTGTATATAAGTACTACATCAGGATAGATTATGACAGATGTTAAAAAAAGACATCCCTTTGCTGAATCAGCCTCAAACATGCTTTGAGTAGTTCTTTTAACTCTAATGTTGGTAAAATCACTGTTCAGAAACAGGACACTTGAAATATTTACTTATTATCTACAAGCTGTTGGGGGCTAGGCACATCGCCGTTTGTGGGTGTGTATAGGGCCTTGAAGAGGCGTTTGTGCATGAGCACAATAATTAGCCAAACAGTGTATGACAAGTGAAAAGGTGGGTGACGTTGTTCCTTACTCTGCCCTTTGTGGATCATGCCTGTTATGAAAAGGGGACTTGAGAATGGCAGAATGGAAGAAAAAAGTTACTCTTCTTAGGGGGGGGAAAAATCAGTTAGTTTCAGGACCATGTATTTCCTTACAATAGATCATTCCTAGAAGGATCTCAGAAGGAGGTGCTAGGACTGACCACAGCTTAGTTAGAAGTGTTAACTTCTTGGCAGTACCACACAGTGTTACTTCAGTTTTTGGTTGACTAGAAGTGCGTGACTTTTCTCAAACTAAGTGTAGAACTGCAAAAAGAAAATGCTGTCTGTACCACACTTTATCAAATGTTTTCCAAACTCCAGTACTGCTCCTCCTTCTCAAGTGGATGCATGCTGTAGATCTTGTGCTGGGACTGGAGAACTAAAATTGCCAACCTAGTCTACCCCCAAAATCAGTGCCACCCAGAAGCCATTGATGAGATAACTGGAGCCCTAAGACTGTGAAAAAGCCAAATACCTCTCTGTCCATGCAAGATATTTGGCTCTGGGGTTAATTATCAAGTATAGATCCAGACATTATTTGGCTACTATTTACAATGGGTTGTATGTCCAGTGCTAGCAAAGAAATTTATATATAGAAAACAAAAATTAAAAAGCATGGGCATACGTTACAAGAAACCTCTGTTAGACTTATGAATGCTTGATGCAGTTGAGTTCAGTGCTTTCTCATTCTTTGCCATTTGTGTGTACGGTATTAAAAAAGAATCCTACCTTTTTTTTTTTTTCCTTTTTAAAAATACAGAACTGGTAGTCTAGTCACACTCTTACAAGTAAGTGATAACAAAAATAGAAAGCAGATACCCATGTGGGACTAAAACTACTAAAGCCTGTCTTTTTTTTTTTTTTCCACAAATATGTTTTCACAGACAATAATTAGCAGACAAACACACTGTTTGCAATTGCACTGTATTGACTTAAAAGGCGGATACAAAATTGTCTAAATAAAGAATGCCATCCAGGGTGAAATAGTCGTGTGTGTGTGCGTGTGCACATATATGTGCTGACACATGCTTGTATTTTCCTACTGTGCACCCAATCATGGAAGCATGCTCTGCTCTTTGTAACTCAGTGTTGCTCTGATGTGGTTCTGCTGCACGCTCGCACGCACACACACAGAGGAATGGAAATAGATTTCTGTGACAGGTGGCTTCTTTGTCTAAATCTTTTCCTATAAAAGAAAAAAAATGTGAAATTTTGGTTGGTTTAAAGGTTCTGCTCCATGAAGAAAAAAAATTCACAAAATCCATTGTTTTTCACCTTTTCAGTCATTTCCTCATGAATAAATATTATCCATTAAAAACCTTTAAAAAGGTGCTGCGATACACAGTGTTATATTTCCGTTTTCTTTATTGACTCTCTTGTTGCCATGATGATTCTTTCCCTCCAGCCTCCGCAGGTGATTTTTGCTCTGTACCATGGCACAACACGCTCTCCATGCAGGTTTTTCCTTTAACCAGCCTCTTCCTCCCTTTCCTAATCCTTCCTCAGTCCACAACATGAATGCGAGTCTGAAGAAAGCTGCCTTTTTAGGTCTCCATTGCTAATTCGATGACAAAATGTCAGGTTGGTCCATCCAGGCACAATTTGCAGCAAGAAAGGAACATGGAGGTGTGGAGGGAGAGGGGCACTGGTCTTCCAGCCTCCTTCTGTGCGTGAGACATCTTACAAGGCAGAGACCTTGACTATGTTGCTTGTGGTGGTGGTGGAAATGTTCGTGGAGTGGCCGGGGCTGCTGGGTGGAGGCCTACTCTCGCCTTCTGGTGTGAGTGCCGGTGGCGTGGGGATGCTGATGATGGCTGTCGTTATCTGGGCAGTTTTGCAGTTCGGTCTCAGCCCATCATCTGATTTCATGTTGAGACTGGAACGACTAGAAAACAAATTTAGTGTTGGGCTTTTTTTTTAAAACCAGACAGTAGAAAGGATGGGAACGGTAGTTGTTCTTAATCAATATCTTATTCCTCTGAACTAAGGGCACCAAAATATTCAGAAGACTCCACTTAAATGTTCCCCCCAGTTCCTGCAAGGCATCATTTATTTCTACCCAGATTAAACTAAGCTTTTTTAATATTCCCCCTGGGTAGGATACAGCTTTTCACAGGGCAAATCGTTCTATGTTTCCATTTCATTCTTGCATAATTCTAGTTTAATTAAGAGGACATCTAAATATACTGTCCTGTGTACTGCATCTTTTCAGAGCACAGGTAGCTCTTTCTGAGAAAGAGATGTTGTCTTCCTTGCATTTCAAATGCCTCTTTCAAATTCACTGTCCATTGATCTTTTCTATTCTTTCATCTCTCTGCAGTAGTTTCAAGGATCTGGCAGCTGGGAGCATTCTTATTAGATCTGCATCAATTGCATCCTATAATTAATTACAGAGGGAAAATGATAGGTTGATTTCTGTGCATCTGCACAGCTACAGGAGTCTGCTATTACCAGCCCAACATGTTCATTTTAAACACAAGGCCTGTCCTTTTTAAAATGTAAAGCTCCCAGTTGGAAAGCTATTGCTGTTGTTATCTCAGAGTGACTCACCAAGAGGATGTTTCTTGTTCGCTCAAGCATCCCAAGAACACGGCAGAACCCATTCTGCTCCCCGGTTGCCTCAGTCACAAGCTGAGAGTGGGGCAGTCTTAGGGACTGGGTGGTTCTGCCAGTGGTAACCAGTACACCCAGTTAGTTGCATTCCACATGAAAAACAACTTAAAAGCTTTTTTTCTCTCTCCATTCTTACACAGTTTGGTAAGCAAGTGAAATAACAAACAGTGTTGACATTTAAAATATCACTGGCATCTGATTTAGCACCCACTGAAATAGAATAGTTGACATTCCCCTGAATTACTGTTTCAGGTGCTGGTTTAAACTATTGTCATCTTGAAACTGCAATGGCTGGAGACTTGTTTTGTGCTTATTCATTCATAATTCATTCTCTGAAATGCCCTTCTGACCTCACCATGGCACAAAGTAATCTGTTGCTGCCCTAAAGGCAGCTTTGTTTCAGTTTTTAGATCCCTTTGACAGGAGTGGGGAGAAGAAGAATGGTAAGTTCAAAAACAGCCCGGGGCACAAGCAGCTTAATGGGCTGAGGGGGATTTAGAAAGTAATTTAATATTTGCAAGAAAGATATGGTGAAGAAATGATTTTTTTCAGCAAGTTATATATAAAATGAAAATTTCAAAATTTTCTATTAAGAGACACTTCTTCACCTGTGTCACTAATGGCTTTTTAGGTGAGAGCTACTAAGACACCGTTGTGAAATTCCTCCTTCTTTGTTTCCCAGTGATGCCTGATGCTTACAGTTGCGATTTAGACTTTGGACAATGAAAATCAGTGGAGTGAGTGTCCCCGGTGGACCGTGTCAGTGTGTACAGCTCTCTAACAGCTTTTGCTGACAGACACTGATTAGCCAGTTGTCTTTGCCTGCTCCCAGTAAAGGCTTGGAAGTACTGGGCTATCTGGGAGGTGGGCTGCGAAGTGGTCCTGTGCCAGCTTTGGTACGTGGCTGACAGCTGGGAACTGCTGGCTCCTGCATGTGTGATTAGCACTTCGTAGGCAGGTGTCAGCTGGAATTCATTCTTCTATGTCCAGTCTGGCCAGAGAAGAGCTGCACTAGTGTCTAGCTTTGACCTGGTTCTTCCCCGGAACAGCTAGGAGCCACTTTCCTTGGGTTGTCATTAGAAGGAGGGAAACAAAGATGCTCCCAGCACTAGACCCCTCTCTCTGGCTGGAGAGTAGGCCTGCAAGAACGTCCAGTTGGATAATGCACTTCAGAGGTTTGCATGCAGTAGTTAGCAGCAAGAGCCTACTTACTGTACCTTGTTGTAAGTGAGGGCTGCTCACTGCACTGGATGTGGATGGTGCTGAGCTCCTGCATGCTCCGGAGGCGAGTGGCTGGCACACTGGAGTTGGGAAGGTGAGTGGTCTTCTTGTTACGGCGAGAACAGCAGGAGGTGGTCAGTCCATGGTGGCTTGACAAGGAGGGGCTCCGAGAAGAAGGATAGTTTTGCATTGAGCTCTCCATGCAGTTCTGCTCGAACAGTTGCTCATCTATGAACTCGTGGTTCTGGCAGGGGAAAAAACAGTGCCGTTACTCTCTGGTGACACCAACAGCTTTGGCCCAACAGCAGTTTGTTTTCAGCAGCACCTTTTGCTAGGTTGGTGGGATGTGTCAGCCCCTTGTCTGTGTAAGATGCTCTCTGTCTCTGTGCCTGAAAATATTTGCACTAGGCAGATCTTAAAAAGAAATGACTGCCCTTTCGCTCACTGCAACCAAGAGAAGATTTTGCTCTCCTGCATCAGTAGGGGAATAAGAGAAGCTGTTGCAGTGACAAAAGCATGATAGTCTATCAATGCTGCCTTGCTTACGTAGTCTGAGATGGTTAATATATTGTGTTGGAATTTCCTTTCGTTTTTGTGTCTGGATTCCAAAAGTGGCTTCAAAAAGTCTGCAATGCCACATGGTTATGAAACCCACGAGGAGGTTCATGCTCCTTTTTCTTTGTGCCTGGGGACAGGATTGTATTGTGTTTGGATGATCATCTTGACATAGAGCTTAATTGCAAGATGTCGCTTGTATTGGCTATTGGGTTCAAAGCATATCTGCAATTCATTGGGTGCTGTTAGCTGAGTGGAAATAAACATGGCAGGTAAGAGTGGGAAGTGTATAGGGGAAAGAAATTCAGAAAGCTGAATCTCTAAAGAGTTTTTGTGCTAAGGAAGAAGAAATCGTGAAAGAAAGAACTCTTATGTGTGCGTATGAACACCCAAGTAGTCCCAGTGAACATACTTTATCCGGTCCCTGTCAGCATCAGAAAGGATGGGAAACAAAAGCAACCACGGTGAAGGCAGCCATCAGTTTTCATTGGAACAACTAACAACTCACAGGAAACAAGAGCACTGGATAGCCAAAAAAAGCCACGTGCACAAACTCCCAAGGACAAGACCAGGAACGAGAAAGGAAGCAAACACTCTCCAGACACGTCACAGAGACCATAGAGAAAACGGATTGAATTGAAAAGGAAATACCTTGATGGTGGAAGTTCGTACAGATAACAGGGGATCATCCACAAGATAGGACAATCCCTACGGGACAACATGCCAACAAAAGATAAAAACACAATTGATTGTCCATTCCGGCATTCAGAAGTTTAGTCCCAGCATTGCATCTATTGCCTCAGCATTCCAGCTGGCTCGCTCAAGTTTGAATGGGCAACGGGACCTTCTCTTTACCAAACCTCGCCTGAATCAGACCCCTTTGTTCCTTCCTTCTCACACTTAGGCTTTTTAATGTTACGTTCTTGGAAATAGAACAACACTGGTAACAACTTTATTACTTTGATCTTTTGAGAGCCGAAGGCAAAGGAAAACAAAGTTTCAGCTGCTGATTCACAAGTAATGAATTGGAATTGTATTGCCATTGGGTCACCAATGGATATGGGTTTTGATCATACTCTGTAAAAACACAGAAGAAAGGTTTGGGTTGAAGGACTGGATTCAATGCACTCAGCATTTGGAGAAAACATGGCATGTGAATGTCCATACTCAGTCTGGGAGTTGGAACGAGTGGAAAAAAACTTCCTTTTGTTTGAACAAACTCCATCTGTTGTGTTAATATGACAAGGTAACCTCTGTTATGGCAGCTAGAAGTACTTTAGGGTCACTTTGTCATCTGACACACCAGATTTGTGAGCCATTCACAGCCGTTCAATTGTAAGGCTGTATGCTAGTGACGACCACAGATACCATGACAATAAATAATGTACTTTTAGAATCCTTCTGCCTACTTTAAGGAAAGGTGAATTGCCCATTGAAACAAGTTTGCAACCATGGTACATTCCTCATTCCATTCCTGCAACTTGGTCACAGAATGACTCTTCAGTGTTTAAAAATTCTTTTATTACGATTTAAATTTTTGGGAGGAGAACTGTTGCATAATATTTTAATAGATTATATGAACTATAGAATTTCAAGCTGATTGAACTATTTTGATTGACAGTTTCAGACCAGACTCCAAACTTGCTACGTGATTTGATGCACCATCACGGTAATAACTGGCTGAAAAATGTGGGGGAAAACACATTAAATATTGTGCAGATTCTCCTCTAGGTTTTAATCAAAATTCAAAGTATCACTGTTATTGCCATTCTTTGCTGAAAAAAGCAACGTTTGGAACTTTTTCAACCACTGAGACTCGCTTTCTGGGTAGGCTTGCGTGCTGGAGGCAATCTAGCTTTGTTAGTGTGGTAGGCTAATACATCCACAAATTAGGATACACTTTGGCCATGTTACTTCCAGCACCCTAACCGGCTTGTTAGTAATGGAGCGACTCATGCAGCTCCCAGAGATGTCCAACCGCCCTGTGCAGAGGTCAGAATTTCTATAAGCCTTTACAAAGTCAGGGCCTTACAAGGGCAGACCCTGGAGACAGGGTTGTCAGCTTTTGTATGCTTCAGCCAATTCATTAAAGTTTTCAAATGAAAGTATTCTCGTGAAATATGGGTCATAGTAGTGAAGGTTTTAAGCATAAACTGAAGAGTCAGATTGTGAAACATCTGCTTGTTATGTAACATCCAAAATTGCTAGAAATAAAGGCAAGATGAGTCTTATAAAATAAATTCAATAGTCATTGATACAGGAAGAATCAGTTCACTGTCCTTGGAACGGTGACCTTTATAGCTCATTGTGATAAACCAGCTGTACTCAGCAGGTCACTGTAATTAACCAGTCATCTTCTTCCAGTGTATTGCTGAAGCCTAAGTGGTGTTATTCCAGCATAAGCCAAACTATGGAAGTGAAGGTGATTTATCTAAAAGAAAGCTCTTGCAAGTCAGAAATCAAAAGTACATTTGATGATGGATGCAGATAGAAAAAGGCATGAATATTTCAAGTGTTAACCTCTCTTCATTCTTTCTAGAATGAATCGTGGTATAGATAATGTGTTCCTTTACTGCAGAACCTTTTATATAAACCTGGAAGTAAAACATATGTATCAAATAAATATCTGAAATGTTCCAAGAGACTTCTGCATACAGAATCACTTAATAATGAAAAATAAAATTCTCACTCCCAACACCTTGCATGATGCAAACAGAAAAGTCATGTTATAGAAACTGCTTGACTGGCTTTGAGATAAATTACCTGCTCTTGTAACCAGAACTGTAGTGAGAAAAGATATGTGCAACCTTTAAACCCATTAAGAGAGTTCATCCGCTCTGTGCCATACAAAGGGCTAAAGGTTATTTTTTCCAGCCTGCAGGCACTGGTGACCAGGTTGTAGCTTCGAGTCACTGACAGCATCTTCCTCCTCTTAAGGCAGCAGAACTGTCCTTTATTACTAATTTGCACAACTGACGAGTATATATGACGTGTGACTGATAGCACAGGACAAATGCAGTTTAGTTCTCTTTCAAAAGCACTGAAGAAATTAAACTTAATGTACAGCTTGTTTATAGGATCTTCCTAACCCCATGCTGAAAAGTTAGTTACATTCAAGTGAACTTAACTGAGCAACTTGTTATTGACTTTGTACTGGTGTAGATGACTGTGGAGTAGCAGATAATCACATCTTTATCCCTTTGCACAATAATTATTCTTTTTTTAAAGAAGACAATGAAATAGAAGTGCGTTTAACCCATTGCAGAATATTCTTGGGAGCTTGAGTGTCAGCCCTCTCTGGCATAGCTTGTAGGTCTACTGCGTATGTCTACCTGAGTGCCACTTCAGAGCATCTGTGTGCACATCTTTTCCATATGAAGCCTGGGCCAGGCACAAAGACTAGTAAGATGTAAAAGGATTGTGTTGCTACTTACGGTTGTTTTTTCCAGGCAGTGCAGCAGGTGGTGATGTTGGCTTTCAATTAAGGAGGTGCCTTTAGTCATATGCTGTTCATCTTCAGTGGATCCCTGAATAGCCAGAAAAAAAGGGGGGGGGGGGGGGAACCAAAACCCAAACCAGGTGTAAAACCATGAAAACAGAACTACCAGCATTAGCTTTCACAGGGATAAAGGTAACAATTTCATGTGGCCAGCTCTCAGGTTTTTCTCATGACTCTTACGAGGTTACCTAATTTTTTTTCTTAATGATTTGGCTTGTAAACTCAGGTGAGGAACTCAGCTGTGATTCAAAACCAGGGTGTTTCCAGCCATTTTGTAGCTGGGGAGGAAACCTAGGAAGTACCGTTGACATATAATGTCAAGGCTCAGGAAGCAGAAGGTAAAGAAAAGAAGAACCTGTGCTGTTTTATTTTTCAAAAAAACATTTACACTTTTAAGCTTGACATGACCCTTGAATGCCAACAGATGTACCCTGAGCTCTAGCCTCTGTTAGGAGACAAAACGCAAGCTGTCTTGCTTTCGCTGAGCTGAAAGCCTGGCTCTGCCTGACCTTCAGGGCTGCACAGTGCTGGGCCTGTTGGAACTTGCATGTGTTATTGCCAAAGCCTCCTGAGTCACGGCTGCACGCCAGATCAAAAAATGTGAATCCAGGCTTCATGTTTTGGACTTTCTAATGCTGTTTCTAGAGACAGGACTCCTGGCTCTGTCTCTCCTCTTCATGGACATCACCGGTTGTTTTCCATGCTTTGGACCTGCAGTGTATTAAAAGGGCGCTGCTCTTTCCCTGCCTCAGTGTATATGGTTGTTGGTGGGGAGTTTATAGCAGGTCCTGAGGACTGGGTTCGGTGCAAACTGAAGGTGTATAACCCCTCCTGTGGCGAAGCCCTCTTTGAAAGACAGGGAGAGGGAGGAACAGGCAGATGCTATGTACGTATGTAAGAGTTAATATATATAAATGACCCTATTGAAGCATACTTCAAATGAAGAAGCATTGCGCAGCAGTGGCAAAGGGTTTATGTTCACATGAAACGTGGCAGCAGTTCCCTAGGAGAAGGAAGGTCCCATCTTCATAAGTTTCTTATGGATTGTGGCTTTCGCTCAGTAGGATGGCTTACTGTGATTTATGTTTTAGTAACACAGTGCGCATGAGTCCTGTGAACTGACCAGGAACCCTCTGCGCATCACTTTTAGCACAAAAACAGAACGAGGCAAGCCTGTTCCAAAGACCTCACGATCTAGATACTTGACTCATTGTACAGCAACACCTGTACAACTGGGGACCAGCTTTCCTTTTTCCCCTGTGTACTCAAACTGCTGAAATGTGGCTAACAAATTTGGAAGCTAATTCAGAGAGTAGAGTGTGCTTAGAGTCAAGCCAGCAGCCGGTGCCATCTGGGAAGGGATTGGCTACAGCTGAGAGTATTTAGGTCGAAAAACTATTAAAAGGAGTGGTCCCTCCTAGGAAGACATAGGAAGAGTTGAAGGGGGTGCACTGCTTTTGGTCTGCCTCTTTAGGGACTCTGGTTTGGAAAGATTTATTGGGGTGCTTTTGCTGGTCTGTTCTCGGCTTCTACATCAGGTATGTGTGTACGTGGTGATTTGGGGAAGAGACTGCTCAAACTGCAGTGTTATTAGTAGTTAGGAAAAGCTGCAGATCTCGGACCAGTCTCTGTGCTTTTGTTAAACTGAGGGGCTTGATCTGCTTGGAACAGCTGAAATAGAAATGGATAAGAGGTTAGGAGCTTGAGTTCAGTATGTGCGTAATGTTTAGCTCACACAGAAAGCTTGGCATCAAGCATTCATCGAAACAGCAATAGGCCAATTTAGTCAACTTGGGTGTGGGGGGAGAAATCCAGTACTCCGTATTTTTGATTTCTGCACTGTATCAGTGAATCAGATGCTTACATTCCTCAAAATATAGCATGTCACTTATTCTATCATCTGATGATCAGATACACCTCAGAAATGGAAGGAAAAGAAGCAACAGGGGTTGTTTAGAGAGTTTCTGTGCTATTTGAGAGCCAGGATTATTTTTTCTCACTTTCTCTGTTCTGTGGTGGCAGATTTAAGATCTGGGTTGTTAAGGATGTTCACTTACTACTACTACTTAAGCTCCTGATCTTGAAATTCACTGTGATTTCATGACACATTAATCTGTGTGTGTCTTTGATGACTAGCATTTTCAAAGACAATTACATGCATTAAAATAGCAATTAGGTGTTGTAAAATGTTTCCCTGTGCTCCATAAGTAAGGGGTGCCTGGTGTCTTCTGTAATGCCTAAATCTGAAAGTCAAAATTTGATGTGCATAGCTTGAATCTCTGCTTAGACACGAAACAGCAGTATCTAACTGTTCAAGAGAGAAAATGGGTGGGATGGGAGACACAGCAGAACATCTTGGCAGAAGTGCTAAGACGTTGTCTGTTGCTCTCAAGGGGGTCAAATTCAACTATGCTTAAAGCATTGCTTTTAAATATACCCATGTGTCCCAGTGATTCACTGCAAATGCGTGTTCTGGATGCCATTTCCAGGATGGTTCTGTGATCCTTAAGTGAAGGAATAACTCTGTTTCTGACAGATGCCAAAACATAGCTGAACTGGTACATTAAGAAAGCCGACTTACTGTACACAGAATTAATAGATTCCTATGGGAATGCATCTTAGGCAGGTTATGGATTTTTTGTTGCTGTTGTTTTGGAAGATGAGCATTCCCAGAAGTATTTTTAGAAGTGGCCTAAAAAAAAAAATCAGTCCCATTTTTCTTATTAACAATCCCCCTGTTGAACTAACACATCAAGCAGGTCCTGTTCGTACCCTGCTGAGATTACTGACTCTGCTGAAGTCCGTGTTGGAGTATTTCCCATGGAGGTCCTTGCAAGCCCTAAAGCAGATATGCTGCTGCACTAAAACACTGGAAAAGGAGAGAGAAAGAGCGCATATTGCAAACAGTATCTTTTTATGAGGATTTGCTTGAGAGGAGATCTAAATGGAATCTGAAAGCAAAGACAGAGCTTCCGTACCTCTGGCAGAAGACCTAAGCCAATTGTTAAATTTTGGCTGCACGGCTTAGTCTCCCCCTCTGCCTTCCATCAGGAGGCTAGGCTTGCTGCTGATGGAAATGGATCGAGGGATGGCAGTGACCAAGAATAAAGTGTAGCATTAGTGAGTATGACTCGTACCTTATCTTCCTTTCACTTTTTCTTCAGTCAGCTCAGTGTTTTCAGAAACAAAGAGCATGCAACCACTGAGAGCATCCTTACATGCAAATTAAGAATGAGATCTGCAGGAACTACTGACCTAGGACAGTGAGAGTGCCAACATCACAGAAGTGCTTGGCGTTTTGATAGTACTGTTGAGGAGTGTGTACCTATAGAGTACACATCAGCGGTGCCTACATTACTTCAGGCAAACAAAATCTGTGTCTTCATTAGAAGAGTCTGGCTGTAATGAAAAAGCTGGTGGGAGGGAGGAGAGGAGATGGTTTGCTTTTTGAGCTGGGATGCCAGTTTTGCAAGGATTTGATGCCAGCTACCATTCAGTTTGTTCTTGGAAGGCATTCAGTGAACTGCTGGTTGCTTGGAGGGAGACTGAAACACACTGTAGTGTCAGTTCTGAAATCCAAAATACTTCCACTTTACCTCTTCTACTTAGTGCTTCAGCATGCAGAATTGGGCACTGGTGAACTGAGATGAAGTGGTTCAGTGGTTGGACTGTCCCTTCCCATGAGAATGGCTATAACGCTTATCTATGGCTAAGCAGATTCTGCTTGTGAAAAGGCACAAGACCTCACAACCTACTGTTCCTAGGATATACACCTCCTAGCATTTTAGCTAAAAGGGAGTTTCAGCTAGCTGTACAAGGAGATTAACGCTAAGAGGATATGTAGGCTGCTGCCATGGGAAGAAGCTCGCCATCCCTTGAGCACTTCTGACATAAAGCCCACTAAAAATCTCTCTAAATGAGAAGAAAACTGTCTGAGTACTTCCTGTCTAGATGGCAAATGCAAAATGCCATAAATCCACATGTTTCTGAAGCAAGAGTCTGTATTCTTGCTAGGAGCAGAACTCCTTCCTGCTGCTGTCCTTGGATGAATCCTTTTCTTCGCTTTTTCTTTACTTTGATATGAGGCTACAGGCTGAAGACATGCTGTTCCCTTGAAAGATGGTGTCAGTGTATTCATTCTGCTGCTAGTGAAAGGACATTCTGGCACATGTTCCGGAATCTTGAACAGTCCTTATTTCCTAATTTATTAGTTTGACTGCAGAGCCACAGCCAGGATACATTCTGGGGCAGTTGTTTTCCTTGGGTGAACCTTCAAGGTGTCAGACTGTAGGGCAATCTGCTGGGCACTTGTAAAACAATTATACATTGATCACAGTACTGTGTGATTGCTAATGATGAAAGCAATAATATCTAGTCATGGCCGTATAGTAATTGCAGTTGGAATTACTGCTGGGTAACAAACCAGCCCTGTGGCAATCTGGCCATGTGAAGTCCATTAAAGTTAGCATGAGTCCTGGGCAAGGTATCAAAATGGGATGTGTACCTGACCAATGAAGCAGTTTGATATTAATTTGACTGACGGATATGCACAGTATGTAGATAATATTTTGGTCCCTAATATAGCAACTACAGAAGTCACATTCCTTCATATTTTTACAGCTTGAAAAATTTGACTGGCTAGACTATGCTGTCATTCACATTTTGTACTCTTAAGAATAGTTTCTTCTGCCATAAAATGAAAGGACATAAAATCTTGCCTTGTGGAGTTAAAACGGTCATGTATACCTTTACAACAAAGGACATTCTGCAGTTCTGTAATTAATTAATGCCACTACCTGTGGATGGAGAGACATGTCTTGGTTCTTGATTCAGGTATGCCGCTAGTCCTCGGGTAGTCGAAGATTGTTTCCTGGTGGTCGTGCAGATGCTAGGCATGGCTTTGGCAAGTTTCTTGGTTTAGTAAATTATATTCCCGTGTCACAGGTGGATGGTAATTCTTCCTTCCCTATACACTTTGCTTTTGACTATTTCCACAGGAAGTTCCTTAGGGTGGGGATATTTTCTTACAGAGTATTAATAGAGATGTACACAATATTCAGTGCTTTTCAAAGTAGGATTTGTGGATCTTACTGGGCTGTGGGGGGAGTCATGTTAGCACTTAGAGCTATAAGCCCACCAGAAAGCAAGTTGCACCCAGAAAAGCTTGGGAAAACCTGCTCTAGGTGCTACTATATATCTAAATTCCGTTATTAATGGGTAAAAAAAATCCTCTAGAACCTCTTCAGAAATGTTTTTGTTTTCCTTCCTGTGTCTACAGTAGCTTTGTATCCAACAAAATGACCCTTCTTACACTTATTTTTGGGCAAGTGCCAGGAAATGAACCCATTCAGCCAAATATTTCTCTCAACCTCATGCATTTTGGACTTAAGCATTGGTGCGTCAGCTGCTCTTCCGTGAGTGGTCTTGGCAGGGAGTTTTGGTTGACAAGAGAAGTGAGGAGATTCTTGTTGGGATGACAGGCTGGAAGATCAACTGCAAACTGAGTGTCCCTGCTAAGCTCTTCTGGCATTTTTAAAAACTAGAAATGTAAAGCTCAAAAGGAAGTTTTAAATTTGTAGTCAAATTTTTGCATGTTCCTGGGTAATGGAACAGCAGAATCTCAGCTGAGCTGGCATCCCAGTCCTGAGCCATTCCTTTATGGGGATAAGGCTCTGGACTAGGTGTGACCAGTCTTCCTAGTCTCTTCTTGATAAAGAAGCTTTTCTTGAACTGCTCAACAGCAACATATGGTTCAAGAAACAGATTTTCCAAGTGTTACTGCCATTCGCAGAGCAGGAGACAACGTTAGATGCGTAGTCAGGAGGATCAAACTTGTTTTGGAGGGGAGAACAGAAACTGATCCAGACAGCCTACCTTCCAAATCTGTACTTCATGTGAAGTGCTTTTGTAGAGTCAGTTTAAAAACTATTCCAGTTGTAAAGGGCCAGATTCCTCTGCCTCAGTCTGCACTGAGTAGCATCCTACATGCAAAATATGATGCTGCACAATTTCTCTCTGTGTGCTGTACCCACTGAACTTGGGTAGGAGTGGGCTCAGGTCCTAGTGAGCAGCTTTCACCATGAGCTGAAAAGGTTTTCAGCTTTGATTTTACATATGCAAGGATGTATGCCAGGGAAAATAGTATACATTTGAAGGATTAGGCCCCAAGTAAGGATGCATGAACAAGTGCTAGGCGGCTCTGGTGGCTCAATTAAGCATTCTTCATCTCGCTCTTTGCTCCCCACGTGCACGAAAGGCTGATTTATTTGCAATGAAATCCATGAAATGTGCTAATACCTGCTCTGGTGTTGATCGGGCTTAATGTAATAACCTCCTCTCATTTTCGCTGATTCTGCTGAGCAATCTGACGTACTTAAAACTTTTCTTCTCATGAATAGCTAGTACTAGCCTCCAGAGGCCTTTCTGTTAAAAATAAACCCACCACCAAACTGCCTGAAACAGGAGCTAGGGAATATTCTCCTGTCCTGTTGGGCATGATCAGATAGTCCATATTAGAGAGAGAGTCTTAAAAATAAATAACTATGTGTTGGAAGAGGGTGGATATTTATAGTATGGGCAGACCCTGGGCCATATAAATCAGTACAGCTCCATCACACAGAGGGATTTGAGGGAACTGTGAACCTGGTCATTGCTGGAAGGCCAGATCCTTTCCTAGCTCAAGGAGGAGCCCGAGGAAGCTTTTTCCTCCCATCCAGTCTTGCAGCTGGATTCCAGCTGTCCCTCCACACGGCACATACAGTACCTGAGAGTGTAATTGTAGCATAACGCCATTCTGTGTGTGAGGCTGCCACACTGGATAATGAACAATTAGGTGGCAACGGAGAGAGAAAGGGAGGGAGCCCAGGGAGAGGGGTGGGAATAGGGAACTTCTCAAACTGTGTGGAAGGAGATACTGTCTCTGTACTCACCGTCAGCTCGAGGGCTTCATTCAGGAGGCCGTTGCGCTTGCTGTGAAGGTAAGCGTTGGAGCTACCTGTTTTGGCCACTCGAATCCTCGCAAGCCGGGCTTTCTGTGAAGAAGGCAAACAAGCTGAAGTTAAAGCTTGGCACACTGAGTGATCGGTCCTGTGCTGGCAATACCAGGAGGAAGGAAATTTCAGGTTCTCACTCTACCTGAAAAAGCCTGGGGGTGAAATACAAGGGGTGCGCAGACAGGACCAGGTGCTGATGAGAACAGCTAGCACAGGTCTGTCTCCAGGAGTCAGATGAGTACGTATGTCTGAAGAACATAATCTGCCACAGACTGTTAATAGCCCTTCCAGAGATAAGAAATGGGGTACTGCAGATTTGTATATCCTTTCAAAAGTTAATAGTCTTTTTTTGGGGGTGAGATGCACAGCAGCTAGGGACACTTGTCTTGGACATATTCCTGGCATAGGATGACTGTATGTGATCTAGCAGTGTGCACATGCTCTGCACGCGTGTTGCTTTCATGGCTCACCTTCTCTCTAACGTGCTTGGTTGTTTAATCCTCTCTTTGTCTTTCAGCTCTGTGCTCTGACATCTGTGTTGTCACTTGCTCTGCTTGTACTGCAGCTGGCACAGTGACACCCGGTCCTCAGTGACAGTGGACTGTCCTCTGCAGTGGCAATGCTAGCTTATTAACTTTGGTATCTGGTAATACAAGACTGTCCAAAAATATGCATCTCTTGACAAACTGACAGAAGTCACTCTGCAACACCACAGCCATTCAACTCTTCTCATTTTTATTTATCCCTGACCTTCTTGACCTTCAGGGGGACAAGTTAGATGATAAAAAGCCATCCAGAATAAAGCAAACAAGAAAAACTAGTAAGGCCCTCTTCCTTTTTGATCACACAGTTTTTAGTGTTTCAGGTTTTCTGTTCAATTGTTGCCTGCTTCTCTGTCAAGTGCTGATTTGCCTTTTTCTTTTCTACTGTTAATTTATGACTCAAACACCATTAAAAGTAAATACATGAAATAGCTGTGGCTATTAAAAAATAATTACATTGTGCTGTAGTTTAAAATGCTGCATAATCTTTTAAATAACATGGAACTCGTGATTTTCCTTTCTAATTAGAGGTGCTAATGGGTATACACTGTAGGAAGAGTAAAGCCAAGAGGCAAATATCTGCAGTGGGTCCGGAGAGTGTAATAATTCCAGGAGCTCTATTACTGTACATGTGTGAGTGACTCTGGCCCTCAATATTTGAAAGATTTGTTTAACCTTAAGAGCTTCTGCTTAAGCAGATAATTTCTCAGGCAAAGACATGTACAGGATACTAGTTTGCAGCTTTAATTGGGTGACACAGACTATGACCAGTCTGAAAAATAGATCTTTTGACACCCCAAAATGGGGACATCCAAAATTGACTTTCTTTTCTATACTTCACCTAGATTTCATTGTCCCATTTTAATGTTAAGACTCCAAGTCAGTATATGAGAGTGAAATCTCTGATGAAACTTACTCTGTACTGGGGCCAAGGTATCTCACAGGGCTATCTGGTTACCCTGTGAAAGGGGCACGAGTTGTATTTGCAAGACGTAGACTGAGGATACAACAAGAAAATGAAATTGGATCTTCAGTTTTTCTGAAGACTTTCCCAAACTGCTGTGTTGCTCTAGGCCCCGAATAAGACTGGCCTGAGACTGCAATCTGGAACAAAAACCGCAGAGACTACTACTATTGAATATGAGTTAGGGAGAGAGAGCAGGGGATGAGGGACTGAAGGATATTCTGTTTCCCAGTTACGTGGCATTGTCTCTCTCTTCCTGTTAATTACGTTTCCATTAAATTATTTCTTCTGTTTGCAGGTATGTGCCTTTGTGTCTCTGTTCCTTACTTTTCGCAACGATCTTATCTCTTCCGTAATCAGGACTGGATATTGGATCCAGTGATGGTCTTTACAGTGAGGCTCTGATGGCAACCACAGAAGACTTCCATTTCCTTCTGTGCCTGGCAAAATATCAGCTCCTTTGCTGAAGGAATTACCAGAGTCCCCCAACTTACCTCACCTATGGCAGGAAAGGTTTCATCCTCATCTTCAGTCCACTCAATTGTTAAAGTGGATTCAGTCTTAGGCTCTTGTAATGAACATTATTCCCTTTGCCTCCAGGCTAGCAGGGGATCAAATATTAATAGCTGTACTCCACATGGACCGAAGATGGTTCGTTTCTGAGGCCTGTTCTCTTTTTTTCCTTTGAAACAGGGCCACTAGCTATCTAAATAATTAAGCCCTATAGCTTTTGTAGTTTAGAACAGACGTTGTTATTTTAAAAAATGTCAGTGGGGCAGGACAGAAGTTAATCCTATTCTCCTTACACAAAAGATTGTCTAGGATAGTCACATCGCCTAACTCTGTGCCCCCATCATGATTAAATTTGGTAGATATCTTGATTAACTCAGCTAGAGAAGTTAATTAAAATTGGTGCCTAAAATTGGTTTGGCCCTCCAGACAGTTTCCCACATTGGACTAGAAACAACTCTAAAACCATAGTTCATGTTTTTATGTGAAAGTCTGTGTAAATGTGCATTATTTGGAAAGTGTATCTGTCAAGTGACACAAGCTTTACATGATATTTAGGTACATGTGGGATGCAGTGCTTTGATCACGCCTGACAGTAACAAAGGGTTTAAGTGCAGCAAAGCACTCCCCTCTGACATCTGCAGCAGAGGTTCGACACTGGTTTATATGACCGAGCAAAGTGGATTGAGGACATGAAGGGCACCTGGCAGCAGTGTAAGACTTGGGTTACAGTGTGGAAGCAGGTAAAAGCTGGCTGTTTCAGAGGAGTTTTGTGTTATCTGTTGGAAAGCATCACTCCGGACTTGGCTGGCCGGCAGAGGTATCCTTTGGCAGATAGGTGAGGAGTAAATTACAGAGACAAAAGCCTTGAATTTAGGGCACCCCGTGCAAGCTTTGAAGCAGCAGTATTTTGCAGGGAACTGTACTATGTACTGTCACGTATTTTGCTGTCAGAAACCTAGAGAATTAGGCTGATGGGCTTTTCCAAATTCTGCCAGTTTTTAACATGTGTGGGTATGCTTGTGTCATCCCTGTCCTGCAGAGCTCAGTACTTCTGGTCTGCAGGACAGAAGACAGACAAGTGGAGGACTGTGTTTTTCTGGCCATCTGCTGCAGATACTTGGGGGAGGGATAGTGGTCTTCTGCATCTTATCCCACAAATGTGACAGACTAAAGGTCATTAGGGCCAGGCCTGAGATCACTGTTACTGAATATAACCCCTGCACGGAGAGTCTAAAAAAGGAAAAGAAAACGGCACACTGTGTCTGCATGTAGAGTGGTAAGAGGAGTTGCTAGGAAACCACAGGATCTCAAAATGCATATGACCTAATCTGGAAGATAATTTATATGATGAAAATAATAATACTAATGACAGCCACTTACAGGTTAGAATGATTAATTTGGTTATCTTGGAGCCCGTGTGTTTCTGAGAGCAGGATGGAAGGCAGGTCTCAATAACTTCTGGCTCCTTACTGCTTTTTAAGAAACTGGAGACTCGGAATAAGCAGGAAGGGCAGTGAAGCCCTGTACACGTGGAGTGCTAAGGTGCGGTGGGGAGGATGATGTAAGTGGCTGTCAGCATCCTGGGTATCTACATTTCCCAAAGGGACTGACAAAGGAGAAAGAATAGCCTGTCTTCATCTTTTAGCTGCTTTGGAGAAGTACAAGGAGCAGGAGTTGCTGGCTAGGAAAAATGCTTACCAGATGGCAGGCCCAGGAAACAGCTAATTATTATTTATTAATGATTTTCATCTAGTTCTTATGGAGATAATGTTCACTCTTGATTTATGTGGTATAATAAACTATTAAGTTACAACCAATGACATAATTTCATATTTGCCAGACAACTTCAGCTTTCCAGATCTTCTGTACTTGAGCAAGGAGATGACTGGAGTACATGTATGTCAGGTACTACGTGTACAGGTCCTATGTCCACTCCCGTTCCCTGTTTGGACTGGAGCTGTTATTAGCATTATCCTTCACAGAATGGTTCAGGTTGGAAGGGACCTCCGGAGCTCATCTGGTAGGTCATCTGGTCCAACCCCCCTGCTCAAGCACGGCCACCTAGAGCCAGTTGCTCAGGACTGTGTCCAGGTGGCTTCTGAATATCTCCAAGGATGAAAACTCCACAGCCTCCCTGGGCAACCTGTGCCAGTTCACCCGCACACTGAAAAAGTGTTTCCTGATGTTCAGACGGAGCCTCCTGTGTTTCAGTTTGTGCCTGTCACCTCTGGTCCTGTCACTGGGCACCACTGAAAAGAGCCTGGCTCCATCCTCTTTGCACCCTCCCTTCAGGTATTTATATACATTAATAAGATCCCTTCTCTTCCTTAGGCTAAACAGTCCCAGCTCTCTCAGCCTTTCTTCATATGAGAGATGCTCCAGTCCATGTCCTATCTAACTTTATCTGCTAAAACCACACTAAGAGCATTCCTGGCAGAAAATGCAGCTATGCTAGATGATTAGCAGTGCTTCACATTTTAATTCCTAAACAATTAGTAGTTTGAATATGAGTGGACCTATTGGTGACTGCTGCAGTGAGTCCAGTGGTGCAGCAGGTGTACACCACTGGTCTTTTAAGGCTGAAATGAAGCTGTTCCCAAAAGTAACCAACAGAATACTTTTGATCTGATTTTTATTTCCAAGGTGAAATATCACAGACATTCAGTAAGGGCTCGATTTTCTTGCATTTGTCTGCATCTGTTGCTAGTTTGGGTCTGGACTTAAATTCTAGATGGTAAGAACATGGTTGATTTTAGGATATGGAAAAGATAACAAGCAGATTGTACAGTTAAACAGGAGTTTCTGCAGACTTAACAACAGGGCTTAGAGTATGGAATGACAAAAAGTATTTTCTTGTAGTTATGTTCTCACCTTCCTCAAATGATCTCGTCTGTGGTACCTTTGACTAATTTTAGCATAAAATTCAGAAAGGAATTCAGCAAAGACTTCAATTTGTACTTCTGAGTGGGAACTCAGTGCACATATGTAACTTGGAAAGGGAATGGATGAAACCTTCATCTGGTGGAAACTAGCTTAGCTCCCCGGCCTATTGTGGTAGTTTTTCCTTGCCAAGCAGAAAATGGAAAATTCTCCATTTAAAAAAAAACATTCAAAAATAATAGAGTGGACAAGATATTAAATGAATCTACTGTCTGTGGAGTGCTTTCCTCGATGTAATCAGGCAGATGAGAACACTGATCATCTGTCCTACTTATGGCTCTGGGAAGCTGATATGCTATCTTTAACAAAGCCTGGAAACAGGCTGGACTGCCAAATTAGGACTCAGGGTTATTCCATGTGTTTGAACGCTGAGTGAAATAATGGCTGTTTAAAAAGCAAATGGCCCATATAATAAGTACTAGTTGTTATTCTGCTAGCCATGGTTCCATCTGGCTATTGTAATAGGCAGGCAGTGGAGTTACAGCAGTGTTAGAAAAGTTAGTTTCTGCAGATCATCTTTCTGTCATTTTAACCTTTTTTTCCTAGGAAATAAAGTATGCACATTTGGACTTTCCTTCCTCTCAAATCTTTACATTAAACACCTTTTGAGCCAAGTTTAAATATTCTGTCATTTTTGCTTTGGGGGAGATGTTGTAGAGCTGCATATGGAAATTAGTTAGTGTAGAACTCATTATATTCCTATATAATTTGATAGAACCACTTACAGTCAGACCTTGATCTTATTTTGGGCCTCTTCATTACTTTCCAGAGATGAAAGATTCTCCTCCCCTCCTCTGTGGCTCTCCTTTTAATCCTACCTTACCCTTGGTACCATTAAAGCAACAGAACATCATTTCAAATGCACTATATCGTTTAATCTTTTCCAACACTCAAGAACATGATGTTCAATCTATTTATAGAACAATGCACAGAATATGGAGTTTAATGGATCTCGGCTTCTCTACTAGTCATAGATATCCCGGCTGATTAAACACAGAACTTTGAAAAAAGTGTCGTAATATGCAAAACTTGCAGAGAGAAATGCAGGACGGTCAGGAAGCCCCTGGAGTGCTGAGACTGGTCCCCTCCTATTGCAAACTTCCTTTTGTACTTTTTCATCTTGAACTTAACAAGCTCTGGCTTGAAGTTAGTGAAGCTCTTACTCCTACTGCCCATTTATTTTAGAACTTCATTCTTCTATTTAGAATATTTCTTCTGATTTCCAGCCTGCATGTATTTGTTGCCGATTTTACTCAGTTGTCATTGTATTGATGTTTTCTTTTTACATAGACCATTCCCTTTCTGGTGTTTGCTGCATTCTACAGGAAAGACTAGAATAAATTTCACTTTCTGTCGAGTTTGACAATTCTCACTTTATTCCTTTGCTTGATATTTAAGTAGTAAGCTTTTTTGGAGGCCATTTCATATTTTTATCCTCTGTAGATGCCCTGCTTATTTCCCATACCTTTTTTTAGTTATCCATCCACCCAGTAAGGGTTACAGTCAGACCTTGATCTCTGTAAGAACTGACCTTATGGACAATTTTTCC
Organism: Gymnogyps californianus; assembly: GCF_018139145.2. NCBI lineage: Eukaryota > Metazoa > Chordata > Aves > Accipitriformes > Cathartidae > Gymnogyps > Gymnogyps californianus. The sequence goes on along the minus strand of NC_059497.1, from coordinate 1,250,424 downwards.
TTGGTTGAAATATGTTATACACAGTTAATGCATCTTGGCTGATATTCAAAGCTTCCTCTGTGCTGAAGTTCCCATGCTACTAGTTCAGCTGACTGACAAAGCTAGCTCTCTTCACTTCTTAAGTTCGCCTCTTGAAATAATAATAAAAGAAATTCCTACATACACTTTTTTGTATTCTTAATGCTGTAACAGATTTTAGAGCTTTTGGGTCAAAATCGCTCCATGGATGCGTGGTCAAAGAGGTGCCATACCAATTGTAGTGGGAATCTGGTATAGTTTGTTAGTTAGAAGTGAAGTATTATGGGGTGTAAATTAGGGTGTCAGAATTTGTCTAGAAACTTATTACTTAGTAAACATCTTCTCAAGAAAAGAGCCTCATGTTTTTCTGCATCATTAATAGAGAGGTTGCTGTTCTCCATTATTCTAAAATAGGGCTCTGTGTTTCACTGAAAGCAAAGTGTGATGAGCATCTGTCTGCCTGTGATTTATCTGTCTGTCCGTGTTTCCAGATCTCACTTTTATAACATCTTTCACACAGCTCACACCCCTAATTAATAGCTATAAAGTATTCAGGGGATGGAGAAATTAACAGAATTTGATCTAGTGTCACATGCCAACTTACTAGACCTGATATATGAACGCTAATTAATGGTGTGGAGGCCTGTGGTTAGCTACAGAAAATGAAGGTAACTGCTTCACATAGTGCTGCTCGCACCTTCCCCAGGAAGATGGTGAAAACATGGGGGGATGGGGATGACGACCATAAAACCTTTGTATGATACTCAAGAAAAAAATTAAGCAAATTTGTAAAACTCGTGCCCTTCATTCTCCCTTGTGGAATGAAGCCCAAGGGGAAGACGTGACGGTGGGGCTGTTTTCCTGCCTCATTGCTTGCTCACTGGCAGTTAGAGTATGTGTCGTCTCCGACGGGCAGGTACCCACCGGCAGCAAGGGGAGTGAATGGGGTTAAGCGCGAGTGCGGGCAACGCTGTTGCTCCAGGCAGGGTAGTGCCAGGAGCTGTGCTCCATGCCACTTCTCTGTGCTACGAGCTTTCAGCATTAATTGAGAGAGGTGTTGCTTGCTGGCAAATGAAAACTGCTCAGAAGTCATCAGATCACAATAAAGTTGCTGTGCGGTGCAATTAGCTTTCTTACTGAAGCTGCTCCTAGTTGTTCCTCTTGCTCCTGGGGTCCCTGGGGACAAACCTCTTACATTAGGCTTCTAGGGAAAAAATCCATCACAAACCCATCCCGTGGTCCTTTTTGATAAGTGAAGGCTCTTAGGAGAATGTGTGTCTCAGCTCACGTCCTTACGCTGACAGCCACAACACGTTGGCTGCGTGCCGTGATTTGGCAGATGTGGAGGGAGAAGCCTGCCCGGCGTGCTGTCCTGGGCGCTGGAGCGCTCCCGGTTTGTCAGCAGAAGGCTGCGGAGTCGTCATGGCTACGCGCTGCTCCGGCCCTTATTTGTGCATTCCAGCATCGCTGCACGTTCATACTAGAATGGCTCCTAATTGTCCTGACTCAATCGCTAACGAAGCTGATGCTTCATATGTGGACAGAAATGCACTGGCGCCTGGATACCGGAGCTCATGGACAATGTGTAGAATTGCTCTTTATTATTGTATTTGTTCGGAGTTAATGCTGAGTTGGGTCTAAATGGCTGCGCTTACATGGAGAACAGGTGGCTGGAATTACCGTCAGGCACCAGTCTGCATAGTAAACAGAAGAGTTCTGCTGTACTGTGACAAAGAGGAGAAATGAGGAACTATTTCCTATGGAGCAATTTGTCTGGTGGATTGAACTGCTTTTTCTTCCTGCACAGTGCTCGCAGGCAGACTGTGATTTCCCCGTATAGATTTTTTTTTTTTAATTTATTTAAATTATCTGTAAGTTTTATGCACACTCTTGATTCCCTTACCTGCTTCATGAACCATTCTCTGCCAGCATTTACTGTTGCTCTGCTTGCTACCTGTGACTGGTCAGGAAAGCACATGCTGTCATTTCTGCTGCCTTGTTTGGTGAGAACAAGAACTGCTAGTGCAAAAACTCAGATAGATAAATTTAAAATCCTGGGTATGAATAGTATTACCATAAGATGGTTTCACTTTATGACCTTGTACATGTACGTGAACTAACTCTGCAAGAATCCACCAAGCCAGGAGAAGAAGTGGATTTATCCCAGTTTTATGCATGAAAAAACCTGAGTCACAGAGAGGGAAGTATGGAAGGGCGATGCTGCTGCAGCATCAGCGTTTGTCAAAACAGTGAGAATGGCTGTAGTGGGGAGGCAAAAGAGGACAGCAGGCTCCTGCTCGTGCCCAGAGAGGGCCTGCCTCATGCTGGTTTAGAGCCTGATGCGATGCTGAAGTTACCAGCAGTTACTGTTTGATGGGATTTCCGTGACCTTCAAACAACAAAGGCTTGTTCTGACTCAGACTTTGCAGACCACTGCTGCTGGGTGGAGTGGGAGGAGTGGAGTAATGAGATTCTAGGACTTTTCAAGTTGGGCTGTGTAAGACATCTGGCAGTGTGTAAGCAGGGAGATTCTGCAGTGGCCCTTGAGAGATGTGCTGGTAGACTGCAGAGTGTTCCCACCTATCTGACATGTGGTTAGAGGACTGAGACACCTGTATTGCCATCCCAGCACCATGTGTGGGTGACTAATGTTGTTCTTCATCTGCTTATCACTGGCATGGTACAAATTAGTAACCACAATGAGCTTTATTACCATTTACATCCACTTTTAGTTGTGTTTTTTCCTGACCCAGTGGATGTATCCCTATCCATTAATCTAGACATAACCATACATTGCAGTTAGTGCAGGGGTGTTTGAGCTGTATTCGTTATGTAGCCTGGGAATGCATGGGAGCTAAACTGCACCCAGCCCACTCGATTCTGCATTACTTAGGCAGAGTGGTAAAATAACTAGTTAATAAAGGTAACAGCAAAGAATCTGAGCACTGGAACCCAGTTCCAAAGTAGGATAGGGCTTCCCAACATTTTCTGGCTGAATATTTTGCATGCAGGTCTCCTTGATAAGGCAATTTCAGCTTGCATTCATTTAGACATCTGGGATGAAGTGGGCAACATCAGCCATTACAAATCCTACCAACTGTGCTACATAATAAGCCATCTGGACAGAGGCTGCCACACACAACCCGGGCTTCCAACAGGTGGGGAAAGGGGACGCCCTCTTGCTGAGGTGCCCAAGGAGAGACCCCGAGGATGGATTAGGCGGGTTCTTACGCATCGCGGGCTGTTACCTGGTTATGACTGAGACATGACGTGACAGGGCCTCAAGGCATGAAACAAATGTAGAGTGGCTTCTGGATGTGTGTGGAAATTATTTCATCTGGGCATTGGGCCACTATTGACAGCAGGCTTAATATTTAGATGTATGGGCTTGCTTTGGAGGCTGAACCTATAAGCTCTAGCTCACTGATTTCAATCCTTCCTTTCAAGAGGAGACATCTACTTGTCGTATGCAATTTGGGACCTAGGGAATTTGAACTAGCTGAACTGATGGAAAATGCCATTTTGCTTTCCTGGATGATATGAAAGAAAAGAGGAAGGATTCCTAGTTGGTTTATTTGTTTGGTTTTTTTCCCCCTGAACTGTATGAGGGGATGTGACAAACACCAAACAGGAAACAGGAGGAAGAGAAAGAGGTACCTACCCCAGCAAAAAAATGAAATCTCTTTTTTAAAAAATAAAAAATAATAAAAAAGCTTTTTTTCCCCTGTCAAAAACTGTTAAATATCAACAAAAACATATTCCACACAGATTCATTGTGGCTGAAAAAAACCATGTTTTTTAAATGTCAGCCACCTCCAGTTTTAACCTCATTGTTTCTCTCTCTCCTTAAGTTCCCAACCCCATCCCCTGCTGGGAACTGAGTCATGTTCTGTCGCTCAGCTCTCCTTAGACAGCTCACAGCTTTGCTCCAGTCGCTTTTTCTGGCGGTTCTTTTCCACGCTCTGAAGTTCACTAACCCACCTCCAAAATTTAGGGTGTCAGCTGAAAAACAGAACATTTCAAAGCTGACTCCCCTGCTCTGTAGCAAATCAATTATTATAATGGCCTCGTTATTGACAGGTGTGGGGGCCGTCTTTCTCATGGGTACGATGATGACACAAATCTAGCATTAAGCATTCTCTTCATCACCATCTTCCCTCTTCATCCGCTCTGCTGACTGCAGTCCTGTTTTCCGTGCCTCTGGGAGTGACGGCTGGGTCTGGAACAGGCTGTTTCTAACGTGCCTCTTATGGAACAATCAGAAAGACATTTGTGTCCTTACTCTTCCTTCCTTTTGGCTTAAGCCCCTTTTAAGCATCTCCATAGTTACCTCTTCATCAGTCTGCAGAGTCATAGCTGCCTGTGTGCAACCATCTCATGAGTAGCTCTCACTGTCAGGAATAACCTTCCTCCATCTACTTCCTCTCATCGACTTCCATCGGAAAAGATATGGCTTCTTCCTTGCCCCTTCATTCCTTTCTTCTGCTGATCCTGGCTCTGTGATTGAATGCTTTAATTCATCCACCAGGCAATGTGTCTGCTTCTCTGCTTCACCTAATTTATACCATCTACTCTTTGATAGCCTGCGTTACAGTTTTCAGCTCTGTATTATGGTTCTATGTGAGAGCGGCTCTGCAAAATGATTTTGTCCTGGGTAGTGTCCTTTCCTTGCCTAAATCTGGATGTTTGGTTCTTTCCTGGAAACTTATAGCCTAGAGGATGAAATGAGAAGTCTATTTCATGGATTTTGCAGTACATTGCTTGTTCTCATAGTGTCAAAGGCCACCAGATAATAAATGAAATGAATTGAACAGACTAAGAAGCTGTAGTCCTCAAAAGCATATTTACTGCAGACCTGAAACCAAGCACGGTGATTACTGGAGTTCTGTATTCGTAGACGACAGTTTCAGTTTAGCCCCTGTGAAATGCACCACTAAAACCATGCTAATCCCTCTGAGATTATCAGCCATTTCAGTATCTTGGCTCATTTAGCAAATCTAACCATTAAACGATAAATGCACTTTAAAGAGGGTTTTTTCCACAGCATCTGAGCACTTACATTTCTCCCTCCTCTGTTGTGCAAATGTGAGGAGGCATACTTCATTGTGTAAGAGGCCCCTTTCTGAACATTTGTTTTCCCCCAAATTGAGAAGATCTAGAACAACTCAGTTGGCTAAATTTTAGCCCAAAGGGGGCTGGTCTAGAGACCAGTTTGCTTTAGGCTGTTGCTATTTCCAAACATTTCAGCTGCCACTCTACTTCCATGTGCCTTCTGAGGCTGTTCAAAATTGCTTGAAATATGCTTTTGAGGACTTGGCATCTTCATCTGCATGTATGTTCACATGTGCAGGGAGTTGGGGCAACCAACCACATAGGCTTAACCCGTAATGCTCCGTTGCTTGTTACAGTATTTTTTTCTGTCTTACCAATTTTTCTTACTGAAAAGCTGCTAGTGTACATTGCTATTTGTCAGTCACTGGCCCACCTAAGCAAACTCACATTTCTGAGAGCTCCTGTGCAGTTTATTGCCAGCTCCTGTTTCCCAAGGGAAAGGGACATTGGAGCCGATGGGGTCGTACTGCTGTAATTAGTTGGACTGTATTGCAGCAGTTTGGGGTGGTATCAAAGGGATCTTGAGTTGTCTTTTCTGAAGCATCATTCCAGGAACAAAAAAACCCAGCAGAACAAACTAACTTTGCTGCACTTAGTACAATCTTTCCAGCTGAGGGACCCAAGGTGGTTATTTTAAAGCTGAACAAAGACAAGGGTTATTGGACCTGGGAGATTAAGGACCAACAAAGGCTCCCATAACACTTTGAAAAGCACCTTTCTAGAAGTGTTTTCACTAAGAGGTCTAGTGTTTTATTCTCCTTCTTTCTTCCTTTTTTTGTTACTGTTTGTGCAAAGACAGGGCCTTTGATTTTAGTACTGGTTCTCTGCTTAAAGACATGGGATTAAATTTGCCTGTCAGCAGCTAGAGTTTACTCAAGAAGGATCATTTGTGCAGGATTTTTGACCATTCTCCAAGTCCAGAGATCTACAACATTCCTGTAAACCTTGGGAGAGCAATCTGCACTTCTGGGATCTTTGCTGCACTAAGCTCAAAGGCTACATCTTTTCACTACCGTATTATCTGGCAATCTTTCAGCCGTGCATTTCTCTACTGCCCTGCTCTGGTGGGAATAACGTTGTGGCTTGGGGCTGTATTCACTCAGTCTCTAACTTCTAAACAATGACAAGTTTTACTTTTTCTATTGCTGCTAAAGGAGCAGCATTTCAGTAGCTGTTAGTGGCTGCCTCTGCTTTCTAGGGTTGAAAAGTGGGAGGTGTAGTCCTCAAACCAGCACCAGATACTTCTCTCCATCTTCACATTGCATCCATGCTGCAAACTGAACACAGCAAGAGAGAGACTCCAGCATTATCTGAATTACAAAGTCATTCTATTGTCAAGCCTTTTAAGTGTCAAATTCTCTTCTAAAACCAAAGGCTGTGACATTCACTAAAGAACAGCATCGTTTCAAAGTCAGGAAGGTCTATTCTTAGCACATCAGTCAAAAAGAAAAAAAAAAAAGTCTTTGGGAAAAAAATTTTTTTTTACCAAAATGAACCTTGTCAGAAATGATCAATTCATCTTCCATTCAGATTGACCTGGTCCTTGCTGCATTGCATGCCAGAGGACAAAATTTGATGACACAGCACAATAAATTAAGATTGCCAGATCTCCTTGTAATTAATTCTCTTGCAGTGCAGGTTTGGCAAAGAATAATTTATCTTCAAGGTGATTAAATCACTGGTAGTTTTGTTTTGTTGGTGTGGTTGTGGTTTTGGTTTTTTTTTGTTTTGGTTGGTTTTTTTTTCCTTTTTAGGGAACTTTTCTCCTCAGTTAGTTGAAGAATAGATGCTGATGAGTAACAGCCACCTCCCGGTATTTTATTCATGCTATTTAAATACCTCTTCCTGCTAGACCAGTGTCTCCTCAACAGTTAAGACACAAAGTTAAGACTGAGCACATCATAACGCAGAGGGGCATCGGGGCTGTGCTGCGTTTTCCCGTTTTCTGGAGCACAGACCCTCAGAAACTCCCGCTGCGCTGGAGAGCCCAGGTTTACTCACCTTCAAATCTGTGAATGTCGTATCCAGCCAATTTGACTTTTGCCTTTATTATTTCTCATTGGAAAACTTTAGTCTGAGTTAATTAAAAAAAAAAGTCTATAGCCTAATCTTGAAACCTACTTGTACATTATAATAGTTACAATTCTTGAACTAAATAGAACTTCTAAAATATTTATACTAATACATACCCTACAAATTATTTACTCTTAAATTAAAAGAGAAAAATAATTTACTTAGCACACTAAAAACTTAGGAAAGATGTCTGTGTTATTTCTTCAAAGCTGTATCCTCTAAACTCTGCTTATAAGGAGCTGCTACTGCTGGGCTCTTCATATTCAAGGACTGAGAGAGTGCAAAGAGCTTTTTCCAACCTCTTGAAAAAGCCATGCAAATGTATTTGTATCTTTAACTAGATGGGGACAGAGTTTTAACTATTACTAAAACTTTCCTATTCCTGAAGAGGGGATTCAACTCACTGGAGGATGATGCTGGAACAAGTATGCTATCAAAGCAGATTCTTAATGTCCCTGTGTACGTCCTGACCAGCTCCAGAGAGACTGTCATTAATGTGCTTCTGTCTCTTTCGTTCTCTTTAGTATTCATGCAGTGATGATCATGTGAAAATTACTCACACTTCTGACTTGAGAAAACTTTCTTAGCCCAGAAATTCATCCAATATCAAGGGAATTAGAAATTCAAATGGGGGGAAATTATACACTGTGTGTGTCAATACAGCAAACCTTATAAAAGCTGCAATCAATCATATCGGCATCAAAGGTGGTGGTACATTTCCTTGTCACCAAGTGGATCACAGTCCAACAAAATAAAGGAAAAGGTGAATCAGAACGAGAAACTCCAGTATGCTGCCTGGAGAGGACAACCTCATCTGAAAGCACAGACCTGGAGTCGGTTCTGGAGCTTCTTTGTATTGTGATCCATGGTTATGCACAGATCTTGTTTGTTTATTTGTCTTGCCTATTTATTTTCTGCCTAGGCTATACTGTAATGCAGGTTCCGTCTCTCACTGTGTTTATGTGCCATTTCAGTAGAACAAGTGCTTTCTCTCAAAGTTTTCGATTATTTGTGAAGGTCACAAACCTCTACGTGAGTACTCCAGTCCTTCCTCTGCATTGACACTTAGCACGTTCTTGTTGCAGGTTAAATCCAGATACCTTATACCTGGGTGCAGCCTCACATTAGGCAGCCCACTCTGCAAATCATTTAAATTCGTTAAATGAATGTAATGATCCATACTGGTTTCCCACTGTCCAGCTGCTGGCTGAACAGTGTGTGGTACAGAGTGGACTTCCATTATGATATCTTTAGATTTTTTAAAATCTATATTATGTTGTATGACTAATCAGATAACTCTCCCTCAAAAACACCTCCCAAAATTATTGCAGTTCAATGTTTCACATGTACAATGCCAAACCTAATGCAGGTATGTGTAAAACTCAGCAGTGACTTACAGAGACTGCAACTCATCCCTGCAAGATTCTCTCTCTCTGGTACTCTCCTTATGTGTTTTGGCTGCCAAATTTTGTGGTTTTGTAGGTCTTGTATCTCAGCTCTCTGCTGTCAGCTCCCTGACATGCAAGAAGTAGGCATGGCCCAGATGCTTGCCTGAAGCAGAAATAGCACATCTTTCTACTACTATTCTCCATCAGGTCCCCTGAGTCGTGAATTTCTGGCAGACAGCATTCCATAGGGAGAAAAAACCTCCAAACCTTCAGTTTGCAGTTGTTGTAAAAACCTGATTCTGGTTTTGGTGTAATTTAGCAGACTGAAATAGAGATATAATAAATCTGTTATACTTTCTTAGCGAATCAGTAAGCTTATACTGGAAAAACTGTTCAGATTTTGGAATATTCAGTAATCCCCTCACATTTCCAGGGGCTTTTGTGTATTCCCAGTGTTTTGTCTGTGTTACAGTCTGCAGCTTTGAGGGGGTATGTGTACCGGTAAGTATGTTTCTGGATGGGTGTTTTCAAAACCCCAGAGAGACAACAGGAACCAAGCAGCCAGAAAGATAAACAGCTGCTGTTAATGATTTAAGGGTTTACGAGTATATGTATATATTTATTTCAGGCTGGTATGTAGCAAAGGCAAGCAATAAAAGCCCTATTGCTTCTGATCTTTTAATATATGCTAGTACACAGTGTGTGCAGTGAACTAGCTTGTGTCCCTACGGGTATAGGTAGTTATAACTGTGTGTGAAGGTAAGCCTACGCAGGCGTAGGTGGATGGATAGGTGCATGCAGGCTGCCCTCTGCAATGCTCAGAATTGTCACTGGCGTCTCGCGAGCCCCGTGGTGACAAGCACGGGCTGGGATTTCCTGGCAGCTGCTGAGCTTTCGGAGGAGGTGGCGGCGCGGGACGGCTTACCTTCTGCGCTCTCCGCTTGTCGGCTCTCTGGTTCTGGTGGTAAATTCGGCTGAAGTTGGAAACAATGACTGGAACCGGCAGAGCAATGACCAGCACCCCGCTCAGGGAGCAAATGGAGCCAAATATCTTCCCAGCAATTGTCTTGGGCACCATGTCACCATAACTAGAGGGGGGAAAAAAGAAAAGGGAAGCCCCTCCTTCAGACAAGTGCAACGGCACCAAAAGCCTTTTCAGGTTCCCTGAGTGCGCAGCAATGCGAGTGTCCAGGTTAGACACTAAAGCTTAGAAGTCCACCATGCAAGCAACAGTTCATGTGGTGCTGTCATCCTGGAGATGACAATTTACACTACGCTTTGGCAATGAATTAAGCTAAACCAAAGAAAGGCGCTTTTGTTGCGGAATGGATGTGCCAGTTCAGGCAGCTGCTGAGTATGTTAAATTCACATCCTCGCTCATTTAGTACCTACCTCTCCATGTAGATGAGCTCTAACAAACTTAAAACTGTACGTCTGCTAGTGAGCAGGTTCATATATTTTCATTCCCTTGTATCCAGGTGCAAATGAGGACTGATTTACACTTCCATTTCAAAACCCAGCAGTTTCCTTGCCATCTGTACAGTCAGAAATTGGGGTTCATTCAAAGTCTGGATTCAGTAAAGGGTGAATTCTCAGGAATATGAGACCAGCTGAAAAATATTCAGACAAACCTCTGCACTGGGTTTGACCCAGAAATCTTCGTTCACAATTGTAATTTGTATGTTAAATAATACCAGCAGAATCCGAGATGGAATAATCCATTTTGCACAGATGGAAGATGATGCTGGTTTAGGTTCTGTGGATTCCACATGACAGAAGTCACTACTCTGTTGAGTGCTTATTTGCTGTTTGTGTTTTTACTTTGTATATTGCAAAAGCTTTCTGCAGCAGTTTAATGCTTAAGCTTTAATACTGTCCTGTAAAGAAAACCAACGTGCTTTCCCTTATGGCTACTCACCGATGCTGTAAGAAGGAGCATGGCTGTTACTCCCTCATGGAACATATGGTACTGAAACTGCTCTGGGACTTGGGCACCTGGTTGACTGCGCTGGCTCACTGAATGCTGCGTTACAGCGAAGGTAGCGGGGATTTTGAATTCTGATTTTCAGTTTGGCCTGACACAATCCCCATGTTGCATGCCAGGTGATTGGACCTCTTAATTCTAACTGACTGTGCCATCGCTCACGATTCCCCTGTCTCACAGCACAATTTCTGATACCCAGCGGGCACCAGATGTTGGCAAGGCAAATGTTGTGCCCTGCGTTCAGCAGATGCGGTGGTAACCTCCATAGGAGGCTCTTCCTCCCCTGTAGTTTGCCCTCTAGAAGTGACTTCAATGCTTTCTTCTGCAAACGGCTGACAGGCAAATAAAAACCCATCCAGCAAGCTGGATGTGGATTGCAGTGTGTTCTGATCATGTAACAAAAATCTCATTTGTAGCTAATGCCCCCAGAGTATGATAGGAACATGATTAGCACAGCCACTGACTGAATTTACAGGCCTTGTTTCAGTGAGCCATTTATTACATGCTTGCATGCAAATGTATATTAATATCAATATTCATTGAAGTAATTTTCATCTGGTGGAAAGGGAAAAGCAAGCAGCCAAATAACAACAGATTTAAAAAAAAAAAAAATCTCTGGTACTGAAATGACTGTGTACAAACCACCGGGGTACAGGAATTCCCAAAGTACCTCTGTGACTCAGGAGGACACATTGTACTCTGTGAAATCCCAATACAAGCAGGTGTATGTGACCTGGCTACGCCCTGGAGTAGAAGAGAGGTCCTAGGCACTGCAACCTGCTGAAGTTTTGCAGTAGACAGGGAAAGGATGCTAAAATTAAAATCTGGGCCTAAGGAAGACATCCCTTGTTTCAGGGTGCTTGAAATCTGGAGAGGCCCCTAGTTGCTATCAGATGGTGTTTGGGATTTCCGTGCTCTTCTTTGGGATGTTTTGGTGTTTGATGCAGCAAATACTGAAAAGCAAAATGATTTACAGCTGAGGCTTAATTTTTACCTTTGATGTCTGCATATGACCAACAAAGAGCTTTTATGGCAACAGAGTTGTGCTAATAATAATTTACGTCCAAGGGGAAAACCAAATAACTTTTTTATCAGCTGAACTCCTTTCCCCCATCTAAGAACCTGTTGGTATGAGGGTCTCTGAATAAAAGCAGAACTCATTACACATTAACTGCTTGCTCCTGGGAGTCTCTCGTGCTCTCCTTCTAGGCTCAGTGGCCAGACAGCTTGGCCAAGCAGCTGGGTAAAAGATTATCATTGCTGGGCTATCACACTTGCTTGTGTCCCAGGAAGGGCTTAGTTTCAGGCCAAGTGACAGCTTTTCTTTGGCATTTTCAGGTTTTTGTTTTGGTTTGGGTTTGGGGTTTTTTTTTGGTGTAAATGCTTCAGGCTTCACTAGCTAAGGCTTAATTATCCCAAGCAGAATCCTTTTCCTGCCTTCACCTGCATTAAAACCCCTCAGAATACCTCAAATCAATAAACTGCTATTTATGTCTATTAACTTTTTAGCTGCTGCTTTATGCAAAGATAGTTTAAAAGCTCTTGCTAAGTGACAAGGTCTGCTGCGTCATTTAACACAGTTCTAAAAAAAAAATAAATCTTTCTTATTTTTTTCCTGCCACCCCTTAACACAATAAGGCTGAAAATTAATCATATGCCTCAAACATGATCTCAGTGACCTGGAGCACTGAGAGAAAGCCCTTCTGTGCATTTGTAGAAAGTATAATAATAAGCGTCTGGCTCACAGTCTGTTTTGTAGAGTTTTGTTCTTACATGCAGACTGAGAGTTACATCATTACTTGGGACTTCAGAGAAGGTGCCTTAGAACACCATCAGGAAAGATCAAACTGTCTTGGAGCATGGAGGATTTTGCTGGGGAGATGTAGAACTTCATTTGCAAAATTATTATGAGAGCTACTGCGATGAGAAATTTTGCACTGGCTGGAGCAGGCTGCACAGGAACAAGACCCGAAACTTGTAACACTAACTTCTGGATCTATCGCAGAGTTATCTGTGGAGAGAACGCTGTTGGATTCGTCGCTCTGGGTTCGCATGGCACGTCGTGCACTGGCAGCCATGTTCTCTGGCTTTACTGGGCTGACCTGCAATGCGAGTGATCCTGATGTTTGGAAATGTCATAGCATTTTGATCAGAGTAAAACCCATAGCATTTTGATCAGAGTAAAACCCAGCTATGCTCCAGCAGAGCTTGCTCTAGATCCCCTTGCACTTAATGAGAGGCCTCCCTTTGACTTTGACTATGATGGGGTTTGGAATGAATCTATAAAGTTGCAATTGTTCTACTCCTATATTGACATATGCAACTACTGCAATATTAATTGCTGGAGTGACTATTTTTGTCCTGATGGTACCACGAGGTACTAATGGCCACATGGCATATTTATAACAGATACAATGCCAAATAATCTTAAATATTGGATTTCAGTTAGTACTAATTGGGCATTTTAAACCCAAAACTTCTTTTCCCCAAACTGGAATGAGAGAACTCCAACTTTCCCATTAATTTGTTTAGTAAAAGGTAACTTGTCACCTAAAAAATTTCTTCTACAAAAAGTGCATTCTAAGTAATTCATCAATAATCTCATTAGAGCAGCAAGAAGATAGAAGAGTTAGGTAATGATTAACATTCAGAGGGTCTAACAGGATGTTTGAGCCTGTAATAAAACAGGAGGCTGCAAATTCAGTAGACTTTTAATGTGACCTCTAGCAAATTATTTCAGCTTTCTGTACCTCAGTTCCTCATTTATGAAATGGCAAGTGGTTACTTCTTCTTTGCCTGCTTGGTTAAGTAGGTGCTAGGTTCTTCAGAGCAGGAGCTGCCCCATGTTCTGAATATACCCAACAGGCAGCGGTGACCCCTAAGTGCTACTGCGTTACAGATATTAATAAGGCAAGGCAGTTGTACAGAAATCTGGAGTAAAGGCAGCCTGTACGTGGCTCCAGGCTTGTCCTGAGATAAATGCTGAGCATCGGCTAGGTTAGATGTGGAACATGCCTAGAGATAAACACCTTTTCTATTTATTTTGCCAGGAATCCAGTTAGATGGCAACAGATTCAGCCAGTTTTCAGCTGCTGAATCCATTGCTGTGCTAGGTGAGATACACCTCCTGCCAGACGAGCACTGGGGCGTGCGAAGGCGTGCGACCTTTGGGAGGAGCTGCCCGTGCTGCCGCAGTCCCCTCAGTGCTCTCTCTGCACACTGATGGTGATTCTGGAGCCTCTACACGTGTGTCCCGTGTTTCCAATGACATAGCTGTGGTTTGTCTCCTTTTCTTCTGGTGTCCCTCCAAAGCCCCATTTCCTACCAAGGAATCACTGTGACCACTGAGACTCTTACTCGCTGTACACATAATGTAAAGTTCAAGTAAAGCCTTAAACAGGCAAACCAGGAAAAAAACAAAATAGGAAATTACTTTTACGTGGTCACTCTTTAGACTGGAAGGGACTGTGAATGCAGAATTTCAATATTTTATTTGACTTCTGTGTTCTTTGGATATAAAAGGGGTCATATGTCACTCACCCTAATTAGCAGCTATTAGCCTTGACAGCATAATGTGCTGTTGTTTTTCTCTCTGTCAGTACAGAAAATGTTATCAAATAGAGGTCACTGCTTCTGAGTTCTGGTTTTAGCAGTAGAGGTGTCTGGACAGTGCTTAGCTCCCCAGCTGGAGACAGCAATAAATAAGGTGCTGAACAGCTCATCAAATGACTCACTCTAAAAATAGACTCTCAGCAGCATCTCTGATGATCCTATCTCTCTGTGCAATATTCACAGCCCTAGAAATAGGGAATTGTAGTCAAAAAGCTGGAAGATCCTATAGTATAAGGACATCAGAAGGTGCTACAGCAATAACAACTCTGTGGGGACAGTGAAACAGCTTTTCAGAGGATGCTCTTTTCCAGCAGCCTTTTCGTATGTCAGCTTCTCAGCCGGTGTAAGGCATGTACGTGGGGAGGGGCTTATGGTTCATAAATTACCATTATTGTATAGCTGTTGTCTCCATTGGTTTCTCTAGATGCAGAGGAAATAAGAGTGCAATTGAAAATTGATAAACCTGTATCCCAACACCTTCCTTCTTACCAGTAAAAGACCTGTCTTTGGGCAGAGCGTCAGGCCCAACACCCCTCCTCTTCTCCAGAGCTGGCTCAAGGGAGGGCAGGCAGACCCCACAGAGCAGCGCGCTCAGGGCGTCCTGGGGCACACTCCTGTGCCCCCAGATGATTTGGTGAAGGTCGCAGAGCCGACAGAAGAACGTGGGGACAGCTGGCTCGTGGATCAAACGGTCGGAAGAGGACTGTGCTTTTTCTGGTCGCTATGTTTAAGCGGTCAAGGGACATTTCCTGCCTAGTGATGCGAAACCGTGTGGTTTTCACACACAGCCTATGGAAGCTGAAATATCTCACGGAGGATGGAAACAGAGACAATGCCGCTTCAAATGATTTAGTATTTCTGCCTCATACTGGCATTAACAGCTCTTTGAGAGCTTCTTTATCTCTCTAACCTTTTGCCCGGCACAGTAGAGTCAAAAGAAGATTTCACTCCAGCCTGTAAGCTTCTGCTTTTAGGACAATAAGGACAGAATAATAACATTATGTACTGTACAATAGCATATGATTTTGAAAGCCTTTTGCATGAAAGAGATAGAATAAAGCATGGAATTAGCATGTAGCTTTCCAGGTGCAAGAGATCCTTTTTTATACTCTAAGTAAATTGCTATGCAAAGTTTTGATTTGCACAAAGGAGAAAAAAATGCCTAAAATTCAGCTAGAATGTTTCAGTTGCATTGCAAGACTGCGTATGTTGCATTTGACAGCTCAGAGGAGCTCATGTCCCTCCGTTTAACAGGTACGAGTCCAAGGTAATCATGCTAATGCTGCTTTGAACCTCCAGTGAAATAATGATCATGTCACTTCCAATGATACAATGAAAACAAAAGCAAATATTACTCGTTCCTTTCTTGGTTTTGCACATGACGAATGAACAGGGAAATAACAGCTATGGTACCGGGGCTGGGGGTAGTTAGATCTTTTGTTTAGGGTTTAATTCATGGTTCCTCTGCCACATTAGCTGTTTCACCCTCCTCGCTGGAATTACCCCATCAAAAACCACAGCCCTCCAGAGCGCAGCGAGCTGCTGCTCACGTGTGCCATTTTCCTGTCACGTATTCATACCTCTAGGTATGCACAGATGCTGTTGCCTTTTTCAGCAGAGGCATACAAACTTTCACATGTGATGTATTAAATTCCTGCATACTGGGAAGGTGGGAGGAGGGCTCTGGAGCTACTGAGGCAGTGATATCATCTGATGGATTGAATGCAGACATGCGACACAGAACCAGTGACGGAGCACTCCTGCAGTCTGAAAGCTGACTTTGTCGTGGGCTTGTTGTATGGCCTCAGGAAAGACAGGTCCACTTTCTGTCTGATTTTTCCATGTCCGTAAGGGAGATCAAGATATTTTCAGAGCTGTCCTGGACAAGTGTTTTGAGGATTAATTAGTTCATGCTGGCATGACATTTTGAAAATACAGGAGAAGTTTTTTGAAAGTGTTTTGCAGACACAGACTCAGTAATCCATGTCCATAAGGACAGTCTGGTATGTTAATGTCAGCTTTTTAAATGTACTAATCCTAGAAGGAATGAGATGCACTGATGAATGCCTGAGAAACCTGACACGCGAGGAGGCTTGTGGTGCCTCCTGAAAGAGCGTGCTGTAAACAGAGCCATAATGGCTTTGAAGCAAGAGAATCTATAAACAGGCTGTCAAATGAGACTTGAACAGCAAATCAGCTGTGTCAGGGGAAGTACAGAGCCTATTTCATGCTAGGATTCTTTTACATTAAATATACTTATTTTCTGCCTTGTTTTGAGCTGGGCAGCTCCCCAGCTGGGTATTCAACTTCTGCAATATCTGGCTTGGTTTTACAATACTGTTTTCTTTTTCCCTGGCATATTTTATTTGTTAATGTTTTCATGGATGCTCTCATCCTCCCTAGATATTCTGCTGAAATTACGTCCATCAGCCAGGCTGCGAGGGATGAGTGCTGTAGATGCGTATCAGTGCTAGCAGCAGAAGCTTATCTTCAGTACTCAGATTGGTTTTGATTTTTTGTAAAGCTGTAGTCAGCAGCTACTTAGTAGGGATTTTCCAGGTAATGTTGCCTTTTTGATTTTGTTCTGGTTTATAAATTCATATTTGTTACTGAGTTTTGTGTAATAAAAGGACTGAGAGATGTATCTGAAATCCTGAAGAAAGGTCTGATGCTATGAGGCCCGTTTCTCATACTAACAGAAGTGAGTGTGCAATGAAATGGGAAGATAGGACATTTAAAACTGAGAGGGATTTCTGTACAGTGCAAGAAGCTATCTCATTGGAACTCACGGTTTCAAGATACTGTGGGGAATTTGCTAGAGATTCACGTAAGGACTGCTCAGCTGTCTTTTTGTTAACACCGAGACCATGTAGTTACATCACCTGGGATGAAAAAGGATCGCTGAGGAGATGCAAGTTCTGTTGCTTCTCTAACAGTGAGAATTAGAAAAAGAGGCAGGTTATTCCCTACTGACTTGCTCAGAGGGGATCTGTACTTCTTCTGGGCAGCCCGTACCAACCCTCACCAAAGCCAAATTAAGGGATTGGGTGGACTTGGGGTCAGCTGTAGCCTACTCATTCCTGTACTTCTACAGGAAAGGTGACCTAGCTGAAGGTCTCTGAGAGCAACTGGTAGCATAAATATTCCTCACAACAACACCAGGCACTGCCCAAAGAAACAGGAATGTTTATGTAGACTCAGGAATAAACTGAGTAGGTTATTTAATACACTGAGGGCTGAGAATACTTAATATATGCACACACTGGTTCCATTTATTCTTCTGGCTTGGATCAACTTCTCAGCCTGTAGGCAGTTAAAACAGATGGTCTGAATTTGGGTAACATTCAGACCTTGAGTTGAAGCTAAAAATGGAATTTCATTGGCAAGGAAAGTAGGTCAGAAAGCTAAAGCCCCTAGTCCTAAAATGATGAAAGGCTTCTAATCAAGTGTTCTCTATTACCATTCATTAAAAGCAGTAGGGGAAGAAATATTATTAGAGACCTTTGAAAAAGGGATTACAATGGGAGTGCGAGCACCCTCCTTCCTGCAAGGAGACCTGTGCGATGCAAACCTGCTTTGGTGTGAGAGATGGGGCGACCATGAATGTCACTTCCTAAAGTCCTGCGGGCTGGAGTGGAGCCACAGCAGGATGGGAACGGTTTTCTTCCTGGGAACATAAGCAACTTTATCTTCTGCTTCAGTCACAGGAGCGCTGACAGGAGAGCCTCTTTGCATATCCTCTATTAATACCTTTCACACTAATAATCCTTTCCACGCTAACGCTGTCATCCACCTGACTCAGGTTCTGTAATTTCATCGCCTCTGCAAATTGTGACTTGCACCATATCTGAGACTTTCAGTCAGTGATTTCTTTGCTCTTCATCATTTTCAAATGTGTGCCAACTGCTAGAAATCTTTCTTCATTGTAGCCAACAGGAATTATTCAAAGCACATGGGGAACCTGTACCAGTTAACACAGTGGTCCCAGTTCAGCACGTTGTTTCAGTCCTTGCTTAATATTAAGCACATACTTAATTCCTGTTCACTGAAAAGATGATAACATGCTTGTTCAAATATTTTTTTGAAATGGTACTAAGATGAATGTTTGTTCTTTGCATTTGGCAAACCCAAGCTAATACACTGTCATGACTCCTCTCCCTTTCCCCTCAAACTCCTGCTAGAAATTACATTTCTCTGAATGGAGAATTGCTTGCATTTCAGCTCTGCCAGCAAATGCATTTTTAGAGATAGCGTCAGAGATCTCCTGTTTGCTCTCCCTTAATGGTAGATGTGGACTGTCTGCCTTGATCCTTGGCTGTCGCTGTCACAGTAGCAGGTAACAAAAGTAGGGACTGAAATCTGGAATGTCCCATTGATCTATATAACTCAGAAATGACGTGCGGGGTAATTGTCTACTGCTTAACAGAAATAGCAGTTTTATGTCATGCACACCTCACTAAAGAAAAATAGATGTTTTCTTTTTTTATGATATCTCAGGTTTCTCTATGACCACTTCATAAAGCATTAACTAGTTTTTCACAAAAAAAAAAAGGAAAATTTAAACTGTTGGTTTAATAGTTATTCAGAGAAAAAGAGGAATTGACTTCAATGTAGAATCAATGTAAGAAAAGCTGAATTTCACTTTGCAGAAAAAATGTAGAATCAGTGTAAGAAAACCTGAATTTCACTTTGCAGAAAATATCTCCAGTCTTAACCTCCACACCTTACTGTCTTTTATTCCTAATGTTTATTCATTCAGCTTATCAGAGGAAGCTCTATTCCTTTTAGTTCTTGCAAAGCTGATATATCTAGCAAAAAGTGATCTCAGTTTTCTTTTGCTTCATGCATCACCAAGCAGCTATGCTGTCATCTAAGTTTTTGATCCTCAAATCTCAGTTTCAGTAGTGATAGATGTAGCAGAAAAACCTTTCTTTGATTTTTTTTTTTTTTTTTTTTTGGTTAGCCTGCTGAGCTTAACAGCATTTTCGGTAAGACAGAACTTTCTCCAATTGACAGAGTTACTTTTGATTTGAAAATTATTGAGAAGACTTAGCAGGAAACACCAAAGATGTTACCTGGGCTGCTGTTTTTCTGAGCAGAAGACAACTGTAAAGAGGAAACATTTCAATGGACTCCAGGACCAGTGGGTGGTGGTGGTAATTTCATGCCATTCTGGAGTTCTCCACACTAGAGAATTTCAAGTGAAGAGCAACTGCTACATGTTGATGCACCTCAAATCCTCCAGCGGCACTGATCACACATTGGAGGTCTGTGTGTGTTGCAGGGCAAGTTGCAGAATAACAGAGTCCAACAAGAAAAGAGTCAGAATCCATTTCCTAAACTTGTGTTTGGCAAATTGCAGAGGTCCTCAGTTCCCTGAATCAGGGAAGTTTTGTTTTGTTTTGTTTTGTTTTTTTCCCCTGTTCTAAGCTGCAAATTCATAGACGCGTGGTAATGGCAGCGTCAGGGGCCTGTGTGGGTCTCTAGAGCAGTCTCTTGCTCGAAGCGGGTCTGTTGTCAGCAGAATTGGAAAATGTACATATGTTCACAACAAGTTACTGTTTGGCCCTTCAACTCACCATTATCAGTTGAGGAAAAGCTCACTGGTTTAACATAACAGTGGGGATTTATTGTCATATGTGAGCAAAAAAAAAATCCATTTTATTCTTTCTTTCTTTTCTGACAAAAAGCTCACCCCTTGCTGTGTACCTCCATATTGTGATTTTTTTCCCCGTGAAGGTGAAAGTATGATGTTATTTTCAAGGACTCCAGCTTCCTTGGTAATTGAAGCTTTTCACCCTGAACCTGACAGCAAGTTCTTCCTTGGTCAATGTTTAATTTAATTTAAATTCTAATGTGGGCACTAAGACTCAAATCCATTTGTAAGAGTTAGCCCTTGCGGTGGTACGGGGCAGTCACCACCCCCGGGCTCTCTTTGGCCCTTAAACCATAGAGCTGTGGCACGCGTACGAGTTGTAATGAGGCACTGCGCTCTGATCTTTTTGTTTATTTATGTATTTTCTTTCAGTTAACCTCGCCTGTACGGCTGCTCCCTGCATGCAGGCAAGGGGAAGCCTGCAGTGTCAGTCTGGATGCTCGGAGGTGTCTTGCCCAACAGCTTGTGATTGTAACATGCTTAAAGAAGTTACTGTACACACAGCTACTAATTAGTTTATGATTTAGCATTGTTATAATTTTACTAGTATGTCAGTCATTATAATTTGTCTATAAGTGAACAGAGGTGTATTTTATCCATTATAGAGCACACCAACTGAAATAAGGCCAATTAAAGTGAGACGGCAGCTTTGCAGCCACCCACTACTCAGCAAGCCCTTCGTCTTGGGTTTTCTCGTTGTGACCCAAAGTAATATTTTTAATCTTTGTGTTTTCTACAGCCATCAAGCATCAACAATACTCAGGAAATATTAGGAAAAAGTCCTGAGTATTATTGTCCATCTGACTGTCATCTGATACAGGCATCTGGCATGTTAGCAACCAAGTCCTTCTATTCTCACCAACACATGCTTTTTAAAAAGTGTTTGTTTTAACGGAAAATAAAATGTCCCAGATTAAAGCATTATTTATTTCTGGCTGCATACACTAAAGGCCTTTTAAATTACTTCATTCATTATTAATCAAGAAAAATCCTCATATTATGAGGAAAAACCTTATACAATTACCTGAAAGTAGAATCCTTTTTTTTTAGCACCTTAAAGCTCTCTGTAAAAGAAATCTTTTCAGAAAACATACAGGCTTGAGAGGCCGGTCAGTGCATTGAGCAATTAGACTTTTCACCTAATAGGAGGGTTGAAGGCTTCCTGCCCTGTCTTAAATTCTTAGCTGTGGTGTCAGCTTAAAGAAGATGCTGGGTTTTTGCTTTCATTTTATCCTCATCTTTTTCTTTTCTGTCTTTTTAAGCAGCTTGAGCGTCCATGCTGAGCCATGTCACATTCAAAATGATACACATACTGTGCATTTTAATGAGTTGCTAACACTGATTATACAAAAAGCAATCTCAGAAATATTTACTGAGTCAAAAAAAAAAAGCCTATGGGGAATTAATTAGCTTTTTAAGAATTGGCTTTTTGAAAGCCTCAGATTCTGGAAAAGTTGAACTTGGAATTGGAAGCAGTTTCAAAGGAGTTGAAGAAGTGAGCAGAAGAAAAAGGAGTAAGTTTTAATGGAGTATTACACATCCCAGGCATCTCTGTACTGGTCAGAAGATGCACTGGAAGCTGTATACATAATTGATCCGTACTCTAAAAGCTTTCTGAGAGAGGAATGCCATGCAATGCCTGGATCGTCTGTAAAGTTTCTATAGCCTTTCTGCGGGGATGAGCAGAGCGGGACAAAATCATTGGAGCCCTGGCCGGTTCCCTCCACCATGTTCATGACAACAGATTTAGAAAAAGCCTGCTCTGGATATATGGCTCAGTCACAGAACCGCAGAGTGGCCGAGGTTGGAAGGGTCCTCTGGAGACTGTCTGGTCTAAGCCCTGCTCAGAGCAGGCTCACCCAGAGCAGGTTGCTCAGGGCTGTGGCAATCGGGTTTTCCATGTCTCCAAGGATGGAGGCTCCGTGACCTCTGTCGTCAAGCTGTTCCAGTGCTCAGTCACCCTTGCAGTAAAAAAAATGGTGAATACTCTCAATCTGGAGGCAGTTCGCCTCGTGCAGTGTTTTTCTTGCTACAGTATTTGAAATTTTGCCTCCATGTGGAGGTAGCTGCGCTTTAGTACTGGGTACAGTCACACACATATGCACAACTAACCTCTTTCTCACAGTTCCTATAGAGTGGCTTTTTGACTAGTTTATTGGAAGAGTAAAGCTGTTTTAATTTGATCATCTCCTTAGAAGCGTGATTTCTTTAATTATATTTAAGCACCTAAGCTCCTTTTTAAATAATAGTTTGAAATACTTTAAGAATAGCTATAATTCTGTAAATTTGCATAGAATTACCTTTCCTGATCAAAAGTTCTATTTCAACAGTTAGCAATTATGATCAAATAGTGAAGTGCATAAAGTATGTCAGGTTTAGTGGAATGAGAGACGTGGCACAAGTGAAAGGTATATCTCATGTCTAAAAAAATAATGTGAGCTGTTCACTTCTCTCTACATCCTATTATCTCTATCCATAAAATACAGACTCTAATAAACATAATTTCACAAATACATATTTTTTTAAATAGTGATGTCGGAAACTCACTTCATTCAAGGCAAAGGAAAGTTGTGTACAAATTCCAGTTAGTTTTAGACCTATCTGATTAATGCTTCCTTTTCCTGCAGATGTAAAATGCTATCCAAGGGCTGGATATTACCTAAATATACACTTCTGTCCCTTCCAAGGGAAAGTGATCTAATAATGTGGCATTTGTCATCAGATAGTGACATATGAAAGGAATTAAGAATTTACTTGGATCAGGCATACATTGTAAATGAAAGACATATTTCAGCGATAGGAAGAATTACATGAGCATCGAAGTGATCCTGTTGCAGAGAGTACTTACAAGCTCTGCTGAAACTATTTCAGTGCAGGCTACTCAAGTCCTGGAAACATAAGGGACAAATCCTTGTAATAATGGGTTGAAAGGCAATCTGGAAAGTCAAACATGGAACTGGTCCTTGAAGGATGATTGGGGTGTACAGGATGTTACCAAGATCAGAAAGATTTGAAAGGAGTTTTCTTTATTGCCCTTCAGTAAAATCACAAATAATATTGCAAATGTTGTAAAACCGTGTCACGGGGTGGGAAGGCAGCACGGCTTTCTGGAGCTCTCTTCTAGAGCACACGAGCTCCGATGCTGAGGAACCGGGAAGAGCGTATTTGTAGTGCAGACTGTCTCAGCCTTTACTTCTAAGCAAAGCAGAATCAGGGTGAATTGAAGACTTGTAGATATGTATTTCAATGCTTTCACGTGCAGCAAGCATGTAGTGCTTGAGTATGTCCTTTCAGCCTTGCGTTGCCTGACTGTGTTCTCATGGTGGCTATGTTCTCATCCACAGACTCACCTGACTTGTGAGCAAAATCAGAACTGACGCAGGGTTAGATTTACAAAGTTAATTGGGCTCATAAGAGGGATCACTGAAGCAGTGGTGCGGGCCTAATGCTATTTGCATCTTTACACACCTAAATAATTTTGTAAATCTGGCCATAGACACTATATATGACGCTGAAATCCACTCTGATTTTAGATCACGTCAGGCAACCTAGCCAGCAGGAACAGGTTTACGCTGCAGCAGAGGCACAGTGTGAACATTATATACCATGAAAAACTGGGAGATCGTATCCAGAACCTGTGCCTAGCTCTGCTAACCAAAGCTGGGGTGTTTCCTCTGCAATGCAGAAGACTGTCGTTTGGCGTGGGCGTGCTTTGTTCTACCTTGGTTTAGATACTTAATGATTTCTTCTCCACCCCTCCCTCCTTTTTAATGGTCTTGTTTAAATAAATATTAATGCCTCGTCTTTGAGCAGGTGCGAACCTGTACTCCAGAAAGACTGTATTATGGTTGCAGAACCATTATTGTATCCCTATCAATCATACTCTCATTTGCTCCTGGGATGTAAAGAGCACCTGTGGCTAGTTAGCTATAGACTTTTTTACAAGCTAGATGACTTCAGCGTTCCTTGCTCATAACTGTGTTCCTTCTGCTTTCTTTTCTGTGAATAATTTTGATTTTTTGGAAGCCTTGAAATAACTTTTTTCCCCTCATTTCGTGACTCTCTATAGCAGAAAATAAAAATAAATAATGAAACCCCAAGAAATACAGGTGCCCCTCTGCGAACCTACTTAGTGCAGGACAGCAAAAGGTTGTCACAGAAGACAGTGAAAACAAATAGCTTTTTCTTACGCTAGCTACTCTTTTATCTTCTTTTATCTCTTTCATCTTCTTTTAATAGTGCCTTATTAAAAAAAAGGTAAGCTTTAAACACCACACTGTAATACAAAATTTATTCTATTAAATGTATGACAGACAAATCGGAGAACAAGCTGCTTTCCAGTGCAGAAGTGGGATGTGAAGAAATGCAGTGTCCCTTCCAATGATAGTTGGTAGCCACGAGCTTCAGTCTAAGTGGCCACCTGGAAGCCACGAACTCTCTCTCTGACACCTTTCCTCTTCACGGCCCCTCGCTGGCTGGCCCTCTTCACTTGGAGTGCCAGGAGCTCAGGCTCCAGGATTCATCTTTATCTGTATTTTAGAATATCTTATCCATTTGTTCCTCTAAGCATGTGTTAATATTAATAACACATAGATAATTTTTCTGAGTAAGAAATCAAATTCACCTACATGCTGCCAGATCTACGCCTCCAGGGAAGTGTTCTGAGTCTAGAGCTGGTTGAATAATTCTATTCTATTTCAGACTCCTCTTTCTTCAAAGACAGACTACAGGAGCATGCTCACGAATATCAGTTTCTCTTGAAATGTTTTGGATTTTTGTTAGGAAAAAAAATAATCCAAACCATAAACTTGTAAGTGAAAGCAACAAAAGCCAATTGAAAATATAGGCTTGTTTGCGCATAGTTCAATTTCCCTTGTCTGTATTTGATTAAAAACACTGCAGATTTAACATGATTTTTCTTCTAAATAGAAAAACAAGAAGAAAAATAGCCCTGCATGAAACTCCCTGTTATTTTCTTCACCAGTGGAGTATTTTATCATTCTGAGCAAAAATTAACTGGAGTTGTCGAAGTTTGCCAGTGATTGATAGTGTCGCCTTAAATGTTACTAGTCAAAACTTGTTTTCCCCTTTTTCACTCCTCCAGGATTCAGGTAGGCAGTTTGCCAAAGTGTAAAATTCCCTTTTGTGCAATTTGAAAAGTCAGCAGCACCAGCCATGTTGTCACTCCGAACATCACGTCGCGTTAGAAAACAGGGACAAGTTTCCCAGCCCAGGCAGTGCCTGTGCCGACGCAAAGCAAGCCGCCCGCCTGGCTGCCAGCGGCAGCGGCACCAGCGGCACGGCAGCCGGCAGAGCTCTGCCAGGTCCCGGGACAGCGGGGACGGGGCCGTGCTGAGGGCTGGGGTGAGGCGTGGAGCGGAGCAGGGGAGCACGCTCGCCTGTGTTCGTCTGCCTCTGAAGATGCCGAAGGATGCTGACCAACTAGAAATGCAGGCCGTGTTTTTCTGGAGCTGCAGAAAAGCTCTGGTCAGGGGTGGAACCAGAACGGTGTCGTCCCATGGGATTTAGGGAGGCTTTGGGACGGGTGACCCTGAGCTCTGAAACTCCCCGGCCTGGGGCTGCTTCCAGGGAGCCTTGCGGGAATCTGCCCATCCCACCCAACTGTACTGGGACCGGGCAGCACCTCCTGAAACATCTGCTCGCTTGTCCATTCATTAGTACAACGATCTCCCCTCTCCTCCCTATCGTGTGTCACAGGCAGGTTCTGATAGTACCGCATATGACTGAGTGTGTGTATGTGTGCGTGCTTTACACACAGTCTGAATTGTCTTACCTGGTTTAGCTTTGATCTTCAGAATTGTGTTCTAATGTATTTGCTGCAAGATTATATAATGTGAACGATACTCTCCTTCTCTGGTAATGCTCGGAAAGTTGGTTTTGAACTTTTGGCCTTACAAGTATGTTTCTCCCAGATGAGAAAGCAGACAGCTTGTGATGAAAATTAACTTGCTAATAAAAATAATTAGTACACAAAGGGACAATCACCAAAATCAAACCCTGCTTTTTTTCCCTAAGTGTGTTCAAGTATTGCATGAATAGAAGCAGATTATGAGAATAAACCATTTGTGGTCTGTACCTTGGGACGAAGCTGAACGATGGTTCTTGTCTCTGTAGATACCTCGGGTCCTTTTCCTTATATTTTATGCATTTGAGCAGCCAGACCTTTATGCACACTCATAAGTATTTCAGGAAAAACAAAAGACTGGGTTGTCTGGTCCATTTTCTGGCATTACTACTACATAGTGAAATTACCATTTTGCCGTTTCCACCAGTAAATCTTTTGCCTAGTCCTAAATCCTCTGTCTAGCCCTTCCCGTCACTGCTTGCAGAGCTGGTAAATTCACAGCTTCCCTGTCAGCAGATTTTATTTTCTAATTTCCTTTCTGTCTTAGAAGATTTTTCTCCATTATTTGCACAATCTGAGAGTCAAACCATCATCTGTTACTTCATTCCCACGTCTGCTGTGAAGAAGCCTCTTTCCTTTCCTTTCCAGATTAGTACAGGTAGTTAAGGCACATTGTGTTTTCCCCTCAGTCTTTATTTTCTCTGAGATATTAGAGGGAGATGCCTGGAGAAAAGCGAGCATTTCTGAATTTGCTACTTGTGATATCTTTTTCTCCCTGTTGCTACATATGCACCTTGAAAAGTTGAGCTCTTCCCTGTAGATATGACACTTCGAATGCTGAGTCTGAGTTGATGCCTTCATAAAAACACTTGACTATGAATTCATTCTCTTGCAATTACTGATTCACCATCCTTCCTCCAGGTACAAACCACTGCAGATAACATTATTTGAATTTATCTATGGGAGTGATACGCAGCAGGCTCATTTCCAAGGTTATTTTGGAATAAACAAGCAAACAAGAACAAGCCAAAACAAAACATAAAAACCCTAAAACAAACAACCGGGAGCCCAGCTCTGCAGCATGCATTTTTATTCTTGTCTTTCCCATAGAAAAAGGAGAGATGTCAGAATTCAAATGTCTCGCAGTATGTTCTGCAAAAGCAGTGCAGCATGCCATTTGGATCTGTCAACATTTTATATTGTGACTGGCAAGGAAGCTGCTGTACCTTTTCCCTGCAGATTAGTACGACAGCTGTAAGAGCCATACAAAGTGACATAAGTTACAAACAGTTCTTACCAGATTGGCCAGGGAATCAGGTAAGGGAAAACTGCATGCCATAGGTTTGTTTCTTTGGATTTTTTTTTTTTTGGGTAGATCTTGCAGAAATGGGAAACAAACCAGATTTTTAACTCATCCTGATTTAGGAAAATCTGTGGCTGACCTTTAAGCTGACTGGATTCAGTACACGGATTTCCTTTGACTTCTGCACGTTTTAAGCTATGTTTTGCTCCTTTTGTATTCATGGGGCATATAAGCCCCTGCAAATGTAAAACAGCAGCAGTGAGATTTCAGCCCTTTTCTATCCAGTGCTGGATCAAAAATATCTTCTAAAAATATCTCATATTTGAACATTTCTTAGGGGTACAAACCTTTGCTTTATTTTGAGGAAGACAGGCAAGAGGAATGGAAGACATCCTTCCCCAGGCTGCTGAGCTACTGAAGTTCAGAATAGCTGTAGCATAGGGAATGCGGTTTTTAGTATTACTTTAAATCCAGTGAAGCAAACTGAAAAGCAATGCAGTTAAAGCTATGCAATTAAAGTAGGGCTGTACAAGTGTGGCTGAGTGGAGATGTGAGTATGATAAGCCTAATAAGTAGTAAATCTGGGTATAAATCTGAATGAAAGAGTGTTTAAGTTTTGCATTTGTTCGCTGTGCACTGCTGCAGACCCTTTCACCGCAGTGAAAATTAACTAATTCCCTGAATCCATAGCGCTTTTGTTTTCATCCTAGAGGGACTTCAAGTGTGCAGCTCTCCTTAGAGAGAGCTTCACCGGCCACAGCTGCCGGTGGGTTTGGTTGCCAGCTGCAGCGGCGCAGCCCCGGCCGCACCGGCCACCTCTGTGCTCGGCTCCGGCTGCTGCGGGGCTGCTGCAGGTACCCAGCCGGTGCATCCCCTGACTGCCACTGCTTGCGCTTGTGTTGGCAGAGAATTTTTCTTGCTGTTTTTGTTTTTAAAATGAAATCATTTCACTGTTTAAATGAACGGGCGGTTTCAGATTTCAGAGGAACCAGAATTTTCCCAGTAAAATGAGCCTTATTCCCATCATTACACTTAATAATTGTACCTCGCAGAGTAACATTGTCCCCCGAAAACAGTGGTAAAACTTCCTTACCCTTCAGTGAGAGTGTTTCATATTACCTCAGGAAAATGATGTTAAAACTCTGACTTCACAGAGCTCACATACATCCTTGTAGGGATGAGGCTGCTCGGTTCAGAACCTCCAGCCTTGTTTGGATTTATGTATATAGGCTGGTAAGGTTTTGTGATATTGATTTTATTTATTTGGTATAACTGTTGTGCTATGAACAGGAAAACATCCTGGTCCTCATCTTTTCTCTGTCCTGTCTAAATCACATCTGTAATAGCAGAACAGCCAAAGTTCCTTGCCTTCCTAATGAAACAGGCTGCTTAAGCACTAAGCCCTGCTAATCCAGTTTATATTTTCATAACAGTAAATGTAATATGAAGATATGCACAGCTTGTGCTTGATGTAAGCAGTGAGATCATTACAGTGTTCCTAAATCCTTTTATTTTAAAGATTTGTTTAGTTGATAAACTTTACATGTTTGTCCTTCATTTGTCATTTCTAGCATGGGCTTTAACCCAAAGCCAGCTTCCCATACCTTCTGCCACTCCAGTTTAAGCTTCCTTTTGCCTGGAGATTTGTTGGTGCAGGAGACATAGAGATGTCATCTACAGGACGTTAAAGCGATACGCAGAGGCTCTAAGGGATGTGACTTTTGGCTCTTTATGTGACCTTGCACAGCCTAAGCAAGCTCTTTTCTCCTCAGTTACCCTTGCCTAAAAGTGAGGAGCTATTATTTCCTTCCCTCTAATCCCGTGTGTTTTCTCTTGCTCTTTATATAAGGGCCTTTGCTCTTTGCACTGACACAGTGTCCAGTATGTATTTTCATAATCATTATTTACACTTTGATTAAGCATTCATATTATTCAGTAGATGACATTAATAATATCAAAATGCCATTTTATACAATATTTAAGATCAGAATTTCCTATTGGAAATCAATGAGAACATCTTCCTAAAAAATCAATGACCTGAATGTCCCTTCTTATATAAGAAGTATCTATATTTATCAATGCTGTTATAAGATGCTGTGGTTATCTGTCTGTTCATGGCCTATACAGAATTCTGTGATGCTTTTCTCAGAGGCAACCAGTTAGCTGTCAGGAGTAGAGGACTTCTAGTCTGCACCAATATGGTTTAGATTTAAAACAGAAGTCTGGAGACGAAAGGCTCGATCTCCATTAACAGACCCCTCCTGTGGATTACTTTGTCATTAGACTTCAGCCCTTACACAAGACACTCCATTAACTAGAAAGGATTGTTCCTTCTCAAGTCCTACATGACTCAAGGTGACTGAGCAATTCCCTGCTGGAGTGGGTCTGTTCAGAATATAACTTTAGCTGTTAGCCAGAGCTGGGTCAGGGAGAGAGCCGTGATTCTATTCCTAGGCCTGCGATGACTTACCCTGCTGGAAACTGCACCTCCGCACCACAGTTTATCCTGGACAAACTTAGAGACAGAGCTAGTATGTCAAGTGATCAATGCCATTGAAAACAAAGGGCTGTGCGCATATCTCTTTGTTCTGTAATAAAACTGTATACATTGCATATGATACATAACATTTGCACTTTCAAATTGCAGAGGGATTAGGGCTCTGTTTGATGAGTTCAAAATTTTGTGTTTATCTTGAAGTTTTTATACATATATCTATCTATCTATCTGCTGTATCTAATTTAGCCTGGGGGGTAATCAGTAAAAAATTGCAGGGTAACCTCATCACCTGTAAGCATTCTAGTGGGAAAATATGCAGCACCAGCAGGAATTCAGATTAAAGATGTTAAAAAAAAGATCCTTTCATCAGTGCTTTCATCCTCATTAAATGCAGAGTTTGCTCCTAAGTATTTGCCAAATAAAAAGGGAGAAATAGGTAAAAGTTAATACTATACAATTAAGTTCCCTTGAATTTTCCCAGAAGGTTCACCTTAGCTTAATGTAATATCCCCTCAGTCCTCCCAAGCCATCTGTTTGGCTGAGATGCAAAACAAATGTGTACAGTTAGGTTTATTTATCATGCAAGCCTTGGAGGTGACAAAAGCCCATAGGAAACAGGTTTGCTCACTGACCCCGCAGGGCAGTTGTTTCTTCAAGAAGTCCTTCACCATGCAACAAAAGGCTGTTATTAGCTGTCCTGGAAGACACTTTGAATAACCCAGCAAGGCAGGTAAAGCCCGTGTTAAATGATGAGCCTGACAACAGTCTCATTGACTTGGTGAGCTGGGCTCAGCAGCTGTGGAAGTCAGAGGAGAGACTGACCTAAATACCCAGCTGGATGGGGGCCCTGGGGGTCCATATGTGAAGCACATGCAAACTCTTTCCTCCTGAGCTAGTGAGAGACAACTGCTGATTTGAGCGGGAGAGCAAAGCGAAGCAGGAGCGCTGTGATGAAGGAGGAAAGCTTCCTGACCCCTGTGGTGATAACCTTCTAGCTAACCTTATTAGCACAGCTCTGCCTCTCGGGGAGTAGATGCAAGCCTTCGGAGCATGCTGCTGCTGCCGCCGCTGTTGTCGTCTAGCATGTGCTCCACACCACGTGGGATTTGAGACCTCCGAGGCAGCGTTGGGTCCTGTGCAGCCCCACCGGTAGGCAGGCGCTTTGTAATGGCAGATACGGGCACGGTCTAGGCAAGTCTGGTCCTGTGCTCCCTTGGGACCTGGGGATGTCTGCATTCAGGTTAATAGCCTTGGACTTATCCCTTAATGTACGGTATAATTCACAGATGGGCAAAATGAGTCAGCTGGTGGAAAGCGTGGCCTGAACAGCCAGTGTTGAGGCCAAAATAGGACACTGGGACTCTGGTTCCCAGTTCCCCCTCTGTCATTGCCAGAGAGCACTCCTGAGCTGGGACACTGGGAGTTCTCCTGCACGTGTCTGCTGAGCAGCAAGACAAGCATTCTGGGGCTGGGCCAAAGTTAAACTTTTTGTTTAACTTTTAGATATTGGGGTAGATGTTGGCTATAAAAATGCTTATCTCTGTCCCAAGTCTGATGTAGAGTTTAATGTTTGCACAGGTCTGGCCAGCTGTGGCACGACACTTGCAGCAATAACAGCTCTGCTGAAATGAAAAGGTCTCAGATCAACCAGTTGCAAAGAAACACTATTGTTCTCATGCTCGCTCGCTCTCCTCCAGTGCTTGGGGGGTTTGGGATTCTTGCAGCGTCCCCACCTCAGAGCAGTTGTGTTTGTGCCACTTGAGTTTCAGATGGAGCACAGGCTCTGATTCCTGGCTTGGAGGAGTGTGGCTTGCCTGACTGTAAGCTCTAGTGAAGGGCAGGTGTGGTGGGCTGTTACATGAAGCTTAAAGCTCTGTGATACTTTGCAGGAACACTCAGGCATTTATTTTTTTTGCATGCCAGTGTAGCATTCTCTGCCTTTGGACTCGCTGGTATTTCAACATTAGGTGTGGCTTCACAACGATCAGTTTTTTTATCTAAGCAGAATGTCAACAAAATTCGTTCTTTGGAGACTGCTTTCATGTTTCACTTCTCCAATTTACACCAGGGGCAGAATAAGTTGTTTGGGGAGTTCATTAATATTCATAAGGTATTAGTTCACTGCTGTTTCAGATCTAGATTCCTATAAGGTCCTCTGAGTAAGTAAATGGACTGTTTGACTTTCAGTGATTTTTCATACACAACACCCCCCCTGTAGATAAGTAAAGGTTGGCCTTCAGCTGGGTAATTTTTAAAAGTGCATTTATATTCATGAGTTATCTGGCAGTCACTATTTCAAAACCTTAGGATAGTGTTTATATTTAAAAAAAGAACAGACCTGGAGCCGTGCTCAAATTTTTGGCCTCAGTGTTGTTTTAAGTCATATTTCTATGCAATGCATCTTTAAGATGTTTTGTACCAAGGTGTTATTTGTCAGATTGTTCAGCCTGGCTGTGAACACACTGGAGCTCACTTTGCTACAGTTTTCTCCTTGTGGCTTTCCAGCATTTTGATCGTGGAATGAAAAGATGAAATTCTGGGGCATAACTGCAGTGTGTGCAATGCAGGATGGCAGGGCACTCCGAATTCTTGTAGGCTGGCCCCAAAGAGGAATTTTGCTTAATGTGATATAAATGTGGTTTTAGAAGCAGCTTTTCTTTTCAGCTTAGTTTCCCAGGTAAAATACTCTTTGTGATTGTAAGCTGTGCCCATAGATGGGATTTGTTTTCCTTTGGCATCTATAAAATTAACTTAAATTACTCCAGATTTAAAACATTAATTAGATAGAATTGAGACATCTCCATCTTCTCCTCTTTGAAGGCAGCTATGCTGTAACGAACACAGTGCTATGCCTAGCAGATACCACGCCATCACAAAAGCTTTAGAACTTCATATTTTAAAGGGAAACCTGCTCTTGGCCTGCATGTTGACTGAAGTTTCTGGATGTACGAGAGTGTCTGTATGTGAGATACTGAAACGTAAAACCGTGTCTGTTCTTTAGCACAGACAACAGGTTCTGTTTCTTTGTTATGGGAACAGCCGCTCAGGATGCGGATGCGACCGGCTGTGCAGGAGAGATGCTGCGCACCCAAGGCAGTACGAGTGCTTATGGCATCAGTAAAAGGAGAGCGTGTGCTACGGGTTGGACGAAATGTGAACGTTTAGAACAACGCTTACGCAAATGGTGTCACCTTTTTCAAGAAAATCTGTGTCGCTGTTAGCTGTCACTGTAACCATTAGCTGTTACAGACACAGTTCAGAGGAATTAAAGAAAACACCAGGATAAATACACGCATGCATAGAAAAGGTTACGGCATCTGAGATGGTCATAGGTGAAGAAGTGAGCAGCTAGTGGGGACAACATCTCTATCAGACCAAGGATTTTCTCCCTAAGTACTATGCTGTTTACTGCTTTGTCTGCCATGGACACGGGTATAGGCAACACGGCATGTGATACTCACTCTTCAGTTGCGTACTCACAATACAGGCCATGTTCTGGATATCTAGGCATTATTTGGGCATCTAAGTGGGAGCTAAACCCTTCTGAAACTCTTATTATGTGAAAGCAAAGAACAAGGACTTTTTAAATAAAGGAGCTGTAAAATCTGTTCTTTCAGCTGCTATGCTGCAGATTTGTTATATGTAAGGGAATCTTTGAATTCTGGAGTTGTGAAAAAAGTTATACACAAGTCCTAGTTTTTTAACTGATCACACTTTAGTTCTTGTTTTAAAGAACTTGATTGTTCTTCAAAGCCTTCTGCGAAGAGTTGTATGCTAACTGTATACCGGCAAGTAATTTCTGAAGTGCAAAAGTAGAAAGAATCATAATCCATCGCCAGAGATTTCGCAACTGTAATACACGCGCATCTTGAGGCTGAAAGTATTTTATGTTGCTATTTTTGAATCTTTGACTTACTTGAAAAGAACTTGATGCTGTGTCATTTCATGTAAATTGGGCTCCGTCTGTCACTGCCTATTGTACCTAAAGGGTTTTAGAAATTTTTTTTTTAGAAAAGCACAAGACTATTTCTACTGAAGTAATCAGTGCACGCACATCCATGACATTTTTCCATAACCATAGCACAATTAACCATGGATAGAAATTGGAGGAAGATTTTTACAGCTGTCCCAAAGATATCATGGAATAGTTTATATTTTAAAGCAGAACCCTTTTTCAGTTCTGAAGTATTTACCTGCGTGTAGAATATTAACTTGGGAACAGGCGTGCCTGCTCAGGCCAATGACCTAGTTAAGGTGGCAAATACTCCAGCAAAACTTAGTGGCTATCAGCATCGTTGTAGTACTGCTTTCCGTGTAGGGATTACACTGTCTTCTAAAGGAGAGGACCCTATGAAAGTGGTTTCAAGGTATAAAACTGCCCAAAGATCGTGCAGAGAACAAACAGAGAGACTATGCAAAGGAACAAAGCTAGACATGGAAAAGCTTTTTTAAAATAGTATTTTTCCCTTTTCCTGTTTTTAAGGGATTAGTAAACTGTAATAGCATATTATAGAAAATGTTTTTCTTGTGTAGAAGGGCACATCATTAGAAGGTGTTCTAGGTGACTACAAACAGTGATTGTAGGTAACCTATTGCTCTGCTACACCCAGCAACACTGGATTCACCATCAGTCCTAGGCCGATTAATCAATATATACATGGAACTGAAAAAGAATGCACTACCAAAGATAATTACAACTCTTAAATCTATGTATACAAGTCTAAATGTTCTGGTAAAGTCCGTATGATAAAGCTAGGACTGTTAGCTCTGGACTGTGCTTGGTTGTGAACTAGGGATCTAAAATCCTGGCAGAGGAGCCATTTTCCTACTTCATTGTGGTTTTCAAATTGTTATTAATAAAACATAGTGCTGTCTATGTCTTGATGCAGAGAGACCTTAGTCTTAGTACATGCCCTTCCCATTTATTATTTATACAGGCATTTAACAGTTCTGACATATTTTAACAGAAACGCTAGGCAGTTGTTTGCAAACCAGAATTAGCAACAAATAGTATTTGATACCTCAAAAGATTTCAAAGGGGTTTTTTTACGCGTATGTAATCTAATGCGAATAATACCTGGGCCTGGTGGGTTATTGGAGAGATGATGTTGCATGTGTTGTCTTTTGCTTAACTTCAACAGTTTTACCTCTTGCCTTTTATTTCGAAGTTAGAAGTGCCATTTAAATCAGAGGGTATTTAATATATGTGTGTGTATATATATGGCTGCTAATTTAATTTATATATGCAGCAGGGGTTGAGTAAGAGGTGAAGAGATTAATTGTGCCTTATTAGCATCTTGGAAAAGTTGATTGCCTTTTCTTGCCTGTTCTCATTTCCTGATGGATGAATGCTCCCGTGAATGTTGAGGATTCTGCCTCCTTCCATGAAGGATTACCCAGGCTGCTCCTGCAGCTGGGTACTAGTCCAAGATCAGATAGGTTTAATAGCAGCTTTCTGAAGTGAGGAGATAACCAGCAGAGAGTGGCCCAGACTCTCCTGAGATGTGGGCAAACCAGAAAGGCTGACTGGAGAAGGTCACACCTCCTAAGAACGTTGTTGAAAACCAAGGAGAAAGGCTAACAGCTTCAAGAAGTCAGATACGTGGAGATTTTGACTTGCATGTCTGGTACCCTTGAAAACAATGACAAATCTCATGTTTTGTCCCTGTAATAAGTAACAATAAACAGAGTAAGACCCCAAGTTCCAAGAATAAAGAGAGGAAGCTCTATCAAGCACTGAAAGAGAAAAACATTGATCCTGCACTATTGAAGTGAAGGGAATTTTACGGTTGACTTTGAGGGAAGCAAAAACAAGTCTTTGAACTAGATTACTTCTAATTTTCATAGCACTGTGAAAATATCTCCAGCTCATATGAAAATAAGTTAGTATTATCTCCACTCGCAGGGAACTGAAGCTTGGAGAGTGTACGCCTTTCAGAAAGTCAAACAGGAAATCAGTGGTGGAGTTGGGCACCAGACCTAAACTTCTCAAATTTCAGACCAGTGAAAGGACCCACACATTGTAGAGGCAAAGTGACTTTTTGTTGCATTTTCCAAACATAAGAATTCATAGGATGAGTCTGAACCTCCTTTTCCAACTTCTTTCTGATGGTGTAGGTTACAAACTTGGAAGTAGGTTACAAAGGACTCGAGTGCTGAAGAACAAATATTCCTCTGGTGACTTGCTTGGCGGCCTAGTTCTTGGGCAGCAAAGTCATAGGAGACAGAACATTTCAAATCACACTAAACAAATGCTGGAGGCACTTTTAGGAGACGTCCAGGGAGATATGCAAAGAAAAGTGAAAAGCTGCTATTAGTTCTTTAGGAACTGCTGGTTCTGAACTGCTTAACAGGTCCCTCGGAGGAGAGGAGCTGAGGGCCGCGGGGTCAGGACGCACCGGGCAGGCTCAGCTCGGCTCTGCCGTGCTGGGAGGCAGCAGCGACAGCTCACACCGGGTCTAGCGCAAGGCAACGCTTTCGTGAGACCAGCAGATTGCACTTGAAACACCCTCAAGTGCCTTTTCTCCATCACCACCTACTCTGAAATATGGTATTGCTGATGGCCCTGGGTTAGTCTGGTTCTTTAAGTTCGTTATGTATTTTGATGAATGTTTGATTAGAAATTGCATTTAATTCTCAATTGAATGAAAAGAAAAAAGAACAGAAAAAAACCCTTAGCTGTTAAATGCTGTCTCTGGTCACTAGAAACAGATTTCAAGTGTTTTTTAAGGTGCAAAGGCTGACTGCCCTTGAAATGCCCTTTCTTGGGTTGCTCAGCTCTATTAGGTTACTCACAACCACAGAAGCCTACTTTGTATAGGGAGAGAGAAAGAATGCATGATCTTGTATTTAAAGGTTTTATGGGACATGAAATAATTTTGCTGGTTAAAAGCTAAACTTTATAGTGTTTCTGTTTTTAATTAAATATTAATTGCAGAAGATGGCTCTGGAAATGACTGCTCAGATCATTTAATCCATATAGATGACCTTTACGTTGAATTTATTCTCTCATGCTTACACTGCCCTTCAACCCCATCTGGGGACTGACCCCATCTGGCAGGCTGTTCCACTCTTAATTAGAAAGATGCCTAGCTTACGCTCCTCTTTAATGTTTATTAATGTTCCTTTGCTGAGGATACTGTAGGATGGAGAGCTGGTGATTACTGTGCTATAAAGTTTCCCTGTCAGTTCTTTATGTACAAACAGCCTAGTTATTCTTATACAGCTTTTTACAGTTGGATGTACTTCAAAGCGACAAGAAAAGGGGGAACAGTTTCTCCTGAAGTTGAAAAGCAAACCCACCTTATATGCTCTTTTAGTGGAACATAAGCATTACTTGAAAAATCTTTTTTTTTTCTCTCCCAACCATCTTAATTTCTTTTGATGCTGATAAGCAGCTTAGTGCAGCATGAAATTTTCTACCATGATTCTGAGTTGCCTGAGAATTCAGGTATAAAAATGAACCATCAGCCAGCAAGAAAATGTGCGTTCATGTGCTGAAAGTCTTAGAAGGATTAGGTTCATTGGCAAAATACTGTTTTCTACTAAGAGATGTGATTCTGCTTCTTCTGTTAATGCACAATGTCACAAGCACTACTTCGGTTGAAGATTGTAATGTTAATTAAAATGGGAAGTTAAGGAGAGGAAAGGCAAGTGTAAAACAGTCTATTCTAGTTGCTTGTCTGTAGGATACCTGAGAGTAGAGGCTTGCACCAAAGGGGAGGTTTTAGCTTTGCACTTTAAATTACTTGAGTTGCTTTGGCACGCCACGCTCCTGGTCGTCTGCTGATCTGCCGATGACATGCACTGAAGTATGTGGCCTTTGGTGAAAACAAAAAAACCCTAAACAGTTACTTCAAAGGACCGAGAGACTTAGTGACAGGGAGCCTAGAAACACTGTGGCTGCTGGAGTGTGCATGATGGCCTCCTGGAGAGGGCTCTCATTTTCAGTGCTTGATTTGGATTTATGTGCCTCTGCCCATGCTTGAGGAGCGTGCTGGTTCGGATGGTCCCAGCAGATCCTTTGCCATACCACTGCTTGGCTTGTCTAGAGAGCAGTAGTCGCTTGTGTAGCCAAAGATCGCGATGCTTCTGATGGTGGCTACGGCTGATGTCATTACAGAGAGCAGAGGAGGGCACGCAAAGCAAGAGGAAGACTTTAAAGTTATTCTTAGAAAGTCTGTTTTTCCCCTCTGGGGTGAGAGTAACCACCTTCCATGCTGTTTAGGATAATTTCATTGCAGCTGAGGCCTATCAGTATGTTGCTTTAGTTTGGGGATTTGACACATGGATAAAGTCCCTTAAGCCTGCTCCTGAGGATTTGGAGATTTTTGTAAAGCTCAAATGCACAAAGCAGCCTCTGAGCTGTGGCTGCTAGATGGATCAGTGAAACTGCATTTAACTTCTCAAGCAAAATCTGCCATGTTCCTTCTCTTGCATCCTCTCCTGGAATTTCTACTTAATATTTAATAATACTGTTGTTGCTCTCACTGTTGTTTTCAAACAACAGTCTCCTTAAAGAAGGCAAAAATCCCTAAGAAAACAAAAGCAATGAGCTGTTCAAGCATATTTCCTTGGCCTCTCCCTATCTCTGCCCTCCAGTTATAGCAAGTCTATTATAATTCAAATCTAAACATAAACCAGCCAAAATTCTTCAGCTGGAAAGTTAGAAATTTCTATGCTAATAAGCCTAACAGAAGGGCTGTGGAAGCAGCTGATTCAAAGTGACCCAGTAATTCCCCCCATCTCCTAGATTTACAGCTCTGTTAACTTTTGTTCCAAAATATCATCTGGTGCTCAAGTGGTATACGAGTTTGCTTCCCCCCAAATCGCTGTTCTTGCTTTAAACAAAGGCATGCCACGACGCCTGCGCTTCAGCTGGTCCCCCAGAACTGGACCCTGGCTGTGCTCTTCCCCTGCAGCTCCCAGGCAGGTACAGCTGCACAAGAAGCATCAAGCCAAGCAGCTTGTTTACCTGTTCTGAGCACAGGAATGGCACTGGAAGATCTGAATGTTATTGATCTGGTTTGAATACTGTCTAGACCTGTCGACACCTTCCCCTTTGGGGGCCTACTATAACATTTGGAGACCTCAACATCTTGGCATTTTTTTATCAGTGCAGTGGCATCTAGCATGGTGCACAAGAAAACTGGAAACAGTCATTTTCTGCTGCCTGTTCTTTGTTGGGGAAACAATACACTGGCTAATAGAAGAAAACCTGCATTTTACAGCAGATACCACAAATCATGCCATTGAAATGCCTAGTACCTTACCCCCTTATCCCCAGCTCTTTTATTCCACTCATTGTGGAAATACCTGGGCAGACCTCTGGGTCAGGCTCTGTGGACTCCACCAGCAGTACAGCTTCCCTTGCTGCAGGACCCAGCCAAGGGCATGTGTGGAACCGCTCCTTTTCTATATATATATACACAACTCTTCACACGTGGATTGTTCTATGATTTACCTTTTCTGTGTACAAAAACTATATTGAGCAGGTACAGAGTACTTTTGAACCCCAAAATTAAGAGATGTAAAAATCCAGCTTAATTGAAAGAGTAAATGCATACCAATCAACTTCATTGGGAAACTTAACTTGCAAGGTCTTTCACATCAGTGCCTTTTGCCAAAATATTTGTCAGGTGCCAGCTGATATCTATTTATCAGCCTATCAAAGTGATTGTCAATCTCCATTCTGCTTCTAGCAGACAATAGCCATTGCCTGGCATGGGATCAGAAACACCATTTTGATGTGTATATAAGTGAAGTGTAGTGTGAGAGCAGCTTCAGCTGCTGTGCTGTGCCATTTGCACTCTCCAGGTAATTGGAAATCTTCACATTCCTATGTGCAGGTCTTAACCAGCTTACAAAATTATAGCGATGACTTTATGAATGGACAAGAAAAGTAAACTTGATTATTTCTCAGCCATGTGTTGCTGTCTGTAATCGCATAATTTGGACTTTAATTAGTCAGATTACTTCCTCAGTTCAGAGTTGGACAAGACAGTAACATTCACATAAAATGCTAAATGTCCCCTTCTTATCAAACCCAAACCACAGCTTTGGGTCCTAGTATTCCAGACTCTTGAAAGGTATTTGAGGTTGGAATTAGATCCTGGATCTAAACATTGCAGTTAGGTCACATTTAATTCATGTGTTTGCGTTCTGGATTTGTTCTGTTCTTGTGGCCTCGGTGTATTTGTATGCAGGCTGGTTTTGTACAGCAGGAAAAAAGTTACTGGAAGTATACTTGACTGAAATGCATATGTGCAATTGGCACCCTTACTCAAGCTTCTACACCTGTAACAATTTGCAGAGGCATATGAATTTTGAACCACAGGTGCTTCATAAACAGATACTAAAGACCAATGAGCACGTTATACAAATTGAATTTTAAAATTAAATTTCCAATGCCTAGAGAAAAAGATTGCAGGAAGCTAAAAAAAGATCTGAATCTGATGCTGAATATGAATATACTAGCAAGTCATGCTTCAATAATCTTCCTATCTTAAGAACCAGTACCTGGAAAAAATGCTCAGCAGGCTCTGGTTTAACCTCTGTCTGCAAGCCTGACGTTCTGACTGCATGCATGTCAACCACTTAAGTACTCACACTATTCAGCTTTGCTTCATACCTGAATGGTATTCCTTGTACAAAGTAATGCTGGGCTGCTTGACTGAGTACTTCCAACCATCTAAATCTTGGGGTAATTATTTTAATAAATATGAATTGTGGGACTCCTGCCTAGATATGTAATAGAAATCTAATCTATAATACAGATGGAAAGCAGTGCAGCTGCACTGTGTTAATTAAGTATACATCAAACATATGGCAATACACCTCCAGACCAACAGGCACAGAACTCTCTTGGATGCAATTAGCTCTTGTGCATGCATAAAGCATCAGTCATGAACTCAAAAAATGCATAAGTCATAACCTCTGACTGATGAAATTACTAATGCTAAACTACTTCACTTACATTGCAGAAATGTTTATCTAGTCATTGGAATGCTGGTGAGGTTTGGGTGTTAAAAAGAAAAAAAAAATCTTATTTTCTTCTGTTTCTGTTCTTCTTTGCTATACAATTCCTGCATTAGAGCTTTGCCTCTGAGGAACCAGAGGAGTGGCTTAGAGAAAGAAATAGAATCCCAGAGGGAATGATATTCCATTGCCCTGCAACTTGTGCAGTTATTTATACAGGTTTAAAATAGATGAAAAATTGGTGTAAAATATTACTTTCTGATATAGTCTCACTCACATTCTTGATGTGGATTTGCATCAAGATGCGTAAGGTTCACAACAACAAAGTTTTGACCCAATCAGTAAATAATATAGCCAAATAATAACAGCTACTAGGGCACATAATATTACATCATTCACTGTTATTTGTGCGAGAGCAGCCTTGGATGCCCTGGCTCTGGTGTGATGGACGCTGTGCAAAATCACATGTGATGAAAAGCTGCCTCTGTTGATGTAAGTGACAAATCACCCCTGACTTTGATGACACCTGGATTTCACTCATAACAAAGCTATAATGCTGCCTCAGAGAGTTTACAATCACAGGACACAGCAAAAGACAACAGGTGAATACAATATGAGAAGCAAGGAATAACACGCAGGCAGTTTTGATTAAAAGATGGCTTAAGGGTAGTCTGAGCCAGTTTCCCACAAATGGCTCTTTTCACGATTGCCAATAAAATCCTGCTGGCCTGTTCCTGAGTGTGCAACAGTAATGGGCAGTGCTCTCTCCTCTTGCTAATAACTGTTCCAAAGTTTTACAGCTTCAGATTAATGTGGTCTTCGCTTCATATTGCTTAGAGAGTGGGGGAGCTTCACTTCTTCTTGAATTGTAAATGGGAGGGTTTTTGTTATTTTTCAAGTCAGACATATCAGACTGGCTGACTTTCATTTGCACAAATTTGGGAAAATATTGGTCCTTTCCAAGCAAAGCAACCATGTATGTCTCTTCATTGATTTGAAAAAAAACCAAACAAACCCCCCACCATTTTCTCAATGAAAGTTCATTGTCCCTTGAAATCGTTATTGGTTTGCTACTGTCTTTACCAGACTTGCAAGGCAGCCCTCGTTTCCATCGGTACCTCTTGCCGGAGTCAGCTGCAGAATCTGACTCTCCAAAAAGGGAGACTTTGGGGAGACTAAAGTTTATCTAAGTGCAGTCAGTCTGAACAGTCTTCACTTGGAGATACAGAATGAGATTCCGGGCAACTGCTTAAGAGACAAACAGGTTCAGCTATGCCTTGTTCTTCTTCCAGTAAAGATAGATATCACCTCTTGGAGCAGACACTTAACACTGTCTTTTCTTATCCCCAGCCTGATGCAGCAGCCTATAATTACTTTTCACACCTTGGCTATGTTTAACTCCCCTCTGTCTCATCTGTTAATCTGCTAACAAGCAGCAAATGTGTTTTAGAGTCGGATCCAAATGGGAGGCCAAGACCTAATGGCTCACCTTCTGAGGGAGCTGTTCAGAGGGCACAAGTCTTAAATAACTTTCAAATATCTTGAATTCATGTGTGTTTTACAGTCTGGACAAAAGTGAGAGTATATATTTTAATATTAATGCAGAAAGTTGTAAATGGACTAAAAGCTGATTGCATAAAATAATCTTTAATTCGCTTTTGGTGCTAGTGAAATGATTTAGTGAAAGGTACCCGTTTTACAGCCTGGAAGCATCTTCCACGTGGCTGTCCAAAACGGGCCCTCCCCCCGGCTTGGATGTAGCTGTTGTCACAGAAGGCAACTGCTATTTTATCAATTTTGTGGCAGTTTATGGGGGGGTTGTTCCAAAAGAGACCGGTTAGTGGGTATATTGGGAGTGGGGGAAAATGGTAAAAATGGATCTCCTCCCAACAGAATTTGGATTAATATATTC
This sequence comes from Gymnogyps californianus, assembly GCF_018139145.2. Lineage (NCBI taxonomy): Eukaryota > Metazoa > Chordata > Aves > Accipitriformes > Cathartidae > Gymnogyps > Gymnogyps californianus. The sequence goes on along the minus strand of NC_059497.1, from coordinate 1,208,026 downwards.
AGAAGATAGACCATCAACAAAGAAGCGCTGCTGGTGGTTAGGGGGTTCTCTTTTTCTAGGCTTCCTGCACTGTATTGAACCAGTGACGTTTTGATGAAAACATGTTTTTTATTCGGAATCATTAAAATTCAAATGATGAAAATCCTAGGACGGTCAAGTTGATTAAAAAACCGATTGTAAATTTTTTGACTTTCATATGTCTTTTCTTCTGAATCAACATTTGAAAACAATAAAATGCATGAGCTTTGAAAAATGTTAGCCAGCTCTTCCAGCACTTCTCATTCTTGGTTGTTTCTCATCTTGGCTGTGAGGGAGCAAAGGCATGGGTGTCTCGCTCACTCTCAAAATGAAGTGTGTTGTGTGTTTTTGGGAGCCCGAGGGCAGAATGTCTTTGACTCGGGAACTGCGTAGGGTTGAATACAAAGTGCAGCACTGGGCAGAGGGGAACATTACAGTTTCATTCTCTTTTGGAAAAGAAAACACAAGATGTTTTGGTGAAAATGGAATTGTGCCAATTACTTTTTTTTCTGATGAAACTTTATAACTGAGGAACAAGTAGTGGGCAGCCAGATGTGTAAAACACAAGTTTAGGAGATGGGAGACTGAATACGGACGTTGGAGTTTAGTCCCTCTCTCAGTGACTTCAGAGCAGAGGTGGACTTCTGCCTCCATATCCTTCTCAGCCAGTACCTCCAGTGCAGCAGGTGTGGTGGGAATCTCCTCCCCGCTCTCAAAATCTTCCCAAACAAAAAGTACTGAGACCAGTGCGTACCCAAACTGCTTTTGCTTCACTGAAGCAACCTACTGATGTAGGCACTATCAAACTTAAAGCAATGGAACTACTTTGTTACGCAGTGCGTAAAAATACTGTGGACCCTTTTGCTGCAGGAGTTGAGGATCCACAAACTTATAAATGTGTATTTAAAAAAAAAAACAAACAACAAACAACTATAAACATTGTTGTAGGTCAGTGCTGGAGCCCAGACAGATGTTTAGGTGGACTTTTCTACAGCAAATGTGGTTTTATATTGTGTTGCCTGGGTCTAGTAGAATCAGACGCTGCCTGCTTATTTATCTCACTCATAAATTTTGACTTCATAGGTCAGATCTTCTTTGTCTGGACATAAATGAAGAACAGTGCTCTTTTTTTGCATTTGTGCTTACTGTTACAGCAGTCGCTGCTTCCTTGTTGCTGTGTCTGGAATATAAAATTTGGACTTGATCTAAAGCCAGCATAAGCAGGAGGATAACCTCCGCCTGTCATGTTCATCTCCATACTGACTGTCATTCACAAACTCAGACGTGATGCTCATCTCCATGAAGAATAGTTCCTTTGCATCAGGGTGTGAGCCTGATTTTTATTCATTTGTTCATTTATTTATCTGTCCATCATTCCCTCAAATTGTTTGCACAAGAATGGAGATTAAAACGTCTGCAATAATAGCTGGAGCTGAAATTGGATTCTAAGCTTCCCAGGCCATGGGATGATTAGAGTTGTCAGAGCATGTTCCCAGAGAACTCTCTCCTCGTTAGCTGCTATGATGTGCTGTGCGGGCTGTACCCAGCCCCGCTTTCCCCGCAGATGAAAGGAAGATTGTTCTTTCATTTTCATATTCTGCATCTCTCATTTGCCGAAGTAAATAAATTGAAGCCGCTTGTGCCATTTGTCCTGAGTCTCTTTTCCAAAGAGCTGCCACTGATAATCGACCTTTTTTATTTTCCATTGTTAATCCTCCCTCCTTCCTTCAGTGGTCTGTTCATTTACTAATCCCATCTGTCGTGTACGTAGATGTTAAGAGATGGAAATCTAATCTCAATGCGGTTTTCATTCTCTGTCTAATGTATTTATATAGATTCACAGGATATAAGCTTTTTTTGTACGGGGTTCTTAGTGAAGCAGAATGCCTGAATGACCATTGCTACCTGGCCTCACAAAGTGAATCCAGACATATATGGGTTTGGCATGGCTTTATTCAAATGCAGGCTAGGTTTTTTTCTATAGTTATAAATTGCACTCTTATCCTTCCTGATAATTTCACTGAGACAGAAGTGGTCTGTTAAGAGGTTTGGAGCCTTTCCCAACCAACAAACTTCTTTAAATAGGATACAGGCAGAGCCGGAGCCAGAGTCGGAGCTCCTCTATGGAGATGAAGGCAGAGCAGGGCCTCGTGCTGTCACATATCCATCACCCAGCGGGATGGCTGGTGGTGTTACATGCTGGATTTAGGATTCTAATTCACAGTGAAAAATCTATAGGCTTGCAGTTCTCAAATCATTTAGTAGCTGCTGGAAACTGTGGGCTAGATCCTTAGAGAAGGAAGGACAGATTGCCACCCCCTGGCTCTGCTGTTTCCCTTGGGTGCTCCCACCAGCTCCTGTGACCCCAGGAGAGGCATTCACAATCCAGATGCCAAGGTGGGAGAAGGGTCTTCTGGCTGCTCATTCAGGGCAGAAGCTTTTCTTCGGTAGTTGGAATTTCTCCCCAAGGGAGCTTAATTTAACTTGGGTGTCTTGCATAGCCCTGGCCAAGCTATAAACTGCCTCCCAGTGTTTGACATCCAGAGGAAGATGCAGGATTTCCTAAAATCTTAACCAAATGTGCAATTACTGAGGGCAGTTTATGGCTATGCTGAGGTCCTTCAGCTCCTTGTATAGCATTTTCTTTTTTTAGCTTGCTTGTCTCGTTCTTTAAGAACTGCAAATGGGCTACTTGTATGCTAGTATCTCTGCTTTTGGATTGCAGCTTTAGCCTTTCCCTCTGTGAGTAATCTGCCTTCTCCCTTAGGTTGTTCTTCCCCTTCATGCTTCCACGTGCTTTTGTGGTCTGGGGTTATTCAGCTCAGTGCCATGGCCATGCACGTCACCCCATCAGACAGGTGCCCCACCAGTTCGAGACTCGGTTTCAGACAGTTTCTTCTCTAGCTTTGGCCCTGTTGGAGGCATTTGCAGATGTTCGTTCCCGCCTGGGTGACGGGCTAAACGCCGGGGTGCTGCTGGACATCCAGTGCTTCATGCAGCACCGGTCCCCTCCCTGCCGCCCCCGTGGCACACTCGATGTCACGCAGCCACGGTGGCGGGAGCTCAGAAGGAAGCTGGAGAGAACCGCCGAAAGGGCTCAGCTGTGAGCGAGGTGGCTGACCCAGCCCCGGCCCTGCCTCCGCAAGGAGCAGCGGCTGCAAGCTGCCTGCGTGGTTAGCTCGGGATCACCGAGCGCAGCTTTGCAGATTAAGGATGCCTCATGCTTATTCAAAAACCCTTGCACGGCTTGGATTTTTGTTTCTCAGGATGCCATCAACTCATACACTGAAAACTTTGGTCTCTGGCTGCAGGTGCCGCTTCTCAAGCATTGACTCCTAGCAGCAGGATCCAAAGCTGGAGAGATGCAGCACTTTCTGAGCAACTGTTGTGCAGGCCTCGAGAAGCTGGCACAGGCATGTCACAGAGCAGAGGCTTTGAGAGGTGGGGAGGATTGACAAGTTTAACGTCACAAGCGTGTTTCCAGATGAATCTGTTGTGATAGGTATTAGTCATAAGTATAAACTGCACGGAGATTTGCATTTTATTCTCTTTATCCTACTTCAATCCTGAACAGCCCCTTCTGCCCACCCCAATTTGGCATATTTAAGGGGATTTGCTGCATTTTTAATAATTAAAGGTCCTGGAGAACAGTGAGCTCATTCGAATTGAATGATACGTGTGCACACTCAGGCCTGGATGTGCACAGCTCTTTGTGCCTGAACACTCGCACAGACCCGCATGGACATACCCCACACTCAGCGTGCCTGTACGAATCGTGCTGGCGTGGTGCCGGAAGAATCCTCGCCAGTCAGTCTGGTCACCGGGTGTTTCGCACCCATGCCCGTTGTGAATCCACACTTCTGCCTTTGTGGGTTTTCTTTTCTCCCCCCTAGATTTTCTGGGGGTTCTCTGCTCCTGGCTGAGCCCCAGCCAAGCACCCCATTGCAGCCCTGGGGCCAGGGAGGCGAGGAGGAGCATGTTTTGGCTTAGTTTGGCAGTCGTTCTGCAGAGCTGCTTACACGTCTCAAACACAGCGTGACTTACATACTAATAGTCTGGATTTATCTGGTATCTGTCATATGCGGGTCTCATTGCATTTTATGACCTTTAATTAATTAAGCTTCATAAAATCCTAATCATGCAGGAATTATTAATCCTGTTTTAAATTAACTGGCCAAAGAGAGGTGAAACGTCTTGCCAGTCTGCAGATACCTGATTTGAACCCTGACGTCCTGCTCACTCCAGCCTTGCTGTAACCCAGCAGGAAAATTTGCTTCATAGAGGACTTCAGGTGAAGTCTTTAGATATGAAGTTCCTATGCTAAATTCCCCTGTTGCAAATGGATGCAACTCCTTTGACCCTAATCAAATCATGCATGTCTTATACTAGGACCAAACCACAGCTCTTTCTTTTGAAACAGACATTCTCAGTAAAAGCAGAAGTGAGAATTCCCTCTCCTCCTGATTGCTGTGCCAGAAACTTTCACATGACTCCTTAATTCCTTTCGCACAAATGCAGAAGGCAGTCCTGTTTTATCAGTCTTAGCCTGGGATTTCTTGGCATTAACTTGACTTGTAGTTTTCTTTGGAAGGGAAGTTTGTAAGTGGTTATTTAAAGCTCTGTTGCACCTCCCTTGTGAGGTGTACCATATCTCTGTCCTTCCCAGGAAGGAAGTAATTCTGATGAGAATGTGTGTTCTGGCTACATTTCACTGAGTCTGTGGCCAGGCAGGAGTGTGGGATTACTGGTGGATGTTGCAACAGTGTATTTTCTGTGTGTTCATAATCTTCTAATCTTTATGATCATTGCAGTTTGATTTTGCCGTGAGCGGCACGCGCATAGGCAGCGGTACCTATGACCACAGGGGTGGTTGTAGACAAACTGTTTCTCAGCCAGAGAGCTAATCTGCAGATTGCATATAAAAATAATCTCAAATAACATTCTTCTTTTAATTAAAAACAGCCCCAAACTTTAAAGTGAAAGTCTGCACTTATCGCATCCTTCCATGAAGAGTGTTAGATGTGAGGAAAAGAAATGTATTTTGCTCAGTGACGAAGGAAAGCTGACAGCTTGGTATAACATACTATTTTCAAGGAACAGTTTCACAAGTACTGGAGATCCCTCTCTTACTGAAGCAGCCCATTCTAATGTCATTTTTGCCAAAGACTGCATTAACTGAGACACAATGTGTGTTGTGATACTGCTTTGATGTGCCACCATGCCCTCAAGTGCTTCTTGCAAGAGGTGGCCCTGTCAGTGACTGGAAAGTGAGATTGGTACCCATGTTTCTTGCATTTCATTTGAAGCTCTAATTACTTGTTGCGTGACCTTGGGCAAATCTGTATCTTCCCCTCTGCCAAAGGGTAGAGCAGAAGAGACTTTCCTGTGTTCACTGGCACCGGCTACCTTTTCTACTGATGGGATGGAGATGGTCACCCTTCCTGCCTGTAAGATGCCTTATGGTCTGGCTGTGGCTGGGAGACACGAGAGGTTGTCCGAGCAGGAGTTGTTGGCTCAGGGAGGGAAGAGCTCACGCTCGACCCCTGCGAGCAGCCTGGCAGCGCTGGCTGGAGCCTCCTGGCCCCGGGAGCAGGAGCCTGAACCTGGCAAAGCGCTGGCAAGCCGGCGCGGGTGGGGAGGTGTTCTCGCTTGTGGCACACTTCTCATCCTGGCAAGAGGAGTTATTTCCCTGTGAATGCTGTCACAGCCCCAGTGTCGACCCTGATGGGTGCTGTACTGGTTTCATCACTGTCTTGGAACTCTTAATGTGATTCAGGCTCTTGCCTTGGTCAGGCTTTGTAGTGACTTGTACTATTTGCTTGTGTAGTGTTTGCTGTTAGCTTATTATGTACCCTTCCCTAGGAAGACATGAAGAGGTGTTGAGTGTCCTAGACAAGTGATATGTGGTTATGAGTTGATGCTGAACGGCTAAAACCCCACAAAGACAACAGCAGTATAATATCGTATGTCCTCTGTGCAATGGTTTGGTTTCATGCTTATTATAATCCACATGAGTCTATGGAATTAATCATAATGCCAGCGCTCCCATCCAGCTGCCTCAAAGCTCTTTTCAGACATTAGTCACATTAGTCTCCTAGTCCCTGTCTGAGGTGAGAAAGTGCTGGCTGTTATCAGCATCATACGGCTGAGAAAGCTGCTGGTTGGAGGGGAATACGTAAAAGCACACCGGTGTCCTGTGCAAGGGCTGGGAGTCGAGTCTCTGCTTCCCGCTCCTTGCCTGGTGCTTCGTCTGCACCAGCCCAGCA